>NW_027397176.1:775706-1172449 GCF_003265705.2 Callorhinus ursinus | reverse complement strand
CAAAAACTAATGATGTAATATATGGTGATTAACATAACAATAAAAAATAAAAAAAATACAAAATCATTTCATCTATGAACAAAGAAGATTTTATTTCTTTCTTTCTGATTTGGATGTCTTTTATTTCTTTTTCTTTTCTGATTTCTCTACAAGACTTCTAGTACTATGTTGAAATAGAAGTGGGTGTAGGGGAAACCCTCTTACACTGTTGATGGGAATGCAAGTTGGTGCAGCCACTTTGGAAAACAGTGTGGAGGTGCCTCAAAAAATTAAAAATAGAGTTACCCTATGACCCAGCAATTGCACTACTGGTTATTTACCCCAAAGACACAGATGTAGTGAAAAGAAGGGCCATATGCATCCCAATGTTCATAGCAACAATGTCCACAATAGCCAAACGGTGGAAAGAGCCGAGATGCCCTTCAATAGATGAATGGATAAAGAAGATGTGGTCCATATATACAATGAATATTACTCAGCCATCAGAAAGGATGACTACCCAACTTTTACATCCACATGGATGGGACTGGAGGAGATTATGCTAAGTGAAATAAGTCAAGCAGAGGAAGTCAATCATCATTTGGTTTCACTTATTTGTGGAACATAAGGAATAGCATGGAGGACATTATGAAAAGGAAGGGAAAAATGAAGGGGGGAAAATCGGAGGGAGAGATGAACCATGAAAGACTATGAACTCTGAGAAGAAAACTAAGGGTGTTAGAGGGGAGGGGGGGGGGGGAGATAGGTTAGCCTGGTGATGGGTATTAAGGAGGGCTCATACTGCATAGAGCACTGGGTGTTATATGAAAACAATGAAGTGTGGATCACTACATCAAAAACTAATGATGTACTGTATGGTGACTAACATAACATAATAAAATAGAATTAAAAGAAAAAGAAGTGGCGAGAGTGGACATCCTTGTCTTATTCCTGACCTTAGAGGAAAGGCTTTCAATTTTTCACTGTTGAATATGATGTTAGCTGTGGGTTTGTCATATGTGGATTTCTTTATGTTGAGGTATGTTCTCTCTATAGTCATTTTTTAGTGTTTTTTTCATGAAAAGATGTTGAATTTTGTCAAATGGCTTTTTGCATCTATTGAGGTAATCATAATTTTTATCCTTCATCATATTAACTTGATATATTACATTTATTGATTTGAATATGTTAAAACATATTTGCATCCCAGGGATAAATCCCACTTGATCATAGTGTATCTTTTTATATTTTTAATTTTTTATTAACATAGAAATTATTATTTGTTTCAGGGGTACAGGTCTGTGATTCATCAATCTTATACAATTCTCAGCACTCACCATAGTGCCTACCCTCCCCAATGTCCATCACTCAGCCACCCCATCCCTCCCACCCCGCTCTCTCCAGCAACCCTCAGTTTGTTTCCTAAGATTAAGAGTCTCTTATGCTTTGTCTCCCTCTCCAGTTTTGTCTTGTTTCATTTTTCCCTCCCTTCCCCTACGATCCTCTGTCTTGTTTCTCAAATTCCTCATATCAGTGAGACCCTATAATACTTGTGTTTCTCTGATTGACTTATTTCACATCCCATAATACCCTCCAGTTCCATCCACATCGTTGCAAATGGCAAGATTTCATTTTTTTGATGGCTCCATAATATTCCATTGTATATATATACCACATCTTCTTTATCCATTCATATGTCAGTGGAAATCTGGGCTCTTTCCATAGTTTGACTATTGTGGACATTGCTGCTATAAATATTGGGGTGCACATGCCCCTTCAGATCACTACATTTGTATCTTTGGGGTAAATACAATTACTGGGTCATAGGGTAGCTCTATTTTCAACTTTTTGAGGAACATCCCTACTGTTTTCCAGAGTGGCTGCACCAGCTTGCATTCCCACCAACAGTGTAGGAGGGTTCCCCTTTCTCTGCATCCCTGCCAACATCTGTTGTTTCCTGACTTGTTCATTTTAGCCATTCTGACTGGTGTGAGGTGGTATCTCATTCAGGTTTTGATTTGGATTTCCCTGATGTCCAGCAATGTTGAGCACTTTTTCATGTGTCTGTTGGCCATTTGGATGTCTTCTTTGCAGAAATGTCTGTTCATGTCTTCTGCCCATTTCTTGATTGGATTATTTGTTCTTTGGGTGTTGAGTTTGATAAATTCTTTATAGATTTTGGATACTAGCCCTTTATCTGATATGTCATTTGCAATTATCTTCTCCCATTCTGTTGGTTGTCTTTTGGTTTTATTGACTGTTTCCTTAGCTGTGCAAAAGCATTTTATCTTGATGATGTCCCAATAGTTCATTTTTGCTCTTGCTTCCCTTGCCTTTGGTGATATGTCTAGGAAGAAGTTCCTGTGGCTGAGGTAAAAGAGGATGCTGCTTGTGTTCTCCTCAAGGATTTTGATGGATTCCTGTCTCACATTGAGGTCTTTCATCCATTTGAGTCTATTTTTGTGTGTGGTGTAAGGAAATGATCCAGTTTCATTCTTCTGCGTATGGCTGTCCAATTTTCCCAACACCATTTGTTGAAGAGACTTTTTTCTATTGGACATTCTCTCCTGCTTTGTCAAAGATTAGTTGACCATAGAGTTGAGGGTCCATTTCTGGGCTCTCTATTCTATTCCATTGATCTATGTATCTGTTTTTGTGCCAGTACCATACTGTCTTGATGATGACAGCTTTGTAATAGAGCTTGAAGTCTGGAATTGTGATGCCACCAGCTTTGATTTTCGTTTTCAACATTCCTCTGGCTATTTGGGGTCTTTTCTGGTTCCATACAAATTTTAGGATTATTTGTTCCATTTCTTTGAAAAACCCTGATGTTATTTTGACAGGCATTGCATTAAATGTGTAGATTGTGCTAGGTAGCATAGACATCTGCACAATATTTGTTCTTCCAATCCATGAGCATGGAATGTCTTCCATTTCTTTGTGTCTTCCTCAATTTCTTTCATGAGTATTCTATAGTTTTCTGAGTACAGATTCTTTGCCTCTTTGGTTAGATTTATTCCTAGGTATTTTATGGTTTGGGGTGCAATTATAAATGAGATCGACTCTTTAATTTCTCCTGTTGAGACTGTAGGTGTTCTGAGTGGTTTGATAACCATCTAGCTGAATTCCTGGGACCAGACGAAATTTAGGTCTCTTACTCCTCTGCCATCTTGCTCCTCCCTTGATCATGGTGTATCTTTTTAATGTGCTATTGAATTCAGTTTTCTAATATTTTGTTGAAATTTTTTGCCTATGTATTCATCATTGAAGTTAGACTGTAGCTTTATTTTATGTAGAGCTCTTATCTGGCTTTGGTGTCAGGGTAATGCCAGCCTTGAAAAGTGAGTTCAAGAATATTACTTCTTCTTCAGTTTTTTGGAAGAGTTTGAGAAGGAATGTTTATAGTTCTTTAAGTGTTTGGTAGCACTCCCCAGTGAAACCATTTTGTCCTGGGCTTATACTAGAGTTTAATAGTTAATGGAACACCATATTACAGCATTAGAGTATTCTGAATCTGCTTGCCTTTAACAATGTGTTGTGTATTTTCATGTAAATAATTAACATCCCTTTTTTTAGCTTGAAAAACTCCATTCAGCATTTCTCATAGGGCAGATCTAGGTGTGATTAACTCTCTCAGCTTTTGTTTGTTAGGAAAAGTCTTTATCTCACTTCGCTTTTGAAGGACAACTTTTCTGGGTAATGTATTCTTGGTTGGCAGTTTCTTTTTTTTTAATAATTTTTTATTGTTATGTTAATCACCATACATTACATCATTAGTTTTTGATGTAGTGTTCCATGATTCATTGTTTGTGCATAACACCTAGTGTTCCACGCAGAATGTGCCCTCTTTAATACCCATCACCATGCTAACCAATCCCCCCACCACCCTCCTCTCTAGAAGCCTCAGTTTGTTTTTCAGAGTTCATCGTCTCTAATGGTTCGTCTCCCCCTCCGACTTACTCCCCTTCATTCTTCCCCACCTGCTATCTTCTTCTTCTTTATTTTTCTTAACATATATTGCATTATTTGTTTCAGAAGTACAGATCCGTGATTCATCACTCTTGTACAATTCACAGTGCTCACCATAGCACATACACTCCCCAATGTCTATCACCCAGCCACCCCATCCCTCCCACCCCCAACCACTCCAGCAACCCTCAGTTTGTTTCCTGAGATTAAGAATTCTTCATATCAGTGAGGTCATATGATACATGTCTTTCTCTGCTTGACTTATTTCACTCAGCATAACACCCTCCAGTTCCATCCACATCATTGCAATGGCAAGATCTCATTCCTTTTGATGGCTGCATAATATTCCATTGTGTATATATACCACACCTTCTTTATCCATTCATCTGTCGATGGACATCTTGGCTCTTTCCACAGTTTGGCTATTGTGGACATTGTTGCTATAAACATTGGGGTGCACGCACCCCTTCGGGTGCCTACATTTGTATCTTTGGGGTAAATACCCAGTAGTGCAATTGTTGGATCGTATGGTAGCTCTATTTTCAACTGTTTGAGGAACCTCCATACTGTTTTCCAGAGTGGTTGCACCAGCTTGCATTCCCACCAACAGTGTAGGAGGGTTCCCCTTTCTCCTCATCCCCGCCAACATCTGTCGTTTCCTGACTTGTTAATTTTAGCCATTCTGACAGGTGTGAGGTGGTATCTCATTGAGGTTTTGATTTGGATTTCCCTGATGCCGAGCGATGTTGAGCACTTTTTCATGTGTCTGTTGGCCATTTGGATGTCTTCTTTGGAAAAATGTCTGCTCATGTCTTCTGCGCATTTCTTGATTAGATTATTTGTTCTTTGGGTGTTGAGTTTGATAAGTTCTTTATAGATTTTGGATACTAGCCCTTTATCTGATATGTCACTTGCAAATATTTTCTCCCATTCTGTCAGTTGTCTTTTGGTTTTGTGGACTGTTTCTTTTGCTGTGCAAAAGCTTTTTATCTTGATGAAGTCCCAATAGTTCATTTTTGCCCTGGCTTCCCTTGCCTTTGGCGATGTTTCTAGGAAGAAGTTGCTGCGGCTGAGGTCGAAGAGTTGCTGCCT
Organism: Callorhinus ursinus; assembly: GCF_003265705.2. NCBI lineage: Eukaryota > Metazoa > Chordata > Mammalia > Carnivora > Otariidae > Callorhinus > Callorhinus ursinus. The sequence continues at coordinate 1,167,409 of NW_027397176.1, read as the reverse complement.
GTGTTCTCCTTTAGGATTTTGATGGACTCCTGTCTCACGTATAGGTCTTTCAAACATTTGGAGTCTATTTGTGTGTGTGGTGTAAGGAAATGGTCCAGTTTCATTCTTCTGCATGTGGCTGTCCAATTTTCCCAACACCATTTGTTGAAGAGACTGTCTTTTTGCCATTGGACATTCTTTCCTGCTTTGTCAAAGATTAGTTGACCATAGAGTTGAGGGTCCATTTCTGGGCTCTCGATTCTGTTCCTTTGATCTATGTGTCTGTTTTTGTGCCAGTATCATACTGTCTTGATGATGACAGCTTTGTAATAGAGCTGGAAGTCCGGAATTGTGATGCCGCCAGCTTTGCTTTTCTTCTTCAATATTCCTCTGGCTATTCGGGGTCTCTCCTGGTTCCATACAAATTTTAGGATTATTTTTTGCATTTCTTTGAAAAAGGTGGATGGTATTTTGATGGGGATTGCACTGAATGTGTAGATTGCTCTAGATAGCACTGACATCTTCACAATGTTTGTTCTTCCAATCCATGAGCTTGGAACGTTTTTCCATTTCTTTGTGTCTTCTTCAATTTCTTTCATGAGTATTTTATAGTTTTCTGAGTACAGATCCTTTGCCTCTTTGGTTAAATTTATTCCTAGGTATCTTATGGTTTCGGGTGCAATTGTAAATGGGATCGACTTCTTGATTTGTCTCTCTTCTGTTTTGTTGTTGGTGTATAGGAATGCCACTGATTTCTGTGCATTGAATTTATAGCCTGCTACTTGACTGAATTCCTGTATGAGTTCTAGGAGTTTTGGGGTGGAGTCTTTTGGGTTTTCCACATACAGTATCAGATCATCTGCAAAGAGTGAGAGTTTGACTTCCTCTTTGCCGATTTGGATGCCTTTGATTTCTTTTTGTTGTCTGATTGCTGTGGCTACGACTTCTAATACTATGCTGAATAGCAGCGGTGAGAGTGGACATCCCTGCCGCGTTCCTGACCCTAGGGGAAAGGCTCTCAGCTTTTCCCCATTGAGAATGATATTCGCTGTAGCTTTTTCATAGATGGCTTTTATAATATTGAGGTATGTACCCTCTATCCCTATACTCTGAATAGTTTTGATCAAGAAAGGATGCTGTACTTTGTCAAATGCTTTTTCTGCATCTATTGAGAGGATCATATGATTCTTGTTCTTTCTTTTGTTAATGTATTGTATCACGTTGATTGATTTGCGGATGTTGAACCAGCCTTGCAGCCCAGGGATAAATCCCACTTGGTCATGGTGAATAATCTTTTTCATGTATTGTTGGATCCTATTGGCTAGTATTTTGGTGAGAATTTTTGCATCCATGTTCATCAAGGATATTGGTCTGTCATTCTCCTTTTTGATAGGGTCTTTGTCTGCTTTTGCGATCAAGGTAATGGTGGCCTCATAAAATGAGTTTGGAAGTTTTCCTTCCATTTCTATTTTTTGGAACAGTTTCAGGAGAATAGGTATTAATTCTTCTTGAAATGTCTGATAGAATTCCCCTGGGAAGCCATCTGGCCCTGGGCTTTTGTTTGTTGGGAGATTTTTGATGACTGCTTCAATTTCCTTAGTGGTTATAGGTCTGTTCAGGTTTTCTATTTCTTCCTGGTTCAATTTTGGTGGTTGATACATCTCTAGGAATGCACCCATTTCTTCCAGGTTCTCTAATTTGCTGGCATAGAGTTGCTCATAATATGTTCTTATAATTGTTTGTATTTCTTTGGTATTGGTTGTGATCTCTCCTCTTTCATTCATGATTTTGTTGATTTGGGTCCTTTCTCTTTTCTTTTTGATAAGTCTGGCCAGGGGTTTATCAATCTTGTTAATTGTTTCAAAGAACCAGCTCCTAGTTTCGTTGATCTGTTCTCCTGTTCTTTTGGTTTCTATTTCATTGATTTCTGCTCTGATCTTTATTATTTCTCTTCTCCTGCTGGGTTTAGGTTTTATTTGCTGTTCTTTCTCCAGCTCCTTTAGGTGTAGGGTTAGGTTGTGTATTTGAGACCTTTCTTGTTTCTTGAGAAAGGCTTGTATTGCTATATACTTGCCTCTCAGGACTGCCTTTGCTGTATCCCAAAGATTTTGAACAGTTGTGTTTTCATTTTCATTGGTTTCCATGAATTTTTTTAATTCTTCTTTAATTTCCTGGTTGACCCATTCATTCTTTAGTAGGATGCTCTTTAGCCTCCATGTATTTGAGTTCTTTCCGACTTTCCTCTTGTGATTGAGTTCTAGTTTTAAAGCATTGTGGTCTGAAAATATGCAGGGAATGATCCCAATCTTTTGATACCATTTGAGACCTGATTTGTGACCTAGGATGTGATCAATTCTGGAGAATGTTCCATGGGCACTAGAGAAGAATGTGTATTCTGTTGCTTTGGGATGGAATGTTCTGAATATGTCTATAAAGTCCATTTGGTCCAGTGTTTCATTTAAAGTCTTTATTTCCTTGTCGATCTTTTGCTTAGATGATCTGTCCATTTCAGTGAGAGGGGTGTTCAAGTCCCCCACTATTATTGTATTGTTGTCAATGTGTTTCTTTGCTTTTGTTATTAATTACCTTATATAATTGGCTGCTCCCACGTTAGGGCATAGATATTTACAATTGTTAGATCTTCTTGTTGGATAGACCCTTTAAGTAGGATATAGTGTCCTTCTTCATCTCTTATTATACTCTTTGTTTTAAAATCTAATTTGTCTGATATAAGGATTGCCACCCCAGCTTTCTTTTGGTGGCCATTAGCATGGTAAATGGTTTTCTACCCCTCACTTTCAATCTGGGGGTGACTTTGGGTCTAAAATGAGTCTCTTGCAGACAGCAGATCAATGGGTCTTGTTTTTTAATCCAATCTGATAGCCTGTGTCTTTTGATTGGGGCATTTAGCCTATTTACATTCAGGGTAACTATTGAAAGGTATGAATTTAGTGCCATTGTATTGCCTGTAAGGTAACTGTGACTGTGTATTGTCTCTGTTCCTTTCTGATCTATGCTGCTTTTAGGCTCTCTCTTTGCTTAGAGGACCTCTTTCCATATTTCTTGTAGGGCTGGTTTGTGTTTGCAAATTCCTTTAGTTTTTGTTTGTCTTGGAAGCTTTTTATCTCTCCTTCTATTTTCAATGACAGCCTAGCTGGATATAGTATTCTTGGCTGCATATTTTTCTTGTTTAGTGCTCTGAAGATATCATGCCAGTCCTTTCTGGCCTGCCAGGGCTCTGTGGATAGGTCTGTTGCCAATCTAATGTTTCTACCATTGTAGGTTACATATCTCTTTTCCCAAGCTGCTTTCAGGATTTTCTCTTTGTCTCTGAGACTCATAAGTTTTACTATTAGATGTCGAGGTGTTGACCTATTTTTATTGATTTTGAGAGGGGTTCTCTGTGCCTCCTGGATTTTGATGCCTGTTTCCTTCCCCACATTAGGGAAGTTCTCTGCTATTATTTGCTCCAATATACCTTCTGCCCCTCTCTCTCTTTCTTCTTCTTCTGGGATCCCAATTATTCTAATGTTGTTTCTTCTTATCCTATCGCTTATCTCTCGAAATCTGCCCTCGTGATCCTGTAGTTGTTTATCTCTCTTTTTCTCAGCCTCTTTATTTTCCATCATTTGGTCTTTTATATCGTTGATTCTTTCTTCTGCCTCATTTATCCTAGCAGTTAGTGCCCCCATTTTTGATTACACCTCATTAATAGCCTTTTTGATTTCTACTTGGTTAGATTTTAGTTCTTTTATTTCTCCAGAAAGGGTTTCTCTAATAACTTCCATGCTTTTTTCAAGCCCAGCTAGTATCTTTAAAGTCATGATTCTGAACTCTAGGTCCGACATCGTACTAATGTCAGTATGGAGTAGGTCCCTGGCAGACCGTACTACCTCTTGTTCTTTTTGCTGAGGTGATTTTTTTCGTCTTGTCATTTTGTCCAGAGGAGAACAGATGAAGGAGAGAACAAAATGCTAACAGGTTAACAATGTCTCCAGCAAATATACTCTATATAAATCAGAAAAGACCTGAAACCAGGGGACAAGAAAGGGAAAGAAAGAAGAGAGAAAAAAAAAGGAAAAAGAAAAAGATAAAAACTAACAAAAACAGAACAAAACAAAAAAAAAAACAGAATATGATCAAATATGATCAGGCTAGTGCATAGATCAGTGCCACACACTATCTTTTGGGCATATTTTGGTCTGTTAGAAGAAAGTGCCTGCTAAAAAAATTTTAAAGGAAGAAAGACTTACATATGTAAAAAATAGGGGTTGATACAATGAAGGGATGGCAGATGAGTGTAAAGATGAAAATTATAAAAGATTTTATAAAAGGACTTGATAAGAAGTTGTTTTTAAAATGAAAGAAGAAGATTTAAAAAGAAAAAGAAAAAAGAGAAAAAAGAAAAAAAAGGGAGAGAATGTGATCAGGTAGAAGAATAGAACAAAGCCATACACTAGTGATTTAGGGTATATTTTGATCTGTTAAAAGAAATTGTATCTCAAAATTTTAAAGAGAGAACAACTTATATATATATGCCAAAAATAAGGGTAACTACTATGAAGGGATAAAAATATGACTCAAAATGAAAAATAAAAAATGTTTTTTTTAAAAAAGGGATTGATAAGATGTTGTTTGAAAAAGGGAAAAAGAAAAATTCAAAAAAATAGTAAAAAAGTTAACTTTGAAAAACTAATGAATTATGGTAAAAAAGCCATGAATTCTATGTGCAGTATTCCCCTAGCGCTGGAGTTCTCCCGTTCTCCTTGATCAGTAAACTTGGTCTTGGCTTGCTGGCTGTTTGTGCTGATCTTCTGGGAGAGGGGCCTGTTGCCGTGGTTCCCAAATGTCTTTGCCGGAGGCAGAATTGCCCCGCCCTTGTGAGTCTGGGCTAAGCAAGCTGCTCCGGTTTGCTCTCAGGAGCTTTTGTTCCCTGCAAGCTCTTGGCACAGCTTTGGAGGACCAGGGTGAAAATGGTGGCCTCCCAATCTCTGCCCGGAGGAGCTGAGCACTCGGGGCCCCGCTCCTCAGTGTGCCCCCAGAGAAAAGCAGTCATTTCCTTCTCCCTGGTCTCTGGCCGCACTCCGTGCTCACCCGGCCTGTGACCGAGTGTTTCTATGTCTGGCACCGGACCCCGTGTGGAGTCTCCAAACCCAGCAGATCCCGGCGGTGCGCTTCCGTGCCGCTCCTCCCAGGGGAGGAAGGGGAGTCTCCCCGCTCTGCCTCTTGTTGGGTCCCTGCTGGAGGAGCAGTGGCCTGACTGGGCTGCGGATCACAGTTTATGGCAACCCCGAGCTGAGAGCCTGCGCCTCGGCTCTGTCTCTGCAGCCGGCTTCCCCGCTCCGATACCTGAGAGCTGTGCCGCACTCAGGCACCCCTGGTCTTTCTGTGGCCCCAGGGGTCCTGAGACCACACTGTCCCGCTAGGTTTCCACCCCCTGCTTAGCCACTGGAGCGATGTCCCTCAGCGGAGCCAACTTCTAAAAGTTCCGATTTTGTGCTCCGTGGCTCCACCACTCGCCAGAAGCGGCCAACGGAGGCCCCCTTCCCCGCCGCCTATCCTCCCGAATATCACCTCGGATTTACTTCTCCGCACATCCTACCTTCCAGAAAGTGGTCGCTTTTCTGTTCAGAGTGTTGTTACTATTCTTATCTTCGATCTCCTGTTGAGTTTGTAGGTGTTCAGAATGGTTTGATCCCTATTCAGCTGAATTCCTGAGACCAGACAAATCCAGGTCTCCTAGTCCTCTGCCATCTTGCCACACCCCCTGGCAGTTTCTTTCTTACCACATTTTGAATATATCATCCCATATCTTCTAGGATGCAAGGTCTCTGCTGAAAAACCCATTAGTAGCCTTATGGAGTTCCCTTGTATGAGAGAATAGTTGTTTTTTGTTTGTTTGTTTGTTTTGATTCTCTCTGTCTTCTAAAATTCTGTCTTTCATTTTAGACAATGTGATTATAACATGTCTTGGAGAAGATTGTTTTGGAGTGAAATTTTGGGGTGACCTTTTAGCTTAATGAACTTGGATAGCCACATCTCTCCCCAGGTATGGGAACATCTCAGGCTTATTTCTACTGCTTTTTTTTTTTTTTTTTTTTTTTTTTTTAACCTCTCTTCTCTTTCTGGGACTCCAGTGATGAGTACATTATTTCTTCTAATGGTGTCCCATTAGTACTATAGGCTTCCTTCATTCCTTTTCATTCTTTTTTTTTCGTTTTGCTCCTCTTATTGGATAATTTGAATTGATCTTGTCTTCTAGCTCTCTAATTCTTTCTTCTGTTTGGTTTAATTGCTGTTGAACCTCTATGTTGCATTCTTCAGTCGCCGTATTTTTCAGCTCCAAAATTTGTTTTTTTTTTTTTATGTTTACTATCTCTTCATTCAACTTCTAATTTTGTTCTCATAGTGTTTCCTTGATATTATTAAATTGTTTATCTATATCACTTGTAGTTCTCTGAGCATCTTTAGAAATTTTATTTTGAATTCTTTGTTGGACAATTTCTGGATCTCTATTTGTTTTTAGTGCCAGTTACAGGAAATTTACTATATTCCTTTGGTAACTGTTTCCCTGATACTTCATTATCCCTGTAGATTTGCATAGGTGTCTGGACATTTGAAAAAATAGTCACCTCTTCCAGACTTTATGAAGTGACTCCAGTAAATGAGGACTTTCACCTGCAGGTGGGGTAAGCTGGGACATACTGCATCCCTGGGTCTAGTGGTGCAGGGTGCCAAATGTGGGAGCATGTGATGGCACAGGTCCAAAGGTATGTGTTGTCTCTTCATCTCAAGCCACTGAGGTTCACAGCATTGACAACTATGTGGCCTTGATGAGCACAGGAAGGAAATCTGAAAGGGTTTTGGGGTCTTCAGCACTACCTCCAGTTCCAGTGGTAGGTGACAATGGTGACTGGGGACAATGATGTACATACACTTGGTTGCAGGGATCAACTACAGGTGTCTGTGTAGTGTCAAGGGCGAATTGCAGAAACTAGTGGGGGAAGGGAGGCAAGGAAGACAGAAGAGGCCAGAGCCAACTATAAGCTCACTGGCAGCTGCAGTTGCCCTGGTTGTCAACATGCTCTTCCTGGCTGCTCAATGTCCCCCCACCCAAGGCATGTATACAGTAATAGAGGCTGGTGATGTAAGTTAGGCTGCAGGCATGCAGGTGTATAGCTGGAAGCATTAGCTCTGAGCACATGCATAGTGGGGAGGATGATCAGCTATAGGAGTCTAGGCTGGTGTCTTGCAATATGCAGCCACAGTGTCCTGGTCTGTCTACCATTGCAGTTCTTAAACTCTAGAGGTAGGGGGTTGAGGAAGTAGGGAGCGACTTAAGTGTCAGGAGACATAAATACCTGTTGTGAGAAAGCTGGTGAAATCTGCAGACAGCCCAGGGTGGTTATGCTGACTGTTTTTTCAGTAAGAAAATCTACTGAGTTTGTCTATGGAGCAAATCACTGTGAGCCATAATTGCTCCTGCAGCATGGCTGTTATTGGTAGCCCCTGCTTTTCTTCCTTATTCTTAGCTATTGATAGCTTCTTCATTTTTTTCCCTTGTTCTTAGACATTCCTATACATCTCAGCTTTGCCACTCTGGGTTGGATAAAACCAAAGTAAGATTCAATCTGGATTGGATAAAACCTTCTTGGTGAAAGGAGATATTTCTAGTGAGGAAATTCTCTCTTGGTGCTAAGCAATGCTGATTTGGGGAATGGGATGATGCAGGCAAAATGAAACTGTCTTCCTTCTCTTCTTTTGCAATTATTCTCGGGCTTTTATCCTACTTCCTTGCTAAAGTTTCTTAAGTGGACTCCAGAGCTCTCCCCAAGCTGTTTATGTTAGTGGATATCTGTCTAATTATTGATCTTCATGGGAGGACAGAGCTGAAGTCACTTATGTCACTTGATATTTACATTCTTAAATGGCTGAAAAAATAAAAGAATCTCTCCATGACACGTGAAATTATATAAAACTCAAATTTAAGGTCCATAATAAATTTTTATTGGACACAGCCATGCCCATTTATTGACATATTATCTATGGCTGCTTTTGTTACAACAGAGTTGAGTATTTGCAAGAGTAAACCATATAGCCTGAAAAGCCTAAAATATTTACTATCTGGCTTTTTATAGACAAAGCTTTCTTACATCTGACATAGAAGACTTTGAAGCCCAAACTCTTATTTTTTAAGTGAGATTATCTATAAAAGTACTGAGCCACACTGGGGTTCCCAGTCAGGATGCTGGGGACCCCATGCCAGCAGCATTCCTTGCTCCAGCCATTCTCTCCCTTAAGCATCTCCAGTCATCATGTAATCCCAGCGTCACTCCATTTCTCATCTATTGAAAACCTTCTCCTTCACTAAGGTTTCCTGGTTCTTTACAAACCAAATGCACCCCCCAGATGCAGCTTCAATAACATTTTGTTTATAACTGTTTGTAACTAGTGATATTCTGATTCACATGATTAGTATGTATTATTGTGTGTACATCTCTATGAGCTCCCTAAGGAAGAAGTAAAGTGTTCTTCAATTCCTGGTAGTGCTCCTGATATATAGTACCAAGCTGAGATAATGCCCAGAAAATGGATATTGCATGTCTGGGTGGATGGAGGGATGGAGGAATAGACAGATGGATGAATGGATGGATGGGTAGGTGGATGGTATTAGAAAATTCCAAACTCTAGTTCCTTGAGTACAGCCATCAGAAGTACAAATAGAAGATACCTACTCAATCCTCAGGGAGGATTCTTGGTGCTTTACTCACACACCTTTTTCTCCCACCAAGGAGATGGGAATGAACTTCACTAACCTTCTAGGAGCCCCAGTCTGCCTTAAGAGGTCTCTTCCAGTTCCTGAATCCTTAGGTTGCTAGGTAATGATAGCAGTGGTGAGGACTCAGGGATGGGATGACAAGGAAGAAGACGTAGAAAGTAATTCATCCCATAATTGCTAACTGTCCTTCCACACAGGTCACTTGAGCATTTGAGGTACAGCACAAACTTGATTAATTAAAGGTTGATCACCAACACCTACTACTAGAGAAAGGGTCACAATCCAGGGGCAAATGGTCAAGGTCAGACAGAAATAAAATGGAAAATAGCTGGTGCTGAGAGAGAGCAGAGAGCTCCAAAGAGTTTGAGATAGGTGCTTCTAAGCTGGAAGTACAAAAGCAAAAGACTTCATGGTTCACAGTCAACTTGAAATCATGGAGCAGGGCAAGCCTTCTCCAATTTCTTCCACACACTCTCCTTGGTTTGAGGACAAAGAAAATGGAACTTGAGAGTAAAGGTTGAAAAGACAAAGGAAACTAAAGACTAAGTGTTATGGAAACTCTGGTCTAAAAATAACTCCTACCACCTTGTGTATTGAGTACCAACCATCTGTCTGAGCCAGAACATGTGTTTGCCCTCTTTTAACAACACCCCTGCAAAATAGCTGTGCTTATCTCCATTTTGAGCCCAGAGAGGTTGAGTGACTCAGGTCAGAGACATACTTTAACACCTGAGCCTTCCTTCAGCCAAGGAACACACCAGCTGGTGACCCAGCAACAGTGGTTCTGCTTCTGCTTGGTACCATGGGAATCAGTGGAGGCCTGGACACAACCATGCCAAGGGGGGAAGATCCTTACACCATTTGGGAGCACTGAGGAGATAAGCCTATGATGTGATGGCTCCTCATAGCTTCCTCTAGGGCTCAAGGGGTGAAACAATAGGCCCCAGGGAAGCTGGTGCTATCATAAATGCCAAACACCATTGCCTGAGGTGGCACATGTCACCATGGAGACAGGTGACACTTGCCCCTTCATGGTTATAAGCCAACAGACAATGTTTGGAGGGTGAAGTCACAGAAAACTGGGGCCATGGTCAGGTTCCTGCTGGACAACAGGTTCAAACCAATAGTCAAGCCAAGATTCCTATTGGGGAATTCCCCAAGCCATGGAGTCAGCAGTAAATGTCTGTTTATGGCCACCTATCCTCCTTCAAAGTTACCTTCAACCAAATGAACCTATTTACTTAAATGGAGTTGCAAAGTAAAGGCAAACATGCTCTGTTGGTAAAGAGGTATTAAGCACCTAATTGTCTTGTTGGCCCGAGATGTACCAGATGGCTGCCTCAGCAAGACTCAGTAGCTGGGTCTGTGCAGGCCTTATGGAACACTCAATGCCTGTCTCACACCCTCATGGCTGCTGCTCTGGCAGCTAATGTTTTTTTACAACAGCTTTATTGAGATATGATTTATACACCGTAAAATTTACCCTTTTAAAGTGGACAATTCTGTGGTTTTTTTAGTATATTCACAGAATTGTGCAACCTTCACATAGTTAGTTCTGATTTTAAAACATTTTTGTCCTTTCTATTAAAAACCCCAAATTTACTAGCAACCACTTAGTGTCCTCTTTCTTCTATTTTCTGTCTCTAACGATTTTCCTATTCTGGACATTTTGTATAAATAGAATCATATAATATATGGTTTTTTGTGACCAGCTTCCATTAGGCAGTGTAATGTTTTCAGTTTCATCCATGGTGTCGCATGATCAGTATTGCATTCCTTTTTATGACTGAATAATATTCTACTTTGTAGTCATATCACATCTCATTTATTCATTCATAAGCTGATGAACATCTGAGTAGCTTTCACTTTTTCTTAGCTTTTACTTTTTGGCTACTATCAATAATGTTGCTATGAATATTCATGTACCAGTTTTTGTTGGATGTATGTCTTCATTTTTTTAGGTGTATACTTAGAAGTGGAATTCTAGACCATATGGAAACTCTGTTTAACATTTTGAGAAACTGTCAAACTTCTTCTTTTCTTTTTTTTTTAAAAGATTTATTTATTTATTTATTTGAGAGAGAGAGAATGAGAGATAGAGAGCACGAGGGATGAGGGTCAGAGGGAGAAGCAGACTCCCCGCTGAGCAGCGAGCCTGATGCAGGACTCGATCCCAGGACTCTAGGATCATGACCTGAGCCGAAGGCAGTCGCTGAACCAACTGAGCCACCCAGGCGCCCTGTCAAACTTTTTCAAAACAGTTTCACCTTCATACAGTCTCACTAATGATGTATGAATGTTCAAATTTCTCCACATCCTTACCAACACTTTTTATTATAGCCATCCTAGTGGGTATAAAATGATATCTCCTTGCAATTTTGATTTGCATTTCCCTGATGACTAATGATGTTGAGCATCTTTTCATGTGCTTATTGATCACTTAGAGGAATATCTACTAAAATCTTTGCGCTTTTTAAATTTGAGTTTTGTCTTTTTATTGCTGTAGTTGTTCGCATATTTTGGATACTAGACCTTTATCAGGTATATATTTTGCAAATAATTACTCTCGTTCTGCAGGTTGTCTTTTCACTTTTTTGATAGTGTTCTTTGAAGTGCAAAAGTTTTTCATTTCGATGACATCCAATTTATCTATCTTTTCTTTTATTATTGTGCTTTTGTCATCATATATAAGAAACCATTGCCTAACCCAAGTTCATAAAGAGTTACTACTATGCTTTCTTCTAAAGGTTTTGTTGTTTATGCATTTATGTCTGTCATCCATTTAGAGTTAATTTTTATATGTGACATGAGGTAGGGATCCAACTTCATTCTTTTGAATGTGAATATCCAGTTGTCATGTTTGTTGAAAAGATTTTCCCTCATTGAATTATCTTGGCATGCTTGCCAAAAATCAATTGACCATAAATTAAGAATTTATTTCTGGCCTCCATTCGATTCCATTTATTTAGGTATTTCTACTTAATGACAGTACCATGCTGTCTTGATTACCATGGCTTTGTGGTAGTTTTAAAGATTCTATCTATTTATTTATTTGATAGAGAGCACAGGGAGGAGCAGAGAGAGAGGACAAGCAGACTCTCTGCTGAGCATAGAGTACAATGTGGGGCTCAATTCCACGATCCATGATCCCCCTGAGATCATGACCTGAGCCAAAATCAGGAGTCAGACTCTTAACCAACTGAGCCACCCAAGTGCCCCAGCTTTGTGGTAGTTTTAGAATCAGGCAGTGTGAAGCCTCCAAATTTTTTATTATCTTTCAAGATCTCTTTGGTTATTCTGGGTCCCTGAATTTCCATATAAACTTTAGGATCAGCTTGTCAATTTCTGACCAAAAAAAGAGTTAGCTGGGATATTTCAAAAAAGATTTTATTTATTTATTTGAAGGAGAGAGAGAGCATGAGCAGGGGAAGGGGCAGAGGAAGAAGCAGACTCCCCACTGAGCAGGGAGCCCAATGTGGACCTCGATCCCAGGACCCTGGGATCATGACCTGAACCAGAGACAGGTGCTTAACCAACTGAGCCATCCAGGTGCCCATAGCTGGGATTTATTTATTTATTTATTTATTTATTTATTTATTTATTTGAGAAAGAGAGAGAGAGAGCGCATGCACGAGTTGGGGGTGGGGGTGGGCAGAGAGAGCGGTAAAGAGAATCCCAAGCAGGCTCCACGCACATCGAGAAGCCCGATGTGGGGCTTGATCTCATGACCCTGAGACCATGACTTGAGCCAAAATCAAGAGTCAGATGCTTGATTGACTGAGTCACCCAGACACCCCTTGAGATTTTGATAGGGATTGTGTTGAATCTTTTTTTTTTTTGAGATTTTATTTATTTATTTGACAGACAGCAAGAGAGCACAAGCAGGGAGAGCAGAAGAGGGAGAGGGAGAAGCAGGCTCCCTGCTCAAGCCCAATGCGGGGCTCCATCCCAGGACCCTGGGATCATGACTAAAGACAGATGCTTAACCAACTGAGCCACCCAGGCACCCCAGATTGTGTTGAATCTATGGATCATTTGGGGAGTATGGACATCTTAATATTAAGTGTTTTAATTCATGAACATGGGCATCTTTCCATCTATATAGGTCTGTATTTTTTTCTTTTTTTTAAAGATTTTATTTATTTATTTGTTGAGAGAGAGAGAGAGCACAAGCAGGGGGAGTGGCAGAGGGAGAAGCAGGCTCCCCACTGAGCAAAGAGCCCGATGCAGGACTCGATCCCAGGACCTTGGGATCATGACCTGAGCTGAAATCAGACGATTAGCGACTGAGCCACCCAGGTATCCCTGTAATTTTTTCAACAATGTTTTGTAGTTGTCAGTGCACAGGTCTTGTGCTTCTTTTTGTTAAATTATCCCTGAGTATTTTCTTCTTTTTGATGCTAGGCAGCTAATTTTTAAGGAAAGAAAGCAGAGAGAGACAAAATGATTCTCCAAAATCTAAAATATAAAAGAAGGGAGGAGATGGGAAGAAATTCATTTTCTTTTTTTTTTAAAGATTTTATTTATTTATTCATGAGAGACAGAGGAGGAGAGAGAGAGAGGGAGAAAGAGAGAGAGAGAGAGAAGCAGAGGGAGAAGCAGGCTCCCAAGGAGCAGGGAGCCCGATGCGGGACTCGATCCCAGGACCCTGGGATCATGATTTGAGCCGAAGGCAGACGCTTAACCATCTGAGCCACCCAGGCGCCCAAGAAATTCATTTTCACTACAATCATTGGATTTTCATGATGTTGACCAACCATAGGCTGGATTCTGGAATCCAGGTTGTCCATGCCACCATCCTGCCCTCATCATTCAACATTTTTTCAGGAAATGAGGGGTCAGTTACCTGTGTCCTCCACCATATGGTTCATCATCTTACTCTCAAGCCAGGAAATACAAATAATTGTTTGATTTTTTTAAAGAACATTTTAATTCCGTTCTTTCATCATTTGGTGTATACTAAATGCCCTATCTGTGCTAGGAGCTGATGACACAACAAATAACTTCTAAATCGTCCATGCCTTCAGGGAGCTGAGGGCCACTGGGAAGACAACCACTGGGAGATAGTGATACCCAGGGAGGAAAGTGATTTGATGGGGGAATGCACACAGGGGTGCTGAACCTCCAGAAGGGCACAGTCAGTGATACTCTTCAGGAGAAGTTTCCAGGAGGTCCCAACCTACATCTTGAAGGGTAAGGATAATAGCACTGGATGCAGGCCCAGGGATATCAGGTCACGAGCTGAAGCATGGAGATGGGCAGGCATGGCAGGTTGGGTTAAGGAAATACAAGTTGCTTAGTGTAGAGAAGATGGGGAATTGTGCACAAGAGCAGACAGTGAGGTGGGAGGGTCCTATTTTCTCTGCTTCATTGGAGAATCTCTTTCCTGTTTTCTTGAGGGGATGGTGCCCACATGTTTCCTGAAACCTCATCTTGGGGTGGAAAGGACTGATCAATGTAAAGAACTGATAAATTTGTTTTCCCAGAAGATAAATTTTTTTAAAGAGAATTTTGTTTATTTGGTACTACTTAAAAGATACCGAAACACATAAAGATTGCACAGTTGATACTTGTGAGCCCACCACTAGCTTAAGAAATAAAACATCGCTCTCATACACTCCACCCCAACTGCCTATACCTCCTTCCATCCAGAGTAACCACCATCCTGAATTTGGTATTTATTGTTAGCCCCATGCATCCCTTTATATTTTCATTCAATATAGATTAATTCTTAAATTATATTCTGTCGTTGTGGTTTGCAATTTGTATATTTTGCATATATGGCATCATTCTGAAGAAATTCCTGTGGAATTTGCTTTTCTCACTCAACTTTAAGTCTCTGATGCTCATCCATGGTTAAGTACACTTCTGGTGCATGTATTTCCCCTCTGTAATACCCCATTTTTAAAGTGCCCACAATCTGTTCTTTGATTGCTGGTCCGTTCATTTGCTTACAATTCTTTGTTCTTTCAAGCACTGCAGAGAACAACTTGGCTGTTCCTGATGTACAGACAGCCATTCCTTCAAGATAGAGGCTTTCAAACAGTTTTTTTGCTGTGATCTGCAGAGGAATATTGGTTTTATATTTTAACTCAGTACACATAGGTTTACAAGAATTCTATGAAATAATGTTTGCTCTAACTACCTTCAGTGCACTATTGATATTTTTAATTCTATTCTATTTCATTTTGGATGTTGGTCTTGACCCTTTGAACTAGGTTCATGACCAGAGGGATGCCTTACTCTCCCCTTTCTATTCATTGGACTGGAACTGCTGGGTGTGAGGAGTGCATCCCCCACTTCATCTGCCAAATGGCCCTCCTCTTGGCAGTGATGGGCCCTGCTTCCAACAGTGAACAGGACTTCCATATCATCAGAAATTTTTGTTCGGGGCCATCTGGTGGGTATAAAATAGTATTTCATTGTGATTTTACTTGGCATTTCTCTGTGATTAATGAGACAAAGCATCTTTTCACATTCTTCTGGGCAGTCCGCACTTCCTCCTCTGTGAAATGCCTTTTCATGTCTCTTACCCAAAAATTTTTCTATGCTTTTCTTATTGATTTGTGCAACTTCATTATCCATTCTGTATACTAATCTACTCTTTTCTCCCTGTCTATGGGCTTTTTGTTTTTGTTGCTGTTTTTTATGATGTTGTCAAATTCCTATATGATTTACACTTTTGTGTCGTGTTTATGAAATCCTTACAGTAAACTCATAAATATAGTCTCCTGCAAATTTTTCTAAAATTTTAAATGTTTCATTTCCATTTTTAGGTCTTTAGCCCATTGGCAATTTATTTTTGTTTATGGTTTAAAACAAAGATCCAATTTTATTTCATTTTCCATATGGATAACAAATTGCTCTGGCCAATTGATTTCTCAGCCCACACTTTGCCCACTGATCTGCAAGATCTGTTATAAAAACTGAATTTCCACCCATGGGAAGGTCTGCTGCTGCTGGGTGCACTATTACACTGCATGGTCAGTTTGTACTTCTCTGTACCAAAGCCATCCTGTTGTAATTATTATAGCTTTATGGCATCTTGACTATTGGTTGGGCAATATTTCCTGTCTTCTTTACTCTCATAATTGTCTTAGCTCACTGCTCTTCCATGTTAATAGGGCTCAAATGTTACAGTGTGAAAAACTGCCTGGTTTGTATGGCTGGGCAGCTCTGCCTCCTACTGCATTGGGAACCCAGAAGGCCAGGCCATCTTCTATCCCAGCTGCCATCCCTTCCTGCCTGCTCAGCCACCAGGGGCACCCTCCCAACAGCCTGACTGTTGACTTCTCTGAGCTGTAACTGGTTAAAAACTTTACATTGGGTCATTGATTCAACATGAGGACTGCAGCTCCCCAATGCCTCCAGGTGCTAAGCTGTAATCAAGGGGCAAAAGGCAGGTTTTCCAAGAGTGAGACAGGTTTGGGGAAGACAGTGCAATCAGAGCCATCTAGGTGTAACCTCACAGGCCATGGGGCAGAGTAAGAACACTATGGGGCAAAGTGCCAGCCAACAAGCTGTGTGCCCTTCCTACCTTCTCTAAGCAGAGGGCTAAGATCACCAACATCCTGGTCTGACTGAACATAATGAGGATTTCCTAGGACACAGAACTTTCTGTGCTTAAACTGGGAATTCTAGGCAAACTGGAACAAGCTGGCAAGTGGAGCCTTGACGAGGAACATACGCTGAACAAGATGAGTCCACAAGACTTGCTACAAAATCTGTGCAAAGCCTTGCAAAATGGGATCCTTTGTGACTGCTAGGTTGCACCTTGTAAGGTCGGCCCTGTTTGCTAAAAGTGTGCCAGTTCATGGGAGGTAGATGGGGTAGTGTAAACCCCACACTGAGATGAATAGGAGCAGGACTGCAGAAAGAGCCAGGCACAATGATGGCCCACAGACAGCTGCAGCATGCCTCTCTAGAACCTTCACTGGCTCCTCATTCCTTCAGTCTACCCTTATCTCCCCATTCCTTCCCACAATGTTCAGGCCTATCTTTTCATTTTGCTAGGTCAGTGGTTCTCATACTTTAGTAAGCAACAGAATCAGAAGAATATATTACAGAGGCTGTATCTGGCCCCCAATTCCTAAAATACTTTCTTGTTCTTTGCAAAAAGTTTGCTGACTTTGGCCTAAGAGGTGGATCAAACTTGAGCACATCAGAATCTTCTGGAGGGCTTGTTACAGCACCATTGATGGCTCCACCCTAGATTTTGAGGAGAGGTGGACTACCTGGTTGGCACTACATACTGACCTTGGCCATCAGAAGTCTCTTGGCACCACAGTCTCTACCTAGGCTATGGTAGTCCTGCCTCACAGTCAGGGACGATGGCATGGGGTGAGCACGGACAGCCCAGTGCCTGCACATGGTGGGCTTACCACAAATACCTCCTCAGGCCTAGTCTGTGATAAAGTCAGTATGGCTGGGGCCAACCCCCAGGGGGGCAGTTGTTGTGGGCTGGGCATCTTTTGGCTCTGGCATGGGATTGAGAATGGCCTACTCCAACTGTCAGCATGACTTCTAGGCTCCATATCTTCTACATGGAATATATGTAAAAAAAACAGGAGCAGTGACTTATGCCTGAGGCCATCCAGTGGGAGAAAAGGAGAAATCATGCTTTACTTACTCTTCAGAAATACTGAGTGCCCTGGAGTAAGGTGACGTTCTTCTGTAATGTTACCAGTAATACTTTTTTTTTTTAACTTAAATTCAATTAGCCAAGGTATAGTACATAACTGGTTTTTGATATAATGTTCAATGATTCATCAGTTCAGTATAACACCCAGGGCTCATCGCATCATGTAATGTTTTAAAGTCCGGCACACTGTGTATATGAAATCAAGTCTGTTTCTTGTTTTGTATTTTCTCTCTGGAAATTGTAAGGAGGTGGTCTTAAAAGAAATAGACAAAAAATCGGCAAAAACAAACAACAAACAAACCTGGGTTTGGGGTTGGCCCATGGCAAATTATGTTGAATATCATCCTTAGAGGATCCACTGATGATTTCTCCTGGGGCCATTCGCAACCTCAGATGGAGAGCTGGTTAAGACATAAATCACTGACTCAGCAGGTCTGAGGTGGGCTGGAGAATCTGCATCTCTAACAAGTTTCCAACTGGAAGCACCTCCAAAAGCCTTACTCTCATGGTGCTCACCAATGGCTTTTCAGGTTCCCCAAACTGACATATCCAGATGATGCCACCAGAGCCACTGGATCCTGGGCATTGCTTCCCAAAGGGGCTTCCTTAACCACAGCACTCCCAGCTTTGTAGAGAGTAAGGAGAGGTGGCCTCTTTGAGGGCCTACTTGGGCTCTCTCTGCCAAGCCCAGGGGCTTCTGAAATGGGAGGGAGGCAGGCGTCCCTTCCTACCACACTTGGGCTGAGCCCTTTTATCAAATGACTACAGTGCCTCCCACAATTCCAGAAGGAAGGGATTCTGATCGAGTTTACAGATAAAGAAATTGAAGCTCCAAGATCATGATTCTGATAATCAGTAGAGCAACCACTCTACCTGAGGTCTGCCTTAAAACCTGTCCTCCACAGCAGCCTCTTCCATTTGACTTTGTCATGTACACCCCCACTCCCTACCATGCATTCCTGAGTTTTGCACACCCAGTATCCTCTGTGCAAGGGAGTCACATGTGGTGAAGGAGTGGCTGGCCCAACTAGGCTCGGAAAGGTGGATTTTAGTTTATTAATCTGCATGCTTGGGACCTAGGGTAGCTCAACCCACTACTTCCTGTCATAGACCTGCTTCTTTTGAAGGTTCCTCAAGGCATAGGGGCCCATAAAGCCCCTCAATTGTACATAGGAGCCCAGATTTTCTGCCAAGTTCTCCCTGTCCTTTATGAACCCAGAAGAGTAGATAGGAAATGGGTGCCCTGCTGCCTCCAGCACAGCACAGAGCTAGGCCAAATGCGCTGCTGGTTAGTCAGGGAGCCCTTGCCCCACATCTTCACGGACATGAGGCCTCTGTAACTTGAGGAGGGTAGAATTGGGTTGGATATATGGAGCCCCAGACCCTGCAGGGTTAGAGATTCATGATGTTCTGGAGATGAACTCTGACCTCACCATTGTGTAAGGCCATGAGCCCAGAAAATGCTACTTTCCCTGCTCTGGGCAAAATGGGATGGCAGGGCGGGGGGCGGGGGAGCCTGTCTTCTATGAGAAGACACATGGTGCTCTCTGAACCTAAAGATCAAGATGCTCTTGCTGAAGAGTATCCAGTGGGGTCATGTAATAGATTTTGGTTATTTCTCTTGATTAAATGTAGTAAACTTCAGACTTTTGAAATTAGTTTCTAATAGTTTCTTCCTTATTAACAACAGCTGCATTTACTAAGTGCATGCCCAATGAGGGGACACGATGGTTTTCTCCATTTTAAAGATGAACAAACCCCTGCAGGGAGAGATTACTTGGATTGTCCATGGTCATAGAGAGTGAGGCCTCTACACTGGCATCAGAATCCAGAGGCTGAGCCTCTCGTGCCACCAGCACAGCACCTAGCACCTGCCATCTCCACAGACAGTTTTGGCCACTTTGTACAACAGGGCTCATGACATAATGACCATGACTGGGGCTCAGCAGTCACCTGCCTGCCAGAGAAACACATGGGGTTTCTCTCCCAAGCTTTTTGTTTTTGTTTTTAAGATTTTTTTTTTTAAGTAATCTCTACACCCAAAATGAGGCTCTAACTCACAACCCCCGAGATCAAGAGTTGCATGCTCCAATTGTCCCAGCCAGACGCCCCTCTCCAGGGCTTTTTGATCTCACTGAAGACCTGAATTTACTTTTCAGGGACCATAGGAAGGGCCCAGCCAGAAGGACAGACACATCTGCAGGCTGGAATCCTGTATGGTCGGGTCCACTGCGTCTCCTGGTGGGCCTGCTCGGTAATGCACCTATTGGTCGCTCAGCCCTTGCTGATGCAACACAGGGTCATTCCAAGGTGGCCTGAGCATACTGAGTCTGGCAAACAATAAGCACTGACCGTGAGTGCAGTTGTGTGGCCTCCCCAGACATGTCTCACACAATCTGCGCTCTCGGGTCACCCTGGAAGGAACATGAGGAAAACCGCCAAACCCATGGGCGACAATATGCTATTCCTTTTAGAGCCTCAAGAGGGAGGTGTGATCCAGTAGAAGTGAAAGGAGACTAATTTATCATTAGATTGAGTAGGGAGGGGTGTTAGGGTGGAGTTGAAACCAGATGAGGCCCTTTGTTGCTGTCCCTGGTGATTTCTCTTCCCCTTCCTTTCTGGCCTTAGAGATGGGGAGGACTTTACTGGATAAAACAGGAATTTACATGTTCTACTGCTTTCTAGAAGTTGTGTCGATTGCAACAGCCCCCTTTGGAAGTAAGTCTGCCAGTCTGATCGTCACATCACCTAGAATCCAGCAATTCTGGAATCCATGTGCAAGAATCCCACCCCCCCCAACGCTGTGTGCGTGGTCACGAGATTGGAAAGTTGGTGCAGGCAGAAAGGGTCGTCTTGTTGGGATGTCACTGATGGACAGGGCTGTCCACATGGCCCAACTGCTGGGCACAGAACAAGACAGTGGCAATGTTTGTTCAGACTTTTAATTTTAAATTGACCTCACCACAACAAAGATAGAAAAGATGTTTTATGTATTTTTAACCACAAAATACATATAGATGATACACAGAAGATAATGAGAAAGGAATCAAAGCATGTCACTACAAAAAAAAAAAAAATCGGGGCACCTGGGTGGCTCAGTCGTTAAGCGTCTGCCTTCGGCTCAGGTCATGGTCCCAGGGTCCTGGGATCAAGTCCCGCATCCGACTCCCTGCTCGGTGGGAAGCCTGCTTCTCCCTCTGACCTTCCCCCCTCTCGTGCTCTCTATCTCATTCTCTCTCTCAAATAAATAAATAAAATCTAAAAAAAAAAGAAAGTAGTACTTAGAAGGACATATGTAGTGGTAAATACTTAGAGTAAAAAGAAATCTCAAATTTGCAATCTATCTTTACAACTCAAAGGTATGAAAAAAGAAGAAAAAACTGAATTCAAAGGTAGCAAAAGGGAGGAAATAATAAATATTAAAGCAGAAATAAATGAAATAGAGCAAAGAAAAATAATAGAAAAAGAATCAACAAAATTGACAGTTGGTTTCTTTTTTAAAGATCAATAAAATTGATCAACCCTTAGCTACATTGACCAAGAGAAAAAGAGAGAAGACTCAAATAACTAAAATCAGAGATGAAAGAGGGACATTATAAGCAATACCACAGAAATAAAAAGGATCATAAGGGACTGCTATGGACAATTATATGCCAACAAATTGGATAACTTAGGAGAAATTAATAAATTCCTAGAAACATACAATCTAAGACTGAATCATGAAGAAATAGAAAAT
This sequence comes from Callorhinus ursinus, assembly GCF_003265705.2. NCBI lineage: Eukaryota > Metazoa > Chordata > Mammalia > Carnivora > Otariidae > Callorhinus > Callorhinus ursinus. The sequence continues at coordinate 1,146,274 of NW_027397176.1, read as the reverse complement.
CTGAAAAGATGTATAACTAGTAAACAATTGAATCAGTAACGAAAAATCTCCCAACAAAGAAAAGCCCAGGACCAGATGGCTTCACTGGAAGATTCTGTTGAATATTTAAAGGAAAATTAACACCAATCTTCCTCAGACTCTTCCCCAAAAAACTGAAGAAGGAACACTTCCAAACTCACTCTATAAGGTCAACATTCCCTGATATCAAATCCAGACATAGATACTGCAAGAAAAGAAACTACAGACCAATATCCTTAATGAACATAGATTCAAAATCCTCCACAAACTATCAGCAAACTGAATTCAATAGCACCTTAAAAGGATTATATACCACCATCAATTTGGATTTATTCCTGGGTGCAAGGACGGTTCAACATATGAAAATCAATCAATGACACACATGATATTAACACAATGAAAGACAAAAAACATAATCACCTCGGTTAAGATGGTGGAGGAGTAGGTGGGCACTAAACTTGCCTCATCCCTCAAATACAGCTACATAAATATCAAATCATTCTGAACACCCAAGAAATTGATCTGAGGGCTGAGATAACAAACTGCACAACTAGAGGTAGAAAAAAATGGCCACATCATGGAAGGAAGGAGTTGCAGAGAGTTGATTTGGGGGAGAAAAAAGTTACTGGTGCTGCGGAGTGGAGGTAGCCATGATCATGGAGAGAGAAAGAAAAAAAGAGTGAGAGAGCGTGGAAGCAGCAAACAGGGCATTCATTGCACAAGAAAAGCTCTTCCCCAAAACCAGTGACTGGGAGAAGAAGAGGGGTGGACTACTGCAAGTTTTTTATAAGCAGCAGAGCTCAAAGTCTGAAGTTTTAGAAGTCCGAGCCATTGCCAGGGGTCGTGCCTGGTGGGCTTAGTTGTACTCCTGTGGGGAAGGAGACTGGACAGAGTAGTCTGAAGATCCCCTGGGTTACACTGAGAGAGACAGTTCCCCTTCTTGGAGTGCATTTGGAAGTGGTGGCAAGGCCTCTCTGGAGCCAAAAGAGCTGATGGGTGCCAACATACTGCCTTGTTCACTAGCATAGGAACAGAGACACCTGCTGAGGGCAGCAATCCTAGGTGCTGGCATTTTGCTGTGTTTTACTATGAACTCCAAATTGCTGCGTGGTCGTGAGACTGCTTTTCTGGGACAAACCAGCACTGGTCACAGTGCTATAAGACCCTCTCCCAAAGGATCAGCACAGATCTGCACTGTGTGGTTTCCTAAAATTTGGTGTTTTGAAAACCAAGCTGCACACCTGAGATAAAACACAGGAGTGCTGTACCATCTGGCAGGCAGATAGCTCTGACTCAGACAGGGTGAAGGCAGGGATCAGATGGAAGCCAAGTACACAAGAAGGGAGATTGTTTGCTCTTCTGTGAGGACGTACTGAAGAGTAGCAGGCTCAAACTCCCTGCTTTGGGGCCAAGGGAGAGCGGGGCAATGCCATTCCCCACTCCTCCCCCATCAGCACTGACTGACTTCAGTGAGGAACACAGTGTCCCCCAGTGGAGCCTAGAGCTGCTTATGCCAAGCCCCGCCCCCCTGTGCCTTGCAGGTACATCTCCACTAAAGCAAGTCGGCCTGAGAATCAGTGCAGCTTACCCCTTCCCCAGAAGACCAGCACATACCCCTCACACCCACCAAGTCTACTGATGATAGAGTGCTACAAAGCTTCAGCTCAAGGGGAAATAGGATCTAGCTTCTTTTAACACAAAAACCAAAACACACCTAGGTAAAACTTGCCACACAGTGGATAAGGTCCAAACATCTTGCACAGCAGGCAAGGAGAAACTCTGCAGAGAACTGCCTGAGAGAAGGAGCAGCCAAAACACAACAGCAGAGTGTACGCTCTGAACACATCCAGAAGCATCAGGCCCAAAATAATATATGACCTCTTCTAAATATAGCCATTACTCTCAAGAGCAGGAATATAATAGCTTTCCTAACATACACACACACACAAAGCCGGAACTTAGGCAAAATGACAAGACAGAGGAATTCACCCCAAAAGAAAGAACAGGAAGAAGTAAAGACCAGGGATTTAATCAAAACAGATATAAGTAAGATGCCGGAACCAGAATTTATTTCTTTTATTTTTTTTTATTATGTTCAGTTAGCCACCATATAGTACATCATTAATTTTTGATGTAGTGTTCAACGATTCATCAATTGCGTATAACACCCAGTGTTCATCACAACACGTGCCTTCCTTAATACCCATCACCCGGCTACCCCATCCATCCCTGAAACCCTCAGTTTGTTTCCCAGAGTCCATAGTCTCTCATGGTTTGTCTCCCTCTCTGATTTTCCCCCTTCAGTTTTCCCTCCCTTCCTCATGGTCCTCCTCATTATTGCTCATGTTCCAAATATGAGTGAAACCATATGATAATTGTCTTTCTCTGCTTGACTTATTTCACTTAGCATAATCCCCTCCAGTTCCATCCATGTCAATGCAAATGGTGGATATTCATCCTTTCTGATGGCTAAGTAATATTCCATTGTATATATGGACCATATCTTCTTTATCCATTTGTCTGTTGAAGGTCATTTCAGCTTTTTCCACAGTTTGGCTATTGTGGACATTGCTGCTATGAACATTGGGGTGCATGTGCCCCTTCTTTTCACTACATCTGTATCTTTAGGGTAAATACCTAGTAATGCAATTGCTGGATCATAGGGTAGCTCTATTTTAAAATTTTTGAGGAGCCTCCATACTGTTTTCCAGATTGGCTGCGCCAGCTTGCATTCCCACCAACATTGTAAGAGGGTTCCCCTTTCTCCACATCCTCCCTAACACTTGTTGTTTCCTGTCTTGTTAATTTTAGCCATTCTAACTGGTGTAAGGTTGTATCTCATTGTGGTTTTGATTTGTATTTCCCTGATGCCAAGTGATGTGGGTCATTTTTTCATGTGTCTGTTAGCCATTTGTATTTCTTCTTTGGAGAAATGTTTGTTCATGTCTTCTGCCCAATTATTGACTGGACCATAAGAGACTCTTACCGATAAAGAACAAACTGAGGGTAGATGGAGGGAGGTGGGTGGGGGATGGGCTAAATGCATGATGGATATTTACGAAGGCATTTGTTATGATGAGCACTGGGTGTTATATGTAATTGATGAATCACTAAATTCTACTCCTGAAACCAGTATTACACCATATGTTAACTAACAGGTAACATAGGTAGATGATGATAGATGATAGATAGATGGATAAATAGATGGACAGATAGATAGATAGATAGATAGATGATAGATGATAGATTTGTTTTAAAGATGAATTGTGTGGTATGTTAATTATATCACAAACAAGCTGTTTAAAAAAGGGCAGGGCGTGAATAGTGCAATCCAGAAAGTGGAAGCCATTGGAAAAGGGAGCAAGGGGAGAAGGAGGGCTGTGAAGAGAGAGAAGAGGTGGGGAGAGCACGGCAAGTGCCAGAGAGTGGGATTTAATAAAAAGTGATATTTACAACATTTGCTTTTTATAACCTGATTTTTTGTTCCTTATAAAAATTTCAGAAATGTCCACATTATTTGCATGATCTTTAGGAGTTGCATTTGCATGTGTGTTGACTGTAACCCCCAGGGAGACCCAGTGATTCTTGAGGTTCCCACACTTAGCACAGTGTCTAGGGTTTGTAGGTACTCAATACTGTTGATTAATTACAGGAAGGAATCCATGAATGAACAAACTAACATACTGATGTCTCTTAAATTCTCCTTTATTTCCTCCAGTGTCTGGTGGCCTCTTTTGCCCAAATCATCTTCACTGATTTCCAGCAGAGAGCCAATGTCACTTTTCTTGGGGGGGGGGGCTGACATTCATTAAGTATCTACCTGTGCTAAACACCTTGCTAGACGTTTGACCTATTTTCCTCATTTAACACAATAAACCATGTAAGATGATAACTGACCTCATTTTACAGATTAAGAGAGCTTAAGTGACTTGCCCAAGGCCACATAGAGTGAGGGGATCTGAACCCAGATCTCCCTGCTCTAGAGCTTTCCAATCCCCTTTAATTTCTTGAAGACCTCAAATCCTTCAAGGTTCAATGTATTAAAATCTCTGAGTATAATTCTAGGCCCTGGTGGGTGATGGTAGTGCAGGGAGATTCTTTGGGACAGTAGTTCTTCTACCATGAACCACATCTCACCAGGTGTTTCTCAGGGAAGACCAGCCCAGAAGAAGCACTGAAAGCACTGTTTGAATCTTAAAGGTGGGTAAAAGAAAAGAGCAGACCTCTGAGAGGACAGGTCTTGTCAGACTCTGGGGGAAGGAACAAAGAGGCAGAGCATTAAACCAGACCTTGGCTACACCCAGACACACCCAACCTCAGCCAGCACAGGTTCATTGCCAAGGAGTCTGTGGCTGACTCTAGTGGTAGAGGCTGGCCCATGCCCTGGCAGGGCTCAAGCAATGAGAACGAGTCCCTTGGGGGCACACTTCCCAGGCCCTGGGACTCAGTTTGGCACACAGGAAGTCCCCTTCCCCCACCTTGCAGCCCCCCAGGCTTACTCCCACAGTTGGACAAGCCCCCTACACACACACACAAATGGGCCACAGCTAAGAGCACTCACTGTCACACCCACACTCACACATGTAACAAACTTGCACTCATCTCCTCAGATGTACACTCACACATCTGCACATATAGCTCAGGTAGCTGCTAGTTACTGTCTTAGGCATGGATGGTTGCAGATAGCAAATCAACTCAAACTATTGCAAGGAAAGTATGTGGTATATCCAAACATTGGAATATTATTCAGCAATAAAAAGAAACAAAGTTCTAATACATGCCACAACATGGATGAACCTTGAAAACATTATGTTAAATGAAAGAAGCCAATCACAAAAGACCACACATTGTATGATTCCATTTATATGATTGGCAATTGGAGAGAGGAAGGTAAAACGGTTCTTTTGGGAGTGTTGAAAATCAGTGGTGATGGTTGTACAACCACCTGTGAATATACCAAAAATACTGAATTGTATAATTTAAAAAAGTAAATTGTATGGATGTGAATTGTAGCTCAATAAAACTCAATAATATATACATACACACACAATAAAACGTATACATATACGCATGTGTACCATGTCACTGCTCCTTTCAAATCCTCCAAAGTCTTTCTGTCTCACTCAGGGTAAAGCTAAGGCCTCACAATGCCTATAATTCCTCACACCACCGTCGCACCTACTTCTCTGACATCTCATACTATTCATCCCAGCTCACTCCACTACTGACAAACTGGCCATGCCAGGCATTCCCAATACGAGGGTCCCTACATTAGCTATCCCTCAGCCTGGTAGGTTCTTCCTCCTAGGATCTTCCTGACTCACCCTCTCACCTCCTATGTGGAGAAAAACAAAATTGACCTTTCCTTCATCTGCTCTGCATTACCTCTATGTGTAGGAGTGAAGGCAAAAATATATGGAATAAACATCTTAAAAATATAAAAATATTATGTAACAAACAACACATTAAAAATACATGGAATAAATAATATCTGAAAAATAAGTGGAATATTTATTCCCTTTATTGTAAGATATATGGAAACAACACACGGACAATAAATATAAAGAACACAGGCATATCTTGGAAATGCTGTGATTTTGGTTCTAAACCACCACAATAAGGCAAATTAATGCAATAAACTAAGTCCAGTGAATTGTTTGGTTTCCCAGTGCATATAAAAGTTATGTTTACACTACATTGTAGCCTAGTAAGTGTGCAGTAGTGTTATCTAAAAAAAGATACATATACCTTAATTTAAAAGTGGTTCATTGACATAGAGACACAATCAAAGACTGTTGAAAAAACTGTACCGGGAGACTTGCTCAACACAGCAAAAAACACAAGTACGTGTGTGCAAAAAGCACAATATCTACAAAGTGCAGTAAAGCAAAGTGCACTAAAATGAGGCATGCCTGTAAATACATAAATGCAATGTGGAATAAGCAATGTCTGCAAAGCACAAATTTGCAACATCAGTCATTAAGGACTATGACTAAATTAATTTAGTCCACTACTGCCCTGAATCCCTTTGCCCCTCACCTAATTTGTTTTTCTAGAAATGCACAAATTTTTCCTATGTACCTGAAGAGAATATGTGTTAAAAATATGAGATTAGTTGCCTATGAGCTGAGGAAAGGAGAGTAAGTATTCAGGAAAAAATGGGCAAAATAACAAAATTATTTAAGGCAAAATGATTTGTAGTAATTTTAAAATAATAACATTTACAAAGAGAAGCTTCTTGTCATATCGGTGGTAATCCGTGAACCCTGAAATGAGAAGTAAGAATAATTCAACTCCCTGTATCTGAAGTGCCAAAAAGAAAAAAGATAAGCCAGGGACAGAAAAAACACTGCTGAAAATCATACTGCTTGGAAAGGAATGACTTAAGTTACAGATGAAAAAGAGGGAAAGAGACTTTCCAAACTAGTGTACTGAGAAGCAAGAAAATAAAAACCATAGAAGATGATACAGTGAGAAGGTAGGACAAATGTTTAATTGGACTAGCACAAGGAAAGGAGGGAGCAAATGGGGCAGAAGCAACATTTAAAGAGATAAAGACTGAGAATTTTCTAAAATTCTTGAGTAATAAAAATCCTCAGATTCAGGAAGGCTGAGGTGCCTGGTGTTGGGCAGGGGGCAGGACCTAAGGTCAGCACTCCTCCTGCCACCCCTGGAAGCATTCAGGCCAGCCCAAGGTGCAACCACATGTTTAGGGACACACATGAAACAACAGGCGTCCACTCCAAGCAGAAAGGAAGTAGAAAGCCTCTGGTTGGACTAATAGGTCTCGATCTGCAAGGCCACAGAAGAACCCAGGGTTAAGCAGGATCTAGAGCAAGGAGGCAGTGCCAGGGCTCCGTTTCCTTCTAGCCACCACCCCTGGGCCTCACCATTCCCTGTGCATGTGGCAGAGAGGAATATGGCAGTTCATAGCCACCATGGCAGACCCAGACTGGGGCTGGGCATGAGGGTCTGGGGCTGATGAGCACAGAGTCGGCTGACCTTGGCATTTCCTGACATCTGCCCCTTGCCTGAACTGCTGGGCTCAGGCTGTTCTAATCACCTCAGTGGTGCTGCTTGCTGGGCGGCTGTGACGGGGGCTGTTCCTCACCCAGCACCTCAGGCGGCTGTCAGCTACAGTCTGCGGGAAGCATCTGGGTCTGGCCCTCCATCTTCTGTTGGTTGCAATGTTCAGAAAACCTTCTAATCACAACTAGACTAGGGAAGTAAAGTCATTATTGCACTTTTGTCTCTCTGCTCAACAGTTGGCAGCCCTGTGCACTCACAGAAAAGCATGCCCAGTGTGGAAGAAATGATGTTCTTCCTGGAGAGCTGTGGAATGAACAGCCTGTACTGAGAAGGAAAGAAAACGCCCCCCAGCTGGATGCCAACTTTCCTTAGCAGGAAGGGAATCTGGCCTGGGGCCACTGCTTACGATGACAAATTTGCTCCCACAGTCATAAAACAAAGTGCTGCCCGAAGCTTCCAGTTCTGGAGTTTTCCAGAAGCTGAGGAGCCATTTACCTCCGAGTGTCAGAAAAGGTGTTCCCCAAGAGACAGTGGGCACTAGGGAGGGAGGCTCCTTCATACATCCTTCAGACTTTTTCAATCTGGGGTCGGTTATCAACCCCAGGCCCTTAGTGACTGCCTTGTGAGCAACTTGAGGGACCCTCTTCAAAGATGCAGTGCCCAGCACTGTTGGAGAATTAGGAAAAGATCATTGAATCTGATGAAATTAAATGATAGTATAGCTAACATACATGAAACTTATGTTTTAAATCCATTGTTAATTTTAATCTTCTCAACAGCCCTGAGAGGTATTGCCATTATCCCTACTTCACAGGTAAGGAAATTGAAGCACAGAGAGGTTTAGCAACTTGCTCCAGGTCACACAGTAAATATGTGTCAGAGCTGGGATTCATTGGGCAATCTAGCTCTACTCCAGGCTCTTACTACCATCTAGTGAAATGAAATTAAATTAAACAAATAGAGAGAAATGAAATGCTTCGCTCTTAAGAACCTCATGACTGTACCAGGGAAGAAAGACTCCTGCTAGTCAGAGTCGACTCAATTCAGCTGAAGTCTGAATCCGAAGTAGGTTCCTGAACACAACCCAGAACGGATTACTAAATGCACCTGGGTGGCTCAGTCGTCAAGCATCTGCCTTCGGCTCAGGTCGTGATCCCAGGGTGCTGGGATGGAGTCCCGCATTGGGCTCCTTGCTCAGCATGGAATCTGCTTCTCCCCCTCCCTGCCGCTCTCCAGCATGTGTGCACTCTCCCTCTCTCTCTCTCTGTCAATTGAATGAATAAAACCTTTAAAAATAAATAAGTGCTCTGTGGATTTCAGACTGTTGACCTCTGTGCTGAGACAGTCTGGAACATGAGGCCTGGCCCACAAGGTAAAATCCAGCAGGATAAGTGTGACGTCCCCAGTCTGGGCTTGAAACACCTTCTGCCTGAGTGTCTGGAGACCCTGCCTAAAGGGGCCATGTTATAGATGTGTGGTTTCTGCTCGAGGTGGGGAGTCCCCTGCACCATTTGTTCCCAAGGGGCTGGGCTCTGTTCTGGCAGCCACCAGTTAAATCAGCAAGGGAGATGGAGGGAACTCATGCATGTTCGGAAGGCTGAAGCATCTGGGGATGATGCACAAGGACAGCTGGGGGAGGACAGTGGGCGTGCATACACCTGCACTGCTTGCGAACCAAGGCAGGGCTGCCCCAGGGGAGAGTGTGTGGCCAGCTGAGCCCAGCTCATTTTAGAGGGCAGGACTGGGGCCTCTGGACCTGTGAAATCGGAGCCTGTTTGGGCTTTGCATGGGGGAGTGGATGGGTGAGCTCATTAACTAATAGATGTCCTCTTGGGGTGACGTGACCAGAGCTTTATTTTAGGCGTTTGATCCTACATAGTTGTGGAGGTGGGTCATCAGCATGTGTAAGGCTCTTGTCTTTGCCCATTGGGCTGGGGCGTGACGTCAGTGGAGAAGAAGGAAATAGATGTGCAGAGGGAAAGCAGGAAGGGAAGGGACCCACCAGAATCCCCAGGACTAGCTGGAACCTAAGCCTCCAACTAGAAGATGGGATCTTGCAGGTAAAGCTGTCACGCTTCTCCAGGGGCTGAACATGCTTCTGGGCCAAGGTGAGGGAGGGTCCAGCAGGGGTTGGCAGAGCTGTGGCCAGGCTGCTGCTGACACCAACAAGGTAAGCCAGCTGGGGAGCACTGTGAAACCCTTCCCCAACCCCCTGAGTGAAAACAACATAGTACTGCTTTGCTTCCACATCCCAAACCTCACACACAATGTCTCTTGTGACTGTTAGAGAGTGGAGGGCCCTCCCTCCTTTTCCCACTGTTCTCTCTTCCCAGGAACCAACAGGTCCCTCTGACTTTAGCCATGATCTGAGGGCCTCTGGGCATCTCAGCTCTCAGGAATGCTCACACGGAAGCAGCCAGCTCTATGCCACAGAGTGGGAGCCTTTCTCCACCTGCTGGGCCAGCCTTGGCACCTAGAAGGGTGGTTTCCATCAAATGGCTGGACAGTCCACGGTGGTAGAGGCTGACCCCATCAGCAGCTCCTGATGACGGCATCAGATTCCAGAGCATCACTGAGGGCATAGCCCTGGTGCCCTGGCTACCACTGCCCAGCCTTGGCCTCTGTGCCAAGGGGAGGCAGACACGGGAGAGGTTGGGAAGGCAGCCAGAGGGCTCTGCCAGGCTCTGCACCACATACACCACCTCTTCAAGGGCCATAGCTGTTGCACACGGGCATCTCTGTCCCCAGTGTGCAGACATGGAAAGTGATGGCAGTTAAGAGACCTACCCATTCCAAAAGCAGTGAGGGGGTTGGAGGGCCCACTCATCTCCCTTCTTCTCCTTCCCCTGTCTAGCCTTCCCTCTCTGATGCACTGCTCATTGTAGGGGAACCATGTCACCCCTCCACAGGTCCTGCTGAGCTCAGCTGGGGGCTAGGGCAACTCAGGAGGAGAAGCAGGCCTTATGCTCCTGGATGACACACCTGACTGGGAAGCGGGAGTCCCACCTGTGGGCTGCAGGCCTGCAGAAGAGGCTGCAGGTGGCATGGATCAAGACCATCAGTGTGGGCCAGAGGCCAAGCTGACAGAGAGTAGCTGACCAGGCCGGGCCCACCTCAGCCTCTTCCTCACTATGACCCATGTGACAAGAGGGGAGAGCTAGTGACAAAAACTAGCAAGAGGAGCCAGCCTCCTTCGCTTGGGAGGAGACTGGCTTCCCTCATGCCCATTCCCGGGGCCAGGATGAGGAGGTGTGGGAGACACACTTGTGGTCTCTGCCCCCAGTTCCTGACATTGAGCTCGTAAGACCTTTGCAATTTCCTGACAGGAGGGTCTGACACACAGGTCCTAAATCCCTTGGAATTTCCTGGGTGGTAGGAGTGGTTTTTGTTCTGAGGCAACTCTCAGTGGGCTCCTGGATAGAGGCTGGTCACCTGCAAGACCAAACCATGACTAGAAGCCTGGAAATTTCAGCCCCATCCCCTCTTCTCTGGAAATAGAGTTAATAACCAGTCGTGCCTCCATACAAATCCCAAAAGTACAGGATTCAGAGCTTGCAGGTTGGTGAACGTGTGAAGGCAGTGCGCCTAGAGAGTGCGGAAGCTCTGCGCCCCTTCCCCAGACATCACTGTCTGTACCATTTCATCTGGCTGTTCATCTGTATTCTTTATCATATCCTTTGCAATAGACCTGTAAGCACATTGTTTCCCTGAGTTCCGTGAGCCATTCTAGCAACTTATCCAACGCAAGGAGGCAGCTGCAGGAACCCCGATTCATAACCAGTAGGTCAGAAGGAATGGGGACACACCTGGGCTTGCCATTGTCCTCTAAAGTGGGAGGCCCAGTCTTATGGGACTGGTGGGATGGAGTGCTGGGCAGGTTCTGTCAGAACTGGCTTAAACTGTGAGACACCAGCTGGTGGCGTAAACCTCACACATCTGGTGTCCTGGTATTGCGGAGTGTGTGAGGGTGGGAAAGTACAGGAATGTTGTTCCTAGACACCACTCCAGAGGGCACCCATGGCCATTTGGCTAGGCCCAAAGCATAGCGCTGAAGGTAGAAACCAAGAAACCCAGCAATGATAGCACAGTAGTATTTGTGTACTCACACGAGAAACAAGACACCTGGTTCTAAGAACACGCTCCAAAGCCTGGGGACAGTTGCCTGTAGTGAGGGAAAGGAGGCAAGCAGAGGGCCTTATGGAGGGGAGGGAGGGGGAAGAATTCTGTTACATGTCATAGATCACTGCTGAGATTATTAACTAAGAGTTAATAGGTGCTAAGTGGGAGTCTGTAACTAGTGGACCACGAGCCCTATTTGGCCCCAGTGTAATAACTTACAGTGCTCCTTTTACTTCCAAAGCATCCTGGTTTGGGGTGCACAGACTTTAAGGCATGGCCATCTGAGTGTCTTCATGTTCACCCCTGTTCTTCCCCTTCAGCAGGCTATGGTGGCTCTGACCAGTCTGCTCAAAGACTCCAGGTGGAGGAAACCAATTTACACGGAAGAGTCCCAGTGCTGGCAGGGTGACCCCACTGCCCACTCTCCCCCTACTGGGAAGGGGAAGGTTGCTTAGGGTTGACCACCTCCACCCAGCATCTACTCCTTAGGGAAGGGAGATGGGCATCTTCTCTGTGCCAGGCCCAGCTGCCCTGGAGGAGTGCCCCACTCAGTGTGGACAGAGATCCATGCGTTTCATCCAGGCCACTGCCATTCTGCTGGCTGCCTCCTCCCCTACCCTTCCTATATCAAGGAGATCCCCTGTCCTTTCTGAGGGGGAACGGCTGGTGTCACACCTTCATGACATTCTCCAGGCTGGATTAGTGTCCTCGAGAGTCCGTTGGTGTAGGGCCAACCCCCAGCGCACACTCCTTGTGCCTTGTAAGCCTGTGGCGTTGCAGGTTCCCAGATGGCTCCAGGGCAGGTACATGAAGTTTGGGGGTGGGATCAAGGAAAGGGTTGACTCTCTAGAGTCAGGGAACAGGAAGAGGCAGGAATTGGGGGGCCAGGAAAGGTCCTGCTGGAATCTGCATACCTGGAAAGATATGGAGACTGCTCCCGGAAGAATACAGCTGCTGATGGGGGAGGAAGAGGTAGGTAGGAGTGGGGACCTTGAGGCCACTTGCTGGCACTTGAGCAGAAATTCACTTAGCCTGGAGCTTTTGGTGGGCAGGCAGTTTGGGCCATCCTGCTTTGGGTGAAATTGGGTTCTGGCTGTTGAGGGACCAAAGAAGAATCCTTTCTTTCCCTCTCTGTAGTCTGGGCAGGCCCAACAGTACTGCTGTGGGACAGAGCCCGTTGCTGTCACCTTGTTTCTAGCTGGTGACTGTCTGTGAGTGAAGCCATTGCAGCACACCTTAGCGCTGTTCCATGTGTGCCTGTCTCTGGCTGGAGATGCCCCAGTGCCCACACTTCCTGGCTGTGTGGACTTGGACATCTGGCCAGCCAGCATCCCCTGGACAACCACCAAGACACAATAAAGGGGCAGTGACTAAGCCAAGCAGCCCACGGTACCCTATTTCGTGTTCATTCCCTCATGCATTCATATAAGCCCCCTCCCCACAGATGGACCTTCTGAGGCCACATGGGAGGCCTGTAGCCTCCAGGACCCAGGTGAGAAACCTGATGCCTACAGAAGCTGGAACTTTTTCTCAAGGCCCCAGCCCTGCCACCTCCCTGTTCTATCTGGCAGACTTTCCCAGGGCTGAGAGTTAAGGGACCTGCCCTGGGCCTTTCTTCTGGCAGCTCAGCCCTATCTACTCCCCCACCCCCACCCCCACGCACACTGAAGATGGGCCATGCCCCTGTGACTTGGCTGCATCCCCAGTGATCCCCCTCATGAGCCCAGTGGGTTCAAAGCATCCCTCCCATCCCCTCTTCCTGCAGTAGAAAGTCAGCCAGACCTGGGATCAAATCTTGACTCTGCCACTCCCTCTTTGGAAGGGATAACTTTGGGAAGTTCTGATGTCTGAGACTGTTTCCTCATCCATGAAATGGGCTACTGATGTAGGTGAAGTGCCTACTCTGTGGGTCTGGACACTGGTGAGAGCAGCTGTTAGAAGGCAAACAGAGCTGGCCCAGCTCCCCAGGGCTGCCATCTGGGCCCTGTACACACCCACACAGACAGGACATCCTGAGCAGCCCACGGCATGACCACCTGGCTCATTTCTTCTTGGCAACTGAAATGTTCTTGTGAACACAGCCGAAACTGCTGCCAAACTACTTTCTTTTTTTGAAAATTCTGATTGTTTTCTGTGTGAGAGAATTGATTCACAAAGACACAAATGCACACGGCACAGAAACTTCCAAATCTCTTCTGTTTTCTGCTTTGTGTGGAAGCATGAGTCACCAAGACTCTCAAACAGCCCCCTGATGGTGAATGAGGGTGATGGGCCCTCATTCAATCTTTTTGTTCAGCTTGAGCTCAGCTGTCTCGTGTGTAAGCAGGAATGATTCACACACACACACACACACACACACACACAAACACACACATTCCCCCCTCTGTAAAGGCGTCTCACCAGGTGCACAATTGCGGTGGCCAGCAGCCAGGCACGGCCTGAATTATGAGCAGATTTCTCCCTGTGAACCCTGTTGCTGAGAGCAGCCTTGGCCTGGCTCCCAGACACAGAGACCCAATGTCTGTCGTGCTGCTGGCATGGGCCATGGGGACAGAGTGGGGTGAGGTGTTCAGGTCCGACTGTGTGGTGGTGTTGCAGTAAGGACAGTGAAGGAGGGGTGAGTGGGCCATGCTGCAGGGCTGCCCTGGCCCCTGCCCTGCTCATCCCTTGTCCATGGGCTCCCAGGACTGACCTTCGGGGCAGGGCCCACTGTTTGCTAGGAAGTATTTAGCCTGAGGTCAGCTTCTGGCTTAGCCTATAAGAGAGGTGGGCCTGGGACAGCCACATGGTACAGCAGAACACACGCCCTTCACTCAAGTCTGAGTAAAATCCTGGAGATTTCTGAGGGGGTCCCCCCCTTCCCAGGCTCCCCAACCCCTCCTTTCGGAAAGTAGGTCTGTGTGGGTGGGAGGCCAGAGTGTATGGACTCCCCATCCCCAGGGGCTTTCTTAAAGGAAAACCTGGTCTCACCCTGTCCACCTGTCAGATGGGGGTCTCGCCCACCCCTGGGCAGCCTCCTCCACAGTACACAGGCTGTGAGGCCTGGGGCAGGCACAGAGGCAAGGCCATGCCCCAGGGTCACTTCCATATGACTGATGCTGCCCTCAGGGCCACGCCTGTTCTTGAGACGGGAGGCCGAGTTCACAGCCTTGGCAGACCTTCTATGGGACATGAGGTGGCAGCTTGGAGAATTTCGGCTTCTGGCTCTGATTTATGCTTCCTCCAACTAAAGCTGGGTGACCTCTCAGCCTTCATGTAAGAGGGAGAAGTCTCTGCCTTGGGAACAACACTGCTCAGCCTGCAAACGTGCCCAATGCCCTGCTACATCCACAGGCACAGGCTGAGCTTTCTCATCCTGAATGGGGCGCTTCTCTCAGGCCCCAAAGCCCTTGCTCAGGCCCTTATTCAGAGTGTGCAGCCCCCTGGCCTTCTGGGCCTGGAATAAAAGCTACTTGTTGCCTAGTGAGGGTACTAGGTGGGCATCTTCGCCATGTTTTATGGCCCCCTTTCTTTCCGGCAGGCATCTCCTCCCTCCACCCCTTTCTCCCCATCAGGCCTGGGAACACACACCCCTTCTGCTGCACACAAAAGCCCATTCTGGCCTCTCTCTTTGAGACCAAGCAGTGACAGCGTCACCCCGGAGACAGGGAGACTGGCACCTTCTGGCCCAACCCATCTGTCCCCTCCTCTGCCCAGCCTGGCCCCCATGCTAGCCCAGCTCAGCCCCAAGTAAGCTGACAAGCCACGGGGCCCTGCCTACTGCCCGCATTTCAGCTGCTCCGCTCCCTCCCCTGGGAAGCCAGGTATCTGACAGGCTCCCTGTTCTCCCCAGCGGCCCTGCTGGCCCGGGATGGGGTCTACTTCTTTTGCTGCCATCGCCCTGCACTTGGCCCTCCCTCCAGTCCTTCAGGGTCTCCAGAGCCCCGCTCAGGCCCCTCTCCGTGATGCCCCCATGAGATGCTCCAACCCCACATCCCCTGTTCTTGAGCCACAACCTGCATTATGTGCCAGGGTACATGGGCCACAGGGACATGTCACCCCTTCCTGAGGGAGACATGCCACTCAGTGGTGTTAAGTTACAATACAGTAACAGGAGTAGACGCAGTAACTTGGGAGCTGACATTGACCAGTGGCTGCATGTGCCAGACACTGGATGCTGCCCCCTGTTTTGCGTATTGATGCTGGGCCTCACTTCAACAAGAGGAGGCAATACGCACCCTAAATTTAGGGGCTTCACACAATCTTTTGTCATTACCTCTCACAGTTCAGGGGGTTGACAGGACTCAGCTGGGCGGTTCTCCCTGAGGAGGAAGAAGAGGAGGAGAGCTGGTGTAAGAGGGACCTAGGCCCCGTGAGCTGAGTTGGTAGGGGGGTGCCTTCTTTGCACACACAAGACCCCACTTCCTCCTGTTGGTGTCATTTATCATTAGAGCCATAATAATAAATGAATTCAAACCACTCAAACTATTTAAAGGGAAAAGCCTAGCCCCAGAGGTGACAGCTGAAGCAATTCTGTCTGTCATTCCTTCTTTCTTCACACCTAGTCCCCCTGGCCAGGACCTGGGATGTGGGTCCCAGATCTGTGGAATGAGGCCCTGGCTGATGTGTCCACACACTCGTTCAGTCAGACTAACATTAGCCCTGGGGGACAGGTGCAATGACTGCCCCATTTTATAGGTAGGGAAAGGAGACACAGGAGAATCAATAAATTGCCTCTGGCTGGGCCCAGAGCCCATGCTCCCAGAAGTTTCATGCACGTCCCCAGGCAACCTCAGACACAGTATCGAAAGTAGGCAGCCTACCCATACACCCGAGGGACCCCACACCTGAGGAACCTCACATAGAACATCCTCAATCAGGGTCTGCTTCAGAATCCTGAAGTCACTGGCTCCTTGTCACCTACGGACCGTGGCTCAAAGGCATGCTCCTTCTCCTGCACCATCCTCACTCCGTCCACCCTCTGTTGTAGTCCTGCCTCCTTGCTAAAAGTTAGCTGTGCCCTCAAACTGAGAAGAACCGTGCCCAGCTGTGGCATAAGCACGCTTTATCAGCAGCACACCACTCCTGCTCCAGAGTTGAGGGGGGTAGGGTGGGTTAAGCAGATGGTCCCATACAAGGACAGAATTCATCTCAGCATGTGAGGGGTGGATGAAGTACAGGGCAGGAGGACATGAAGGCACAGAGGAAGGTGTGGTGGGGAGGAGGGGCTGTAGGTCAGAGTCCTGACCCTGTTTCTGAGGCTCCCACATGCCTAGGTTTCAGTAGACTTCATCTCCCCAAATCCTGCCTTTCACTGGAGGGTGTGCTGTGAGGAGGTGCAGTACTCTCTTCACACTCCAGCTCAGCCCCCAGAGCCTTTCCTCAGCCCTGGCCAGCTCTCTGGGACTCTCCCCACCCAGGGCTTGGACCAGTTCTCTTGTGGCTCCTCCTCCACGGTCCTGACGTCCAGTGGTTTCCCTAGAGGTGGAGGGGCACTGTGCGTGTGGGGGCTGTGGGCAGGACCCAGAGCTCAAAGGAGGTCCTGGAACTTTGTGAGACATACCAGCTCTGCTCCCAGCTTGAGGGCTCCAAGAGCAAAGACAGAAGAAGGTTTCCATTGTTCTCTAATAAAGACTCTGCTGGTTCTTTCTTCCTTCTTCTTCCTTTATTTTTTTTTTCTTCTCTTTCACTTTGTAATAAACCATCCGTGGTATTGGCCAGAGATTCTGTGGACACTTCTTTGCCCTGCTCAGAATATGCCTCATAAGTCATGACCTCAGAGAGCTGAACAGAGGCTCACTTGAGGTTTTTTCAGACTTGGGGGCAGAGATGGGGAGTAGTTTCTTAGCGCACTGAGCTGGTCATGGTAGTGCCCAATCCTCCAACCTTCTCTAGGCTCAAAATGCCCAGTTTTGCCTGTGTTGTAGTCAGCCCTGTCCTGGCTCCTCTGAGGGGGGTTGGGAGGTTATGAGAGGGAGCAGCATCTAGTGAGCATTCTGCAAAGGGGGCCCCGAGCTGTGGTCTGTACCTGGGGGTTGCCCCAATGTTCCACTTCCGAGCCCTGCGGGAAGCATGACCTGATCCTACTGTAGGTCTCAGGCCCAGTTTTTCCTGGGGGACCACTGACATGTCTGCATTGGGAAGAACACAGTTGATGGTCCTTCCTGAAGTCTTCTTCTACCTGAAGGTCTCTGAGTCCTCATTCCCACTACTGGAAAGACATACCTGGGGACTAAGCCCTGCTCCTTCCCTCAACAGAAACGAGTTTGAAACACTGGTGCCCTCTGTGACAGAGGGGCTGACTACCCATAGGGCGGAGGGGAAAAGGCCCCAGAGGCAGGGCTTCCAGGCTACCTTCCAGCCAGGGATGCCTGGGGAAGCTCCATTCAGATCTGAAAAAGATAGAAACAGAGTGGTCAGTTACTAGAGACCAGGAAATGCCAAACGTGTGCGCCAGGGGCTTGGGAGAAAGCACGTGTGTCCTGCTCCTAGGTGTACGCTGCATATGTCTGTGTCTCACTAAGAGTCTGTGTGAGTATGAGTTGCCTCCTCCAGGAAGACAGCCCAGGCCTGATGTGGTGCTTTCCTCCCTACTCAACTCGGGAGCCTCTGAGGGTAGACACCTGTCTTTACAGTTCCACCGATTGGGGGATCAGATGATGATTGGTCAGTGGGGCTCTGGGATCTGCACACAGCTGCTGGGGGATGAGGGTAAGGCCATGCAGAGATTTGCCTGGGAGTTGGGTGGTACAGCTGCTCCAGATCTCTGTGCCTGGACCCACCAGACTGGGGGGCTTGTACAGCTATTTGTGTATGAAAGTCTGGTATAGGAATGAGCTCCCAGTGCTTCTCTGATGTGGCCCCTTCTTCCTTCTGGGCACCTGCCTTCCTTTTGCCCACATAGGCACCTGCTCTGTCTCAAAAGGGTTTCCAGGACCTATGAGCACCGAGGCCTCATCAGGTGGCAGGGTTAGGACCTCATCAAAGGCAAGATTGCTAATTCTAGGAGCAAAGAAGGCTTCCTGACTGATATCAGCCTTTACCAGTCCTGTAGCCTTGGCGGCTCCCCCAGGCAGCAGACCTGTTCTGCGGGTCTGTGGCTCAGTGTGTACATGGCTCCCTCGTACCCTGCACTCTGCAGACGGATCCTGCTAGAGGCAGTGAGGCAGCTCTGGCGGAGGCCACCCGGGCATCTGTGGGCCAAGGCAGACGGGCCACTTCCCAGGGGTTGAGCAAAGTTGCCTCTGACAGGTGGGGTTTGAATCAAGCCCAGACACTGAGAAGGGGTTTGTGTGGTACAGGGAAGCCGGGGGAGCTGGGAAGCATGTGGGCAAGGACATTCCACGAGCAGAGAAGGGCATGGCCAGATGTGAGAAAGCAGCATGAAGTGAGAGGACAAGGGCCAGTATTGGCCAAGAGGGGACTGGAGGACCCTGAGGCTGAGGTTGTGCCATCCCTTCTCTCTTCTCTCTGCTGGGCCTGGACACAGGTGAGCACTCACAGCGCACCTTCAGCGTGGGCCTCCCGTGCTGCCACCCGGCCTGCATGATCCCTGCACCCCAATCTTCTGCCTACCACAGCGGTGAGCTCCCCTTCCCCCAGGGGGCAGGCACCCTGCTCTCATGCCCTCTTAGTCCCCTGGGACTAGACCCAGAACACCACCCCAAACTTCACATGTTCAAAACTGAATTCCTGTCCTCCATGCCCACCCACAAGGTACCTTCTCCAGGGGTCCTCTCATCTCACTGAATAGCACAGTCATCCCTCTACTTTATCAGGCAAAAAAAAAAAAAAAAATCAGTTTCCTCCCTTCCTCAGAGCCCTACACCCAGTTTACCAACACTTCCTGTTGGATGTCCCCCCAAAATGCACTCTAGTCCCACTGCTCCCAGCCACCTGCACTGCTTCAGCTCTGCTCCAACTGTGGGCCATCTCCCTGCTGCAAGGCCTCCAAAGTGATCTTGGAAGTCTGCTTTCCTCAGCACCAAGCTCAGTGGCTTGTCACCCACAATGGTGGGTGGCCTGTTGGGCCCTCTTGCTCTGCCTCCACACTGGGCCCCCACCTCATCCCCCACTTCCCTTTCCGCTTTCAGCATCTGCACACGAGTACCACATGGGAACCTGGGCAGGATCTCCTGCCACTCACATCTTCCCACCATAAGGGAGGGGGCTCATAGCTTTCCCTTGGTTGCATGCTAGCCATAGTCATGCCCTTCACAGCCACCTTAGAAGAGGTGGGCATTCCCCTACAAGTGCTGATAAAAATACCTGGCCTCCCTCACTGATTTCAGGGCTGAGTGGGGTTACATAATCATGACACTGACAGTCAGGGCTGTAAGGACAACAGCCCTGAGGGTACTCTCATCACCCCATTTCACATATGAGAACACCGAGGCACAAGGGGTTGGGTGACTTGCTCAAGCACACACAGGCAGCAGTAGAGCCAGGCTCTTATGCACGGTTGCCTGCTTCCTTTAGCTCAGCCCGGAGCCTCCATCGTCCTTACACAGGACAGCCTACTCCAGCCCATGTGCAAATGTGGTGGTGAGACAGGAGAGCACAGTAAGATGCACTGCAGCCAGGCCCACGTGGGGTGGTCAGCAGAAGACGCCAGTGTCCAGAGAAGTGGTGTCAGCTTGGCTTCTCAGACCAGGAAGAAGAAGATCAATGGGCTAAGGTGGGGCCCATTTCTAGCCATCCCTGCAGGAAGGTGGGCCATATAGAGAACCCTGGGCAGAGGCCTGGGCTCTGGGCTCCTGTCCTGCCTCCATCTTCTCTAGGTCAGTGGCCTCGGAAAGAGGCAATGGTGCTGATGGTTCCCAATCCCAGGTCTGCTGATCCCCGGGCTGTCCCTCCTGGCCTGGGCTCTGTCTGGCCTCCATTCACTGTGGGGGGACAATAGGTAAGAGACTGTGCAGGAGTCACTCCCTCAGAGACCAGCACCCTCATGGGAATCCTCATGGAATGTTCCTCCTGGCTCGGCTGCCCTCAGAGGCAACTCAGGCCAGGTCCAGCAGAGAGCTCGTGGACACTCCACCCAGCACAGGAGCTCTTCCTCGCTGATTCCCCAGCTCCTTGCAAGGTCCCCTCTGTGCGGCTTCACAGAGACCTCACACCACAGGGCTCACTCCTGCTCTGCTTGGCCACCCAGACCCTAGCCGCACCCCACACTTCATTCTGCCCTCATCTGCTCCTGATGCTGCCTCCCTAGGGGCCATTGTACAAGGTGCTTTACCTTTCAGAATCTCCATTTCCTCAGGTGGTAAGATAGAAATAGAGGTAAATCTCTTCCCTCCATGCTTTTCTATGTATTCTGTATGCAAGTTTTCCATGCACGGCCAAGGAGCAGGCCCATCTTCTGTTGGTGGTTTTTCTAAATTGCTCTCCTGGGTCACCCACGCAATGTGTCTGCAGGGCCTGCCTCTCCCGGCAGGGGGACAGGTGTGGAGAAGGAGATGAGGGGACAGACAGGGGTTTTAGAGAGACAGCCACAAAAAAGAGAGTCCAAAAAGGGGAAATGAGGTGAGGGATTGTGCTAAGGGAAGCAGAGTGGCACAGGTAGGACCGTTTGAGCACCCAAGTCACAGATGAGCTGCTTCCTCACCAGTGAGAGGGGCTGATGCTCACTCACCCCCAAGAGAGGTGGTGAGGTCAGGTGTATGAGCTGCCTAGAACAGAGGAACCTCTGGCCCTGCACTTGTGGCACCTGGGAAAAGGCAGAGGGGGCTAGGAATGGTGGGCGGCGGGAGGAATCCTTTGCAAGTGGCTCAGCCCAAGGGCCCCATTGCCCTTTACCTTGCACAGACAGTTCTTCTGGAACGTTGGAGGCTCAGGACTCTGCTAGGTGCTTTGCTGAGCTCCTCACAAGTGTATCAGCCTCTGCTTGACTCTATGCTCTCAACCAACTGTCCTACATCTGCCACTGTCACAAAGCTCTTTACATCAAGGTCCATCTTGGCTCCTATCCTAGCTCTAAGCACTCAGCAGAGCATGTCTGCCTACTTCTCCTGGTGGCACTTGGAGGAAACCATAGTGGGCTCCCCTTGGGCCTTCCCTAATTCCTTTCTGCCCTTCCCACACACCATTATTTCAGGATTCCAGTTCAGTTTGGAAGTCCCTGAGGAAAGCATTTCAGGTTATCCTGAGTCCCTATGAAAATCTGACTTACAGAACTGGGCATGACAGAGCCAAGGTAGTAGGGGCAGGAAAGCCCCTCTCTTGGGCACTGCCTCCTGGACCAGCCAAGTGGGGATACCAATGCCGCCATACCTGTCTGGTGGCTGACCCCCAGCAGTCGTGTCTCCTTGGCTATCTGAACTGGCTCTCTGCAGACCTACCCTTATATCGGGGTTCATTTGGTCTCTGTTCAGCACTTCACATTCATCCCAGACAACAGCATCTTTTAGTGTCACCCTGGCTTTCCAGCCTGAGGAGCTGTTTTAAATTCTGTTTCCAATATGTCTGTGATTTGTCGCCCATTAGGACACGGCAGTGCAGGCAGGCCAGCTTCTTGCCCAGGAAGCTGAAGTCTCATCCTCTCCCTACCTCTGAGCTCCCTGTAGCAAGCACGTAACTGGAGACTCCAGCAATCCTGGACTTTACATCTTGGTCCAGGTCCAGGGACCCTCTGAGGGGCCATTGCTAGAGGCTGAGGCAGGCCAATGGCTAGGAACAAAGTAAAAGTGTTTGGGGCTACAGCATGTCCGGGGAGAGGACCCAGCCCTGGCCTCTCCAAAAGGGCAGTTTCTCTTGCAGAGTCTTGGCTGTGGCTGCCCGTTGCCATGCCTGCTTCTCCTGCTTTCTGCCTCTTCCCTGAGTCAGCATCCCTCCAGCTGCCTGTAGATTGGTGACCTGCTCCACAATCTTCCAAAAACCCCATCCTGCAAGATCAACTGTAAGGGGCAGCTATCTTTTGTGACCCAGCTCCTGGCTGGTGGTGTCAGCCCATCTGTATGTGTACTTGGGGACTTGGGACAGAGATGTACAGCAAACGGAGGAAGGTCACCAGTGAGGGAAATGCAGGGCACTCGTGAGCCCTGTCTGTCTGCCAGAGCCCATGCTCTTCCTGCTGCCCCAGTGCCTCCTGGCATCTGGCGCAATGTTTTGTCTCTGACCACTTGACTCACCCCCTGACTTGCTTGCTGAACCTGCTTCAGTGCTGTATGTGACAGATTCAAAATCAGGATCATAGAATTTAAACGCTGTGCTAATTAGAAACCATGTTGTGCAAATCCTTCTGCAAATCAAAGAGGCCTGCTTTTGGGTTTAAAATACACTATTTTTAGGTTCACAACAAAAGTGAGAGGAAGGTACAGAGATTTCTCATATGCACCCACTCCCACACATGCATAGCCCTCCCCCCATTATCAACAGCCCCCACCACAGTGGGACATTTCTCATCATTGAACCTACATTGACACGTCATTATCATCCAAAGTTCATAGCTTTTATTAATTAGAGTTAATTCTTGGTGTTATACATTCTATGGGTTTTGACTAATTTATAATGACAGGTACCCACCATTGTAGTACTATGCAGAGTATTTTCACTGTCCTAGAATCCTCTGTGCTCTGCCTATTCATCCCTCTCTTGCGTCTAACCGCTGGCAACCCTGATCTTTTTCCTTTTATCTTTTAATAACAAAAGGGAACACACACCCTCTAACTCCACAATACAGTCAAGTTCTCACAAAATCATGTTCTCCAGAAGGAAAACTCAAACATAAGATTACATTTGACTTACTTCCCCTTGAGCATCCAGTGTTGTCATTTCCCCCAGGACTGCTGAGAGATTAAATAGCAGAAGATACCGCAAGGACTTAGTCCAGGGCTGAGACACACTAGGTACTTGTAAATAGAACTGTTAGGATGGCTGTAATCTGACCTGGGGTCTGTCCCTCTACTGAATTCTGAGGCTGGCCCAGACACCAACTCCTGGTCCAAGGATTCTCTGAATGTAGTCCCAACATCAGCAGTAGCAGTGTCACTTGGGAACTTGTTAAAATGTAAATACTTGGGCCCCACCCTAGATGACTCTCCAGAAACTCTGGGGTTGGCTCAGAAGCCTGTGTACTAACTCACTCTTCAGGTGGTTCTGATGCCTGTTCAAGTCTAAGAACCTGTAATCCAGGGCTTCCTCTGCTGGTCAGAGAAGAAGTCCAGATAACTCTGGGATCTGTGGCCAGGGGTTTGTGTATTTTCATTGAACAACTCCCCCCCGCCCCCAGAGCACTTGAAGTCTTCAAAAGACAGGGAATTAACATTTGCTGAGTACCCATGAGGTTTAATTTCTCTTTAATCTCCACAGCAACCCTATCAAGCAGGTCTTGCTCTCCCAG
This sequence comes from Callorhinus ursinus, assembly GCF_003265705.2. Taxonomy (NCBI): domain Eukaryota; kingdom Metazoa; phylum Chordata; class Mammalia; order Carnivora; family Otariidae; genus Callorhinus; species Callorhinus ursinus. Next base: position 1,122,792 of record NW_027397176.1, on the reverse strand, counting down.
TTTAAAGAAACAGGTTTACAGGGGCGCCTGGGTGGCTCAGTTGGTTAAGTAGCCGACTCTGATTTTGGCTAAGGTCATGATCTGGGGGTCCTGGGGTTGAGCTCTGCTTCGGGCTCCGTGCTCATCCAGGAGTCTGCTTAAGGATTTTCTCTTTCCCTCTGCCCCTCTCCCTACTGGCGAGCACTCTCTCTCAAATAAATAAATAAATCTTAAAAAAAACAAAAAAGGAAACATGTTTACAAGGGAGACCAAGATCACACAGTTTGTGCAGAGCACAGCCAAGCATCCAATTGCAAATCCCATGCCTTTCCTTGTACCACCATGGGCCTCAGGCACAGGCGAGCAAGGACAAACAAGGTCCATGGACCTTGTAATGGAGAGTAGCTATGGGAACCCAGGACTTTCAAATGATCTCATGGCCTTCTCCTCTGCTTCCAGACCCCACAAACTCTGAGCATTTACCTCTCAGGCTTTCTGGTCTGGTCTGGCTGCTCTGAGGGTCTGGGAAGAAGCAGAGCTATGTTGGCTGTAGGGTAAAAACCACTCTGCCAGGCAACACTGGACATGTGCTGCTGATTAGGAATAGCATTCAAGGGGGCCAGGAATTGGGAAGGGGTGCAAACATAGGCAGGGATATGCAAAGCCAGTCATAAGACTCTGGATACCAGACATGGTAGGCTTGGAGCGGGACTACCGTGTGACACCCATGGGCCCTTAGCACTTTTCTTTCCTGGGTCCCTTCTGGCATTAAAAATATATATATTTAACATTATTTTTTACAACTGTGTTTGTATAAAGATGACTATAATCCAGGCTGGATATTATTATCATTATTATTTTACTCAGGTTCTTTCTTTTGTTTTTAAAAGCAATTAAAATCAAAACATTTTAGGTGGTTCATAAAAATATTGTGGTCCTAGTGGCCAGTGGGAGTGTGTCCCCTGGATAGGCCTCGCGTCCCTAAACTCCACAGAGAAAACAGCCAGGACTTCCCTTTGCCCCTTAGCAGGTAACAGCTCTGCCCTACTTGAGGGATGATTCTCCACTTACATTCTACCGGCAGGAGTATACCTGGAACCGTAGGGAGACGAGCAAGAGTGAGTTCTGGACTAAGAATTAGGTCCCAGGGATTCTAGTCCACACTTGCTTCCCACCAGATGCGTGAGCTCAGACATGTTGCTGAGCCTCTCTGGGACTCAGTTTCCTCACGTGGTAAATGAGAACATTGGGCAAATGCTCTGTAAATTCTCAAAAATTGAAAAGCAAAGCTCTCAGGCAGGAAGAGAGGCCGCCCCTTCCCCGGAGTGGGAGCAGAGACAGACAAAGTCGCCTGATAAGGGTTTGGCGGACAGGCCCAAGGGACCCCGCGCGATGCGCGCCTTTGTTTTGTAGGTGCAGATGTGCAAGGTGCGAGTGCGCTTGTTCTTTCTTAGGAAACACTCCTAGGCTCCCAGTCCCAGCGGGAACTTCGTGGGAAGGGGTGTGGGGAGGTGTTCCCTGGGGTCCCTGGGCCGCGTCCGCGAATGGCCCCGCGTCTCTCCAGCTCTGCGGGGTACCCACACCCAGAGCGGGAGGGGCGGGCGCCTGGGCGCGTCCCCTGAGACCCGCACGTGCCCCGAGCGGCCCAGCGCGGGGAGGCGGGGCGTGTCGGCGGCCCGGGGCGGGGGCCGGGGCGGGGCGCGGGCTGGCGTTCCGGGAGGGCCGGCTCAGCAACGCGGCTCTCGGTCCTGCGGGCTGGCTGCGGCGCCTCGGCTTTGCGCGCCTCGGCTTTGCGCGCCTCGGCTTTGCGCGCCTCGGCGCGGCGCCCCGCGGGCCACCATGCTCAGCGTCGTGCACTTCCTCCGGAGCTTCTTCAAGGTGAGAGGAAGCTTCCGCGGCCCCGCGATCGGCGCCGGGCAGCGTCTGGCCGCGCGTGGGGAGAGCCGGCGTGCTCCGCTGCGCCCAGGGCCAACTGCTGGGCACCGGGTGGGTGGGGGTACCTGGCCACCCCCAGCTTTCCGACGTGCCGACCGGGAGACCGAGAGTGTGGCCGCCTCAACCTCAGGGAGGGAGAGGTGCGGCGTCGGAGGCTCCCGCCGGCCAGCCTCTGCCAAGGGCAACAGACCGCCCGGTACCCGGCCTCCCCGGCACCTACTGGCCCTCGGCAGGCAGGGCGCTTGGCAGCCTAGGCCCCTGCAGGACCGTCAATTCTGGGAAGGACGGCTTGTGCCTGACGCCGTAGGTGCCCAGGAAGTGGTTGATATTATTATTACCTCCGTTGAGGGTACTCAAGGGTACCAAGGGAGGGTACCAAGGAGGTTGGGGCACCATTTTGAGGAAGGTGTATCTAAGCAGGAAGAGGGGAACAGGAACCTGAGAGAGTGTTAGACTTATGCCCAAGGTAGACCCTCCCCAGACCCAAAGTCTCTTGACTATTCACAAGTGGCCACCGGGACCCATTCATCTGGGGAATCTCTGGCTCCCCTGCCCCCAACGGGGGTCCCCAGGTGTGCAGTAGGCTCCAGGGCACTATCAGAGGGGTAGCCCTCTGCAGATTGCCAAGCTCCACCTCCCTCGGTGAGCAAAGTGGGAGGTGGGTGGGAGGGAGGCAGGGTGGGGATAGCTTGACGCCCTGCCCAAGCAACTGTATACAAAAGAAGCAGGAAAGAGCTGCTAGAGTGACAGCCAGAGGAGTGGGCAGCTGTGAGTGGGACCAGGCCAGACAGTGAGGCTGGTCATGATGGAAGGTCCAGCTCTGCTTAGCTGTGAGACCGCCTTCTCCTGGAAGTGCAGACTGAATGGGCTCAGAGCTCTGGGGAAAGTGGCAAGAAACTAGATGACTCAGAGCTGGACCTGCGCCCAGCTGCCCTAAGCCTGTTCCTCAGCCAGTGTGGAAGAGCAGCCTGTGGAGATGCTCACACCTTCTGGGATAATTACTTGGTTATAAACATCAGCAGAGGAGAGGGATGGAGTCTTTCAGGCTTGTAGGGTACTCACTTATGTGAATGAGTGCTGGAGATGCCTTTGGAGAACACAGGAGCCTGGCTGGTGTCAGAGTGTGGCTCGGAGCACGCAGGCACCCCCTTTTGAATTCTGAGTCTGTCTCTAACAGGGTATACAATCTTGGGACATAACCGCTTTGGTCTTTGTTTTCCGACTTCAAAAATGTGGATGATAATTCCTCACCTTCCAGGGCGGGTGAGAGGATCTTATTACAAAATGTCGTGTTTTTATAAAGACGTGAGTCTGGGACCCTGTTCCTTCCCCATTTATGGCAGTGACAGCAGCAGGTCACCCAGGTAAGGGGAAGTTGGCCAGGCAGAGTCTGAGATGCCCCGCTGGCCACAGAAGGTCATGGAACAGGCAGGTGTAGCTGGGGAAGCGGTTGTTGGGTATCTCAGGGCAACCACCTTGCCCACCTACTGAGGAGCCTCCTTGGAAGGGGGAATCTTTGGGAAGGTATTCTCAAGGGACACATTATCTCACATCCCCAACCTGTTCCAGGAGGCTCTTCTACCCTTCCCTGTGCCCAGACCCCAGTGCTGGTCCTGAGATACCTCAGACTGCTCTCTCTACACATACGGGGTGATTAGATGTACCTCTCAGAGGATCTCCCTTTCTGCTGTCCTTCAGAGCCACCCTTGGGAGGGGCCCTAATACCATCACAGTCTATTTCTGGCTGTGCAGGTATATCTTGCAGAGCCACCTGTAAACACAGTTCACACATGTTCTTCCTCAGACACTGGTCATAAAGAATGCTCCAGGAGGCCACAGGTGCGGGAGGTGAAGGGAACCACCTGCTCAAATCACTTCCTGATCCCACCTGGGCCTGGGCCTGTATTGGCCACTTGATAGGCACCTGACTTGGTTGTTGATTGATCAAGAACACTGCGTTGTCCTAGGAAGCTCAGATCCTTGGATCCCAGTCAGACCCTGGTAGTGGAGACACAGTCTCCACCAAAGCCCAGGCCAAGAGCAGCTCCTCAAAATCCAGGTCCTATGTAAGACTTCTGTTGGGACTTGCTGCAGACTTTGCACAGTGTCTGGCTCTGCCGTGGGCACTCTCATGCTGTGGGGTCCACGGGGTGTGACAGAGCCCTCCACGGTGCAGGTGGACCAGAGACCTTGTGCTTGCATGGGTTCCACATGAAGCTCACTGCCTTTGGGATCACCCAGCAAATGAGTGGTAATAACACACCCAAGGAGGAAATATGTTGCTTCAAAAATCCGAGGTCCACCAAGAATTGTGCCTTTTCCTTTGTGGTAGGGGCCCAATGTCCAGCAACATGTCTTTTGCTTTTAAAGGGCTGTCCCAAAATGTTCCATACAACTGGGCACCTCTGCTGCCTGCCTGGAGCCTTCACTGAAGTGAAGGGTACCTTGTCACTTGCTGTTCTCCAAGTCCTGTCAATACACAGCAGTAAACCAGCATGAGGTCCTTTGGGGTAGGAATGTCAGGGCCTCTGTTAACTAAATGGTGGCACAAAATCAGGGAGTAGCTGAAACCCCAAGCAGGATGGTGAATTATGTTAATGTCCCTGTCTTGGGTAAAGCCGCCTACTTATATTGATCCCTGAATGTTAAGACGGGAAACATATGCACATACAGGCACCCACAGCGCCCACAGGAACAGTTTTTACCAACTCATTGGCCAAGGAACATAATGGGTCTGTTCCATTTAAGAAGATCATATGTGGGACAGCACAAAACAGTTGCAATTACATCTGAAACAATTCACTGGCATTCTTCATGATCTCAAGTATTCTGCATAAGCCAAACTGGGAAGTTGAGTAGGAATACAAGAGGGATCTCCACTCCTGGTTAGGGATTTCCTATTCACCAGAGATTATGTATTGCTTATGACGCCCTGTTTTGGAGGGGAGAGGGTGTTCCAGAGGCTTCTGGTAAAGCTTTCATACCACAAAAGTCTCCCTATCAGGGATGAAGGAATCAGAATGGAGTTTCTACCAGGAACTGAGCGTGTCTCTAGCAACTGAACACCCAGGAGCTCGGGAAATCACCATAGGACAGATTCAGGATCCCAGTGGGCTGCTATCAAGTTGGATGCACAGCAAGGCTCCATTCATGACCTGACGTGCCTCCCACCTCTTATGGGCCCTCACTCATGGTGGTGAGCTATAGTGGCATCCTGAGCCTCCAGGAATTAATATTAACTCTGAGCCAGTGTTCAGTAATCTCTGAAAGGTCTAGGTATTTCTCTGTATAGGGGCCTTCAGAAGGTTTACAGTATGTACTTAGGATGTTTTTGCAGGTAATTACCTTCCCTTCATTGAAGGAACTTTGGATCTATTGACTCAAGTTTGGGAATTAGGCAAGGGGCAGAACATTTATTGAGTGGCAATAACATGAACATTTATTAAATCAACGAACATTTATTAAATACCTCCTATCTTCCAGACACTCGTCTAGGCACTCATGGAGCCCTGTGTTTACCAGACCTAGTTTAAATTTTTTTTACATTTTTATCAATATTATACAAGTACAATAGGACTCAGTTGGTTTTGCCCATCCATTTCAGTCCTGGCAGCCCCATGATTGATCCCAGTCAATGCCAAAGGGCTCCTGGCATCAAAACATTCTGATATTACTTCTCCTCCTTGTCATGTCACCTCCTGCTATCCCATCTGTAGAATTCCCCCCAAAGGTAGCGTCTCTCATCAGCATTGCCAGCTGGTAAAGAAGAGTGTTACGGCAGTTTTCCAAGATGTTGACATTCTCCTTGCCAAAGTATTTTTTGGTTCCTTGAGGGGTAGGGTGTGTCTTTTTGGTCCTCTAGGGGACATAGTTAGAAGCTGGTGAGCAGGTTGCTCTTGATAAATCTATTCTAACACTCTATTCCTTCAGATATTTGGATTCCTTCAAGTAATTTCTGGCTTTCCTGTTTCATTTTGTGGGGGGGGGGTTATCCAGCTGAGGTTTTAGTCAACCAACGCATCACCTGCTGGAATACATCCCGGCTCTCCGAGCTAGTACACTGACTCTAGAATGGATGGGCACACCCATGTCAATGCGTTCATCCTGACCCAGAATGATGTTCTTCCCACCTTGGTCAGGTACTCTCAGAATCCATTTCCACCAATCTCCTCAGCTTCTTGCCAGTACATGTTAGCAGCGTTATAATTTTTTGAAACATGAGCCTTTTCCTTCATAGTTTGACTTTATAATTGATTCTCATGGCCATGCTGAGATCCGACTCTACTTTGTTCTTGGGTCAGGGAAGGGGGCAGGGGTGGACATGAGGAGAGCTGGTCTTACTTTACAGAACAGGTGCAAACAGGCTCTTGAAGCAGCCAGAGAGAGGAGCAAGGACTCAGTAGGTTTGTGAATCCTCCTCTGTTAGGGGTAACAGAGCCCCATTCCTAGAATCAGAAGTCCCACCCTTTCTTAAATGATGCTCTAACTTTCACACAGAAGCAGGAAAGCAATCCAGTGGGCTTTATAATTCATCAGCCCACAGAGGGATGGAATCAGATTGCTTTTGGTTTAGAGATGTCTCAAGCCTGTGGCTACAAAAGAGAAGAGACACTGCATATATGGTCATAGTGAGTCCCTGGGAATCAGGGATTTGACTTTGTTACTCTCCCTTTAAGCTGACCAGAACAGTTAGAAGAAATAAGCCCACCCCATGGTACTTGAATTCTTCATTCCTTTTTCTCAGGTTTTGTTGTAAGAGTCACTTTTCCCCCTAAAAGCCCCTAGTGGACATTTGGCCACAGCTGATTTGATTAGGGGTTTGCCGTGCATGCATAGTGGGATGCCAGAGTTCCATAACTTAATTCCCGATATATTTTCACTGCCATTGGCCTTAATCAGGTGGAATAACCAATACGAGACACTCCCTTCTCCTTTCCTGATGGGTCTGTTATCTGAAATCATCTTGGTACCAATTTCTTTACTAGTGACGGCTCTTGGTTACAAAAGACAGAAATAGACTCCAGTGAAGTGAAAAAGTAACTGTCTTGGCAAGTTGCAGGTAGCTCACAGGACCCAGCTTGGGCAGGGATCTAGAGAGGCAAAGCACAGTAAGTCCTTCTAGGTGGGCCAGCTGCTTAGGATACCCCTGGAGGACACTCAGCTCTACTGCTCCTCACTGAGAATACTTTCTAGCTCCCTCTTATAGACATTTAGGTTTGTCCTCAAGATCCAAGGTCCTGGCTGGAGCTCAGCTGAGCTGCCCTTTGAAAGGTGGGAAGAGAGGGTATCTGCCCCCTTTCTATTTCTGAGATGGGTGGGCCCCAGTTTCTCAATTCTCTGGGATCCCTCCCCCCACCCCCGATCGGGACTGCTGTTCAAATGCTGGGCAGGAAAGCAACAAATACCCACTCATGGTGTGCAATTAAGGAAAAATCCCACCAGGATTCACTCATCCTCCAACTTTGGGGGTGGGAAAGTGTAAGCCCCAGGTCCCTTGGGACATTTGCTAGGGGTTCACCTACATGTTTGAACTCCTCTGTGTAAAGGTCATAGTAGGTACCTGAGGCCACAAAGTCCCTGTCCTATGAGAGGTCATAGAGAGGCTGTCCCTTTGAGTCCTAAAGAAGCTGGTCCCACTGGATGGCAGAGAGGAGAGGCTGGATGGGCAGGACAGACCAGGCATTGGGGCCAGTTGTCTACCAGGAGGCTCTCAGGACCTCCCCAGGGCTGCTTTCTCCTTGCCACTCCTCAGAGGTTCCTGCCCTGGGGCCTCCTGTCCCACAGTGTACTTAATCATAAGCCTTAGCTGTGGCCACAAGCCAGAGGTCCCTGGGCATGGTCCCCACCTTTTGTTCTAACCCCTCACTCTGCTCCCTCTGCCAACTTGGGAGGCAACAATGGTAAGATTGCCTCCACCCAGCCATTTAACATATTCCTTGAGAACTTTCATATTCTGGGTCCTCTTTTCTCCCCCTACACTGTAGGCTCTGAGAGGGCAGGGCTGGGGCTTAGAGCATAGTGTGTCCTGGGAAGTACAAACGGAGACCATGAATGAGCTACAGAAGACCTCAGCCAAGTCAGAGCCCCATGGGATTGAGGGGGCCCCTTAATCCAGAGGGCCTGAGCAGGCAGGCTCAGGGTGGATGGTTCTGGAGACTCCTACAACCTTCTCTCTTAACTCGAGCAAGCCCAGCCCTACTCTCCAGACGTGGGGTGGCCCGGCCTTCCCCGCCCTGGGTGCCTGGCCTCCCCTTTGCTGGGGACAGTGACAATACTCTACTACCTGCTATAGACTCAGCCCTTAATGTGCCACTCTGAAACTCCAGCCACTGTCTGTAACCCCAGGGAGGTGCTGGGCTAGAATTTGCTCTTGATCTCATGTAGGGCTTGCTGACCCTGGATGTTTTGTTTGCTTCTCCTGCCTAGTAGAACTGGGAAGCATGCCTGCACCCTGGCTCCCTGGCTCATGAGGGGTGCTCTGTCTTTAGGGAACCCTTTCATGGTTTACTCATCTCTGCAATGGGCAGTCTCCCCCTTGCCAGTTGTAAGGCTGTGAATTTAAGTGATATTGCCTGTTCTGGCCCCATGCCTGGCTTCTAAACCCTCCTGAGGTACCCAGTCTGAGCCTTCTGAGGGTATGGGTGGTGCTGTCTATGGGGCCCTGCAGCCCCTCATCTGGTGACCCATGTATCACAGGTCATCAGGTTGGGGGCTCCCCCATGCTCACAAGGTGCCCTGCCCCAGGGTGCACTTACTGCATCAGCCTCTTGGAAGATCCCCGTCCCATTTCTCTTTCAGGATGTAGTGTTACCTCCAGGAAGTCTTCCTTGGTGCCTCCCTAACCCCTTCAGGCCCTTCTCTGTGCTGCAGCTCAGCTTCCTTCAGTCATAGGAGCATACTGGCTTATAATTGTTTGTCACCCCTATGCATGCACACGCACGCGCGCGCGCGCACACACACACACACACACACACACACACACACACACTTATTTATTTATTTATTTTAAGTGAGCTCCATGCCCAACATAGAGCCCAACAAAGGGCTTCAATTCACAACCCCAAGATCAAAACCGGAGCTGAAATCAAGAGTCAGACATTTAACCAATTAAGCCACCCAGGTGCACCTTTCACTCCTTCATTCAGCTTTACCTTTGTTAAGGGTCTCCTTATTGCTATTTCTGTTTCTTATGTTCTTAGGAGACCCCATGACCACCCAGGATAATTTCCTCTTCCCTCATATTCCCAGCTTTTCCATCTTCCTCTGATGTATGATATGCTATACACATGAACACAAAAACAAGCCTGGTTACCTGAGGCTGTAGCCCCCCTGAGCCGCAATTACATGTCAGAGCCACTGGCTACCCCCAGACCAAGGGGGTCAGAATTCAGGGCAGGGGCCTCAGCCCTGGCTTCTAGGCTCTGGGGTGACTCCAGCATGTAGCCTAGCTGAGCATTCCTGTACGGTAGACCCTGAGCTGCCTGCACAGTCCATCAGAGCAGGGCTGTTCTTAGGGGCTTCTCCAGACTAAAGAGAGGCTGAAGTCATACCACACATTGCCCGCCAACCCCCTACCACCCTGTAATAACCGAGGTGGGGAAGATGTGCCTCCCTGCCCAGTCGACACCACCCTGTTGACTGTAGTGAATATGGGTAAATCTCGTCGGTATCCCACTACAGACCCATCCCACCCAGGCCGGCTTGATGTGCCTTGAGCATCATCTGTGTTTGTACCAAGTAGGCTGATTGGCCTCTCTTTGACAACTTTTTGCCTATGAGCTTGAGAAGGGATCTTCTTGGAGCAAAGTCTAAGTCTAGAAGCCACCTGCTATGGCACCTGCCCCTCCTCCCAGGTCCCTTTGTGTTGGCGATGGGCCCATGGGGCCCCAGCATGGACCAGCTCTCCCACATTGCTCAGTGTTTCTTTACGCAAACCTGTCCATCTCAGGGGTATCGTGGAAGTTAGCTCCATAGTAAAAGCATGGGAAAATGTGGGATTCCCCCAGCACAGAGTGAGCACTCAACATCTGTTAGTTATCTCCTTGTGCCTTTCTTTCCCCCAAACAAATGTTTTTGTCTTATAACCAGTGGGATTGAATGGAAATCCATGTCCTGATACTGGGTCTTGAGAGTGCTGCTTATGCTGATGCTGTTGGCTACAGTTCCTGATGTAGGGACAAAGTCCCTGTTCAGCAGGAGATCACTGGCTATTAGCAACTCGCCTCAGAGTGGTTCACACAGCCAGTGGGAGAAGCCAGGGTCCTGGGAGCGCTTTCCTCTGTGTGGACACTGAGGCTTTTGAGAAAATGGGAAATAGCTAAATGGTGGTCTGTCCATACCATAGACTACCATGCAGCAACCGAGAGGATGAGCTGCTGGTGCCTATGCCAGCCTGGGTCAGTCTCCAGAGAGTTAGGCTGAGTGAGAGAAGCCACAATGCCGAATGCTTGCATTTATCTAAAATTCGAGACAAGCACTAATGAATCTCTAGTGACAGCAAACTCATCAATAGTGCCTGGGGACAGTGCGTAGGGCAGGTGGGGGCAGGAGAGCGGGATGACACAGGGACAGGAGGTGTTGGAGGGGTGCATGGTTCTTAGTGTGGTGATAGCTTTACGCTCTTTACATGTTCAGAGACCATCCATACTTTCAGGGAGCGCACTTGTACCTGTCAGCTACCTCCTCTCAGTCATACCTCTGTCGGGCCAGGCTGTCTCCTTGGCAGAACCAGCCTGAGGTCTCCCAACCAAAGCCTCTCAGAGCACCCTTCCTTCTCTGAAAACAAGTCCTTTGCTGTGTGCCATGGGCACAGAGATCATGTTGGTTAGTGAGAGCAAGGTGGAGGCCCCGTCCAAAATAGAGGAAGGTGATTCTGGCTTCCTCGTCTCAGCAGGAGACATCATTAGGACAAGAATGTCTGTGCGTCATCAATGATGTGTCAGTTCTGGCTAGTTCTATAATAGGTATAAGGCCTGGGCACTGTGCCCACCTGGGGTGCTTGGTCATCTGAGGCCTCACTCCTGGGAGTATGCAAATGCCTCCTTGCGTCTCAGTGAGGTGGTGTTAGAAGAACTGGCTGTGGCATTTGGGTCTGGTGAGGTGGGTTTGGGGAGATTTATGGAAGCAGGGCTTTGCTCTCCACTGGATATGGGAAGGAAGCAGGGGCAATTCTTAAGAAATCTTTCCCAGCACAAGGGACAAGTCTGAGTCTAGATCTGGGACTGGTAAAGGGGCAGCCATTGCCCAGAGTAGCCAGCCCGCGGCTGTTTGGTCTTTGTGAGCAGGACAACATGCATGTTCCATCTGTGCCCAGATCTGAATATGACAGGTGCTTGTTTCTCCATCGTGGTCCTAGAGTGGCCCTGCCTAAAGATGATATTCTGTGACATTGTTCACATTCCACAGGATGATGCCAGGGCCCAGCTGTGACACCAGACCAGCTCCTGCATGTTGTGATGGCTGTCATCTTTCTTGCTCATTTGGAAATGAGTAGGGTACATATCTAACCCCCGAGAACTTTATCCACAAATACATGGCAAGACATTCCCAGCCCTGGTTACTACAGAGGGGGCCCAAGCAGATATTTCTGGAAAAGCCCTGGGGGTGATTCTGCTGTGTACCATGGCTAAGAGCCCACATATATTCCTGACTTGCTGAGTCCAGCAGAGCTGGTGCTCTGTGCCCCTCTCTCACCCACTCCCCCAACTAAGCCAGCTCCACTCTTCAGCAGGTTCTCTCCTCCCCACTCAAGAATCCAACCTTGCCTGGCCCTGTAGGCTGTCTACATGCTGCTCAGTGCATGAGCCAAATCTCACCAGGGGGCAGCTATGCACCCTGTCTCTGTCCCTTAATATCTGCTTTTTACCTGGAGATGAATGCCTCAACCCCAAGAAGCCACAGGGAGAGTGTGAGTCCTCACAGCTGACTGGGCAGAAGCTGTAAGACAGAGAGACAGAGGAGGTATTAGTCACCACAGTGGACTTAGGGGCACCATAAAATCCTAACTGCATATTTGGTATGTCTTAGTTATCTAAATCCTCAGTCTTCGTATCTGTAAAATGATGTCTCTATAAGATGGTTGTGAAAGTCAATATGCTCACATTTGTAACATGCCTAGCCTGGAGACCTTGAGTGTTCCTGAGGACTAGACTCCAAGGCAGGAACACATTGGTACTCTGTCCCCTGCTGGGTCTACCCCAGTCCCTTGTCTATGAGTTCTGGAGTTTATAAAATGTCAGGTAAGGGTTCATTGGAGAAAAAACACTGGTTTGGAGAAGGTGTGGCCACCAGCTGGAGGGCAGTGAGTAAGACGGGGTGGGGGGGAGGGCGGTCACTAGGAAGGCAGCTCCGAAAGGACAGCTAATGTGGCCCCACCCCTGTGTGCAGCCTGGTGCCTCTTCCCCTGCTCCACCTCCCCAGGCCAGCCTTTCACCCTCCCCAGAGACCCTCCTCCAGCCCTGTCTCAGGAACAGGGCCGGAGCTGAGCCTCTGGACAGGGAGTTCTGTGGGCAGACATGTGTGGCAGGTCGCCTCTGGGTGAAGCTGACTGGCCTCATGCAGACCACAGATATGGGAGAGGCCCCATGGGGAGCAGAAACTCCTCAACACAAAGGGGAGGGAGACCTAGATATTGGACATTGGGAACAGGTCGGGAAGGGGCACTGAAGGCCCCAGTCTCCAAGGTAGGAGTGGGGCTGTATTTGCAGTGTGATAGTATTTGTGTGAGACCACGTTCTCTGGGGCAAATGTGCCCCACTGACCACTGCTGTCTTTCAGGGCTGCCCTCTGAAGCTGCCGGGGGGAGTGCAGTACCTCCCTCGGGCCAGGATCTAATCTAAAGCATCCTACACTCTGGCCCATTATACTGATTTGAATCCTGAAATTCAGTTCATTCATTCTAACACAGAATTTGCCAAACCCTGTTTGATCCCAGGCCCTGTGCTAAGGAGACTAAGCCATGAGCAAGACATAGCCTGTCCAGCCCCTGATAAGTGATTCTGAGCACTCCTGAGTTGTAAGACCAGCAACCTTTTGAGTATTCAGTAGAGAATGTGAACCCACATGCTGAAAACTCTCCCTGCTTTTGTGTGCATGTACCTTCTGCTTACAATTTCAGAGGCCCACAAAGCCTATGGATGGCAAGTTAAGACCCCTGCTCCGATGGCAAGCTCCTAAAGACCAGGGCCACTGTTTCTCTTTCCCACTCTCAAGTGCCCAGCATGGAGCTTTGAGTGAAGTGAAGGCTCTGCATGTTTCAGTGAGGTGACTGGTAACATGGCCCTTTATTCCAGGTCACTGAGACCGGGGTCCTAGGGGAGGGGTGGGTTGTCCATGTCAGTGGGACAAGAAGTCAGACACTACCCATGGGGGATGAGCTGCAATGGGGCCACAATGAGGGGGGCTTGGAGAGGTTGGAGTTCCTGGGGGATCAGGCACTGGGAAGGCAGTGAGCCCAAAGGGGAAGTGGCCATGCACAGGCTGACAGACCTGGCCAGGGATGGTTCCTAGAGGCCAGAGGGCCATGCCTTGGAGAAGCTGAGTGGGCTCTGGACACCTCTGATCCTCCATCCCAACCAAAGTCAGTGGGGGAGAGCTGGTGCCAAGGCACAGAGGTAAGAAGGGAGAGACAGGCCCACCAGACAAAGAAGTATTGCCTGCCTGTGTGCACCCCAGGCCAAAGGGTGCCACCCCCCCATGGCAGAAGAGGAAAGACAGCATGTGGGTTGCTGCTCCTTGCTATCACTCTGTTTCTGCAGCCCCAGTCCAGAAGCTCCTCTCTGCAAGTCCAGTGGCCTGGATTCTGGCTCTTATGGCCCCACTTGTGTGGCCTCTAGCAGAGCAGACTCTTGGAGCATGTTTGTTCTTCTATAAACTGGGCACAGTTTACCTGGTGCAGCTCCCTCTGAAGAGTAATAGGAGAGCGTTAGGGATCTCAGGAAGCTTTGGCTCCTCACAGGGGTTTATAGAGAGGACACTCTGTTGAGTGTTCAATGTCATGTCCCAGAGGCACAGAGACAGGCAGGACAGGGAGACTTTGGGATGCATGGAAGTTTTCTGTATCCTCTATAGGGGGTCACTCCCTTTGCTGTCCACAGAGGCAGCCCTGACCAGGGACCCCAGTGCCCTAGCTGCCAGGTATGGGCACAGCGGTCACCTACTCCTGGGGAATGACCCGGAGGGCTCGTCCAGGTCACCTTTCTCCATGGAACCTGAAGAAGACTCACTTCAGATTACTCAGGAAAGGCCCTGTAATTTCCTACCTTCCCTTGAGTCTAAGATGAACTTTTTAAAAAACAACTTAATACTTTTGAAATCAAGATGCACTTACAATTGATGTGTACATTTAAAAGTGATTTATTTGGGGCGCCTGGGTGGCTCAGTCATTAAGCGTCTGCCTTCGGCTCAGGTCATGATCCCAGGGTCCTGGGATCGAGCCCTGCATCGGGCTCCCTGCTCTGTGGGAAGCCTGCTTCTCCCTCTCCCACTCCCCCTGCTTGTGTTCCCTCTCTCACTGTGTCTCTATCTATCAAATAAATAAATAAAATCTTTAAAAAAATAAATAAAAAATAAAAGTGATTTATTCTTCCCTCTTAAAAGCTATCATTAACTTAGTGACATCTTTGCATTGAGGAAATAGAATAGTTATAAACCTCATATATGATCAAGAAACATAGTGTGTGACATCCCTAGGAGACCCCAATTCCAGCCCCCCCACCACTACCTGGAGGCTTGTAACTGCTGGATCAGGCCAGTCTGGCTCACTGAGGGTTCTTGAAGGAGCTTGGAGTGCACACTTCCAGAGTATCCTCAAAGTGACACACGAAGATAGCTGGATAAGCCTCCCTAGGAGGAAGGAACAGATTCCCCCAAATTCCCACAGAGGATCCAGCCCTAGTCCCCAAAGCCATCTATATCACATCTTACTAGAAGTGTGTGTGATCAACATGATTTATGTCTGAGGGACAAAGTAAAAGCCGCATTGGCTGAGTGTGTGCTGTATCCTTCTTCATGCAGGTAGAGTCACCTCTCAGGGCACTTCAGGGGAACAGGCACTTCTGGTGACCCCTGTGGTCTGGAGTCTGCCCAGAGAGTTATTGATACAGACAGTGGCTGGGTCACCACATTCAAAGATTGCTTTTTTCTGGGAACTGGCTCTATGCTTCTCCAGTGAGCCAGGTCCTGGGACCCCCTCCAACTTGTCTATCGCCCACAACTCCCAATTCCAAATCCCCCCCAAATGGCCCAATGCCTCTCTCAGGACACACAGGCTCCTCTGTGGTCCAGCTGCATGTGTCCTAACACAACGGGCCACACAATAAATAAAACACCCCACCAGTGGGTAGTGAAGACAAACTGTGAGAATGGCAGATCCTCCAGCAGGGGTGATGCGGCAGCAGCCAGGCAGGTGTATCTCCTCACAGAGGCCTCAATTTGTAGATGAAAGAATTAAAACTCTTCGAGGTGGTGAGCACAGTGGTGTTGGGGGAACAAAGAAGTAATGGAACAAGATCCAACTTCAAAACCCCCACTTGGCTGCATAGTGGGCAGCCCTAGCAGTTTAGGCTTTCCAGGGAAACCCTTTCTGATGACGTTCTGGGGCCATCCAGGCCCTCTGTCATGCATGTGCTTCTGTGTCAGAAGAAGAAGACTATCCCTGTGCAGAGCATGATGTACTCCAGGCCCCACCATGCAGCCTGCAGAATAGCCTGGGCTGGGACCTGGGACTGCCATGCCTGCAGATCCACTATAAGCAGTTCGCTCAGTCCTCTGAGTAGGTCTGTTCTGGTGCAAAACTAGAATAATCATCTTGCTGGGTTTCCCACTCAGGGCTGTGGAATGGTCAGATGGGATGTGAGGTTCTCCAGGTTTGTGCACTGTGTAGGACACTAATCAAAAGTCAGGAGTCCTGACTGCTATTGAAGTGCAGACATGCTTGCATTTGGAGAAGGACAAGTACTGACTGTAGCTGGGATGGGACAGGTTCTCTGTGACCAAAGGTCAGTGCATGCCTTTCCCTTGCCTGTGGTGGGGCGAGGAGAGAGGCGAGATCTGGGCAAGACAGGGCAGAGAGGACACAAGTCAGGATGTGGCCATAAATGGTGACAGACATTGTCTGCTGGCCACAAGTGGGTGAGGCCCACTCCGTATGTGGCTTGTTATTTCATTTGTTGGGAGAAGAGCCTGTGCAGGCTCCACACCCAGCTCTGGTTTGCATTAGTTGTGCAGTGTTGTTTCTTGGGCAGCTATGTCTTTTCAGAAGAAGGAAGGCTACGCTCTTCCCCCACGAGATGGACAGCTAGGATATGTGGGCAAGAGTGGGCTCCAGTCAGCGCCTGGGAGGATTTCCTTCAGCTTGGGCAAACCTCTTTTGCTCGGCCTAAGGAGGAACAGGACCTGGTGCCAGGGTTTAGATGGGTGGCTGCACACTGTCTCTCGTCCTAGAGATTGGAGTGGGGTAGGCTGTGGGTCTCCAGTGTACCTGCGAAGCTGCAGGTCAGAGGCCAGCATTTTGTGGGTCACAAGAAAAAGCAGAGTGACAGCACCAACATGGACACATGGCTACTGGAATCCTCCTGACTGCTGCTGTCCTCAGCTCACCTGTGATCCAGAGTAAGTCACTGACCCTCACAGGCCCTCTGTGGACATAGCCAGCAGGAAACGTGAGGATATTAAGGGTCACTGTGCCAGTGTCCTGGAGATTCTATAACATTCATGAGACATCACGAGTTAATGTTTGTACACTCAGACATTGGGAGTCAGAAAGACCTCATCCCGATTTAAACACCACCAGACAGTAGCTTGTGCAAATAGCTTGGGCAGGTTGTTGTTCTGAGCTTCATAAAGGTGTGTGTAGAATAAAGACAATACCACCTGCATCATTTTAGGATTAAATAATGTATAAAAAGGTACAAGACGTGGTGAGCATTGCATACTTAGCTATTTTGTTATTATAGATGTTATTTTTATAATAGGAGAGACAAATTCCTCCAACTTCACAATTTTCACTCAGAAGTGTTGCTGAGCATCTGCTCTTGTGGGCCCTGTGCTGTGCCGGGAGCTGGGGTTCTAGAGGGACTGAGCCATGCTGTCCCCTCAGCAGAGCCTGTACGTCTAGTGGGGGAGAAAGATCAGCCGATAGCAGCTGCAGCAACAGCATCAATGGCAATAACAACAGCAATGTCTGTGCAGCCAGGGACTGAACCAAAAAGCAGTCAGAATTAGGGCGCCCAGGAGATGAAGCACTCCTGGGAAACCAGGGAGGCAGACAGGTAAGTAGGCCATTATGCAGGACTGTGGGAGGCACTGGTGTCGGGGTGCCTGAGAACCTCAAAGAAGGCGGCACGGCTAAGGTGGGACTTGAGGGAGACTCTGAAGCGTGAGCTGAGGGGGAGCCTGGTGAAGCAAGAAAGGACAACATGCAAAAAGGCAAAGGATCAGTGAGGGTGTATGTTGCGAGCATGCGAGTCTCAGGAGAAGCACAGGGTATGCACTGGGACATGGAAGAGATAGTTCTGGAAGCAGAGTAGGACCAGGATGGGCCTTAGCCCAGACATTTCCTGAGGGTGGTGGAGAGTCGGAGTGGTGACATCAGATGTGGGTTGCATACAGCACAAATGATTGATTGAGAATGAAGCTGTATCGTACCTTACCAGATGATAACTCAAATCCGTAGAAGGAAATGAAGAGAATCAGAAATGGTAACTAAGAAGGTTAATATAACAAACTCTGTAAATATATACTTCTCTCAGCTTTTTAAAAATACATAAAATTGGAAGCACTTGGGTGGCTCAGTCAGTTGAGCGTCCGACTCGGTTTTGGCTCAGGTCATGATCTTGCGGTTGTGGGAGAAAGCCCCACATCGGACTCCACACTCAGTGTGAAGTCTGCTTCAGATTCCTTCTCCCTCCTCCTCTGCCCATCCTGGCTCACGCTTGCTCTCTCTCTCAAATAATTAAATAAAATCTTTAAATAAATATATATATATATATAAAATTGTATAGAGTAATAATTATAGCAACGTGTTGATGGGTTTGTAACATCTATAGACACAGTGTGTACAAAACTAATAGCACCAAAAAAGGAGAAGAAAGTGGAGCTATATAGAAGTAAAGTTTTTATATCTCATTGGAATTAAGTTCATATAAATCTGAAGCAGATCCTGGTAAGATAAGATGAATATTGTAAGCACTAAGAAAACAACTAAAAAAGTGTGGGAAAAAAACACATTAAAGAAATTAAAATATCACACTAGAAGATATTCTAAAGGCAAAGAAGGTAATGAAGGAGGAACACAAAAAAGACATGACACATAAAGAAAATGAGACTAAGTGGAAGATCTCATCTAAAGCAGAGGTTGTCAGAATGGATTAAAAAAAAAAAAACCCAAATCAAAAAAACTACATCCAACTGGGTTGTTCCTGACTTGTGATGTTTCCACTTACTAATTTTTCACTTTATCATGGTGCAAAAGCAATACACATTCAGTAGAAACTGTACTTTGAATTTTGAATTTTGATCTTTTCCCAGGTAAGCAATATGTGTTAAGATACTGTCTCGTGATGCTGCACAGGAGCAGTGAAGACAGCTCCCAGTTAGCTGTGGGACCATGAGGGCAAGCAACTGATACATTTACAACCGTTCTGTTTTTCACTGTCCGTAGAACATTCAATAAATTACATGAGATATTCAACACTTTATGATAAAATAGGCTTTTTGTTAGATGATTTTGCCCAACTATATGCTAATGTAAGTGTCTGAACATGTGTAAGGTGGGCGAGTCTATGTTTGGTAGGTTAGGCATATTAAATGCATTTTGACTTAGGATATTTTTAACTTATGTTGGGTTTATTGGGATGCAACCCCACTGTAAGTCAAAGACACTCTGTATATGCTCTTATAAGAGACTCTTTAGATTCAAATACACAAATATGTTGAAACTTAGAGTGGAAAAATATACTGTGAAAACAACATGAACACGAGTGACTATACATGTATCAGCCCAAACAGGCTTTAGAACAAAAAATTTTACTACAGATAAAGAGGAACTTTTTGTTGTTGTTGTTAGTTCATAAAATTTTTTTGTTTTACACTTTTTACACCAATGTAACAAAAAGGTGGGAGGCAAGGGGAGGTGGACAGTGTTTTTTATGCCTATAAATGGGGGGGCAGGTGGGGGGCTGGAGCAAATGAAAACACACGGTCTCTGTGGAAATATGGAGAGTTCTGATAGCAAAACGTGGTGGGAAGGAGGCCTCAGACATGGAGGGTGTTTATGGGCTTTATTCTCAGGGAGAGATGGTGCCGTGTGGTCAGTGAAGCCGGTGTTATGTGACCTGGTGGGGAGGTGAGGGGCGGGGGAAGGGAGCAGAAGACAAGTTCTCTAAGAAAGGAATCTAATGAGCTTGTGGTGTGTCCAGGCAGCGTGGATCTGAGCTCTAACACTGCTGCTTTCTCTTCAAGGCCTCCGCCAGGTTGTTCTTAACAGCTTCTTGCTTTGATTGGTCTGTGAAAGTCTGCACAGACCTCAGCAAGAGGGACGTTTTATAATGATAAAAGGGTTGATCCATCCAGATGATATAATAATCAAAAATACGTATGTACTTAATAACAGAGTCCCAAAGTATAGGAAGCAGAAATAGGCAGAATTGATGGGAGCAATAAACAATTTAATAATAATAGTTGGAGACTTCAACATCAGACTTTAATTAATTGATAAAACAAGTAGGCAAAAGACCAACAAGGATACAGAGGACTTGAACAACACCATGAACTATTTAGAACTAATAGACCTCTATAGAACATTACCCCAAACAAAAGTAGAATACACATTCTTCTCAAGTGTGAATGAAACAGTCTCCAGAACAGACCATATGTTAAACCATAAAACAAGCATAAAAAATATAAAAAGATTGAAATCATACAAAGTATGTTCTTCAACTAAAATGGAATTAAGTTGGAAATCAATGACTGAAAAACATTTGAGAAATGACAAAGAAACATAAAAATTTGGTCTGAAAAAACTTTTGTGCTGCAAACAAAAAAAAAAAATACCACCAAGAAAGTTAAAAGTACACAGAATGGGAGAAAATATTTGTAAATCGTATATCTGATAAGACATTTATATCCAGGATTTACGTAAACAACGCTTACAACTCAATAATAACGCAACCCAAATGTAAAAGTAGGCAAAGGATTTTGAATTGCTATTTCTCCAGAGAGGCTGTACAAGTGGCCAATAAACACATCCAAATTTGCTCAGTATCACTAGTCATTAGGAAAATGCAAATCAAAATCACAGAGCACTTCACACGCACTAGCATGGCTGTAATAAAAAAATATAGAAAGTGTTGGTGAGGATCTGGAGAAGTTGGAAGCCTCATACATTCCTGGCTAGACTGTAAAATGGTGCAACCACTTTGGAAAACTGGCAGTTTTTCAAAGTGTTAAACATAGTGTTACCACCTGACCCAGCAGTTCCCCTCTATGCATTTATGCAAGAGAAATGAAAGCATACATCCACACAAAGACTTGTACATGAATACTCAGAGCAACTTTATTTATAATAGTCCCAAACTATGAATAACTCAAATGTCCATCAGCAGTTGAGAGGAAAAACAAATTGTGGCATATCCATTCAATGGAATACTGCTCAGCAACAAAGGAATGAATTATTGACAAATACAACATAGATGAATCTCAAAATAATTATGGCTAGTGACAGGAGCCAGTCACAAAGATGACATACAATCCCACCTATAGGAAATATTCAGAATAGGCAAGTCTATAGAGACAGAAAGTAGGGTGAGGTTGAGATGTGTTTGTTGGGATGTGTAATAGGGAGGGAATTCTAGTAGGATTTCCTCTGAGGGGAGGGGAAACATTCTCAAAGTAGATTGGGGTTTATGGTTGTACAACTCTATGAGTTTATTTAAAAAAATCCAATCGTCTACTTTAAATGAGTAATCTGTATGGTATGTAAATTATACCTCAATAAGTCTTTAAAAAGGTGAGGAGGTATAAGTGACAGCAGCTGGATTTAACAACTTCCCTTTGATGGCAGGGGCATGAAATGGCTACGTGTTATGGGAGTGGAACCAGTCAACTGGCCAGCATTTCTCGAATATCTCTGTCACGTGCAGAACTCCTACAATGCTGCAAAATACAGAGTTGTGTTTCTTGTTCTCACAGGAGGAGCTTGTTATTTAAGCAAGGATTTGATTAGGAAACTGACAACCACAATTTAAGATTTTGAAGGATTTGGGGAGGGTTAGCATAGTGATAACAGGCATCTCAAAAGGGAAACATTTGCACTGGGCCTTTCCAGATAGGTGGGCTTTGAGTAGATGGTGGGGGTTTAGAGAATTGTTTTCAAGTGCTCCATCCCTGTGCAACCCTCTCAGGTGCCTTCTGAGGCTGCCTGCAAGCTATTGGGCAGCTGTAATTGCTGGAAAGTCACTCCTTGTATTAAATAGAATTTTTCTCCTGTCGATAATACTGTCTTACCGTTTATAATACAGTAATTATTGCCAGAACTGTGCTGAGTCTCAGAAATACTGTCTCAAGTAATTCTTCCCACATGAGAAAGGTTCTGTTATTATCCTTCTCTTCCTCCTCATCATTATTTTCCAGAAAGATCTGGCCCCTAGGTATTGCGTGGCCTGCCCACAGTCCCAGTCCCAGCTCTCACCTTCATGTGCCCCTGCAGTACTGTCATTAGTGGATGTCCTTTCTTTCCTCTAATCCACACAGAACATGTCTAATTTCTCTCCCATGTATTAGTTAATAAAGGTGAAGATCTTTAATCTTTTTCTGCCTTTTAAGGCATCTTTTTTCCCCCTGGGGTTAAACAAACTCCATTGCTTAATCATTCTTCATTCAACATGATTTTGAGCTTATTTCGCATCTTGATCACTGTTCTGTGATCAAATCTGTCAGGATTTTACTGAAGCATGGGCCTCAGAACTGAGATCAGGCTACTGTGGTCTGACTGGCCCAGGGGAGTGTGGGACTTGACCTCATTCTTCTTCTGTACAGTGTTTGTCAGTTGATGCATCCTAAGATGGCATTAGCTCTTTGGGCAGCCACATTCCTTTGTGGATTAAAATCCCTGCCAAGTTAGGTTCAGGACCTGAACAGGGGAACCTTTTTAGAACTGAATAAAAATACCAGGTCTGCTATAGGGTCTGGATGAGGTTTGGACCTACTAACAGCAGGATGGCCTCATTCCACCTAGGACCAGCCTTAAAAATAAAGTAAGAGGTGGCCATTTACATGGTACTCAATAAAATAGGCTTGGTAACTCCTAAAATCTCACTTCCTAGAGCCTCATTATTCTGATATCTGATACTTTTATTCCAGAATCCATTTCCTTGCCTTTTTCAGCTCCTAGTGACAGCCTGAATTCCTAGGCCTATGACCTGCTCCATCTTCAAAAGCATTACTTCATCTCTGCCTTCAGCATTACGCAGTTTCCTCCTCTGATCCTCCTTCATCCCCCTGAGAAGGCCCATGGTGATTACATTGGGCCCACCTGGATGATCTAGGGTGAGCTCCCCATCACAACATCCTGAACATAATCATATCTGCAAAGTCTCTTTTGCCATAAAAGGTGACATTCACAGGTCCTAGATATTAGGACATAAACACCATGGGAGTTATTATTCAGCCTACACAGAAGGTATTTCACAGATGTGATAAACTGTCTAATTCATGGTTTAGAAAGATCTGTCTGGCAACAGAGTGGGAAGAGTAAGGCTGGAGGCCTACAGAGTACTTCGGAAGCTGCTAGTAATGAGAGGGTACACCTGGATCAGTGGCAATGGGACAGAGAAGAGGATTTATGTGGAGCACTCAGGACGTATAACCAGACTTGGAGCCAGTTAGGATGTGGGATGAATGAGAGAGGAGGTCTAGAAGGGCTCAGGGTTTCTGTGCTCATCAGTTGGCTCAATGATGGTATGATTGATGAATAGGGAATACAGAAGAGGCAGAGAGAGGTCACTGTGCTTGTTTGGAACCTGACTTTGAGGTGTCTATGAGATAAGCAGTGAGCCCTGGTAGGCAGTTAGGTCTGCAGGTCTGGAGAGGAAGGTGGTGACAGCTATTTTGTGTGCTGAGCACACAGGCAGCACTTGAAGCCACAGTAGACCAGATGACCCAGGGGCTGTGTCTAGAATTAGAAAGAGCATAGAAGCTGCCTGGGGGGACAATGGCTTCCACAGTTAGGGAGAAATAAGGGTGTGGGAAGAAGCCAGAGAGGCAGGGGGAGCACCAGCAGAGTACGTCCTGTGTTGGAGCAGAGAGTTGATGCATTTGCACTCAAACAGAGCCCTTTTTCCCCTGAGAAATGGCCACTTCTTATCAAGTGAAACCCTGTAAGAAAAGGGTAGAAATGGTTCTGTGTATTTGCTTGTTGACCTTGGGGGCCAGGGGCTCTTGCTGGGAACTGAATTGTTTCGTGGACATTAGGTGCATGCAGACATAGAAGGAGCTGAGTGAGGCCCCCTCACTGGAACTAGTCATGGCTAATGGGACCCATTTTGCTCTCAGGCTTGCCCTGGCAACAACTGAAAAGCTCTATTATTTGCCTTTCCGGGCACATTCACTGAAGAGGCTCAAGGTTTTGGTGCAATGCAAAAGTCTCCTGCCTCTGAGAACAATAGTCAAACTCTTCAGTCATTCCCATACAAGGGCCTTGTATAGAAATACTTCTGTGGGAGAAATTAGTGGCCTTCGAGACTGTGTCTTCTATATGTGTTGCCGCTTTTCCCTCATGCAGCTTCCTCCCCAGCCCTCGCGAAGGAGGAGATAAGAGGACGGAGCAGGTGAATGTTGGCAAAATGTGTAAAGACAAGGCCTAACAGGAGAGGTGAGACTTAACATGGCCATTGAGAATAGGATAGGACTTTTGGTAGAACTGGGTAGTCAGGAAGGGGTACATTTCAGATGGAGGGATGGGCACGTTAAGATGAAAAAGCAGAAGAGAGCACGAAATGTATGGGCAGGGCCCAGAGACTGGCTTAGCTGGAGGGAGTACATCCCTGGCCTTTGAGCTGCTAGGATACTGTCCTGGAGAGGAGATAGAGAAGGGGCTCTCTGGCCTTGTTCCTTCCTCTAGAACAGAGCAATGCTTCATGTTTGAATGGTTCTTATTTTCTTGTGTCCATTCCCATGTAATCCTCTCAGAAATGTGTGCATTGAGGTGAGTGAATTAACAAGTGCCCAAAGTCATGGCAGTCTTAGTCAGTTCCAAGATGGAAACTGAGGGAGAGGAAACTATTTGGTTGCTACTTACATGTCACAGGTTGTCATTTAATCGTCAGCTCTCCTAGGAAAAGTGCTGTCAACCTTATTTTGTAGATGAGGAACAGAGGCTCCAAGGAGGAAGTACCTGGTCTTAGGTAGCACTGTAGTAGGCATTAGAGTAAGGGTGGGGAGCTCCCCAGAAGCATGTCTGCAGCCGTGCAATATCAGAGGGAGAGGAACTCTGATTACCACATTGAACATTACCACATGACAGCCACTTGACTTTATTAATGAAAGACCACAGTTCCTAAAGGGACCCAAGGTGCCCAGCCAGATGGTGGGAAAGCTGGGGCACAAGTCACCTTTCCCAGCCCTATACTGGTCTACAAGGAACTTTTCTATACCTCAGCTTCCTGCACTTGGACATTTGCAATGTCCACTAGTCTGTGGAAGAAACATCAGTTTAACCTTATGGCATTTTCCAAAATTATTTGATTGTCAATCTCATCATTTGCCTTCCAAATCCTGTGGATCCTGCTTCAGGAGATGTTTCATGCCAGCAATCTGGGAAACTTAGGTCCACTCCCCCAGATCCTGGGAAGACCCTCTGACTTCTTGTTAATTAAAAATCAACTTGACTCATTCCCTTATGGTTCTGTCACCACTGGAGCAAGAAAAGGGGAAAGACCTTGTCTCCCTGGCTTTGATGTTAATTCTTCCTTCTGAAAATCCACAAAACAGGTTGGGCATAGAAAATGGTGAAATGTGTTTTCAGATCTTGGTGCATTACCTGTCAGCTGTGTCACCTAGGTGAGTGCTTAACCTGCCAGAGCACAAAGTATCTGTAAAATGGAGTAATGGTGCCTTGCAAGGCTGCTCTGCAGTTTACATAAGAATAGGCAGTGAAACTGGGTATTTACCACAAAGATACAAATGTAGGGATCCGAAGGGGTACGTGCACCCCAATGTTTATAGCAGCAATGTCCACAATAGCCAAACTGTGGAAAGAGCCAAGATGTCCATCGACAGATGAATGGATAAAGAAGAGGTGGTATATATACACAATGGAATATTATGCATCCATCAAAAGGAATGAGATCTTGCCATTTGCAATGACATGGATGAAACTGGAGGGTGTTATGCTGAGTGAAATAAGTCAATCAGAGAAAGACATGTATCATATGACCTCACTGATATGAGGAATTCTTAATCTCAGGAAACAAACTGAGTGTTGCTGGAGTGGTGGGGGGTGGGAGGGATGGGGTGGCTGGGTGATAGACATTGGGTAGGGTATGTGCTATGGTGAGCGCTGTGAATTGTGCAAGACTTGAATCACAGATCTGTACTTCTGAAACAAATAATGCAACATATGTTAAAAAAAAGAAAAAGAAGAAGATAGCAGGAGGGGAAGAATGAAGGGGAGTAAGTCAGAGGGGGAGATGAACCATGAGAGACGATGGACTCTGAAAAACAAACTGAGGGTTCTAGAGGGGAGGAGGGTAGGGGGATGGGTTAGCCTGGTGGTGGGTATTAAAGAGGGCACATTCTGCATGGAGCACTGGGTGTTATGCACAAACAATGAATCATGGAACACTACATCAAAAACTAATGATGTAATATATGGTGATTAACATAACAATAAAAAATTTAAAAAAAAGGAATAGGCAGTGCACCTAGTAGGAAGGGAATT
This sequence comes from Callorhinus ursinus, assembly GCF_003265705.2. Lineage (NCBI taxonomy): Eukaryota > Metazoa > Chordata > Mammalia > Carnivora > Otariidae > Callorhinus > Callorhinus ursinus. The sequence continues at coordinate 1,096,943 of NW_027397176.1, read as the reverse complement.
GCTATTCCTTTCTCTGCAGGGAATAGGCTTAGCTTTCTAAAAATGGCTTCAAGCCTATTTCAAGTTGTTGACCTTGTTGTTAAGGGTTAATGGGTCTTCCCCTGCTGGTTATCAAAACACAGAACTCAAGCTTCTGGGAGAAGCTGGGGAGGGTACGCCATGCCAGCCTTGCACCAAGCACACCCCAGTATGCAAGCCTTGCTTTCAAAGACTTCTTCAGTCTAGAACCTGCCCTAGAAGAAACCATGGTTTTTATACTAAAACTAGAAATGTGTGATTGACAGCAGATGAAATTTTGAAATTGAGATTGTCTTGGGAAACCTGGCTCTGTTGGCATCTTGTACTCACAGGCTGTTCAGTCCTAAAGCAAAACCCCTTCTGGTTCCCCGATCCAGGCCTCTTGTCAGCAGACATTACTCCAGAGCTTGGCTCCTCCTATTTCCCAGCTTTTTTCTTTGAGCTGCTTTGAGCTGAATTATACCAATTGTGTGTCCCTTCCCCATGACCAGTGGGTACAATTGCAAATCTTACTGCTGGCAAGTTCTTTTGTCTGATGTCTGCAAGTTTCTTAATGGGGTTTCTAATGGAGTCACTCAGAAAGGAGACTGTCTTTCTGCCAGCTCCTTATGAGAGGGAAGAATTTCCCTGTTGTTTGGGGATTATGGGTTACACGGAGATACAAAAGAGTAGAGGAGAAAGAGTGGGTGGGATATCAATGCCATATGTGTAAAACGGGAGCACCAGCACCTCACAGGGCTGTGGTACAATTTGATGGGATGGGTTCAGGCCTTCATGGTAGCCCACCTTCAAAGAGTGGGGGCCGCCTCTATTAGGCTGCCCACGGGCAGCTTCCAGCTTGCAGCTGGTCCATCTGCTCACCTGTGGCCACACATGCACAAGCTCAATATTAGCTTGCAGAGTACGCTTTAAAGAATCTTAAGGCTGCAAAGTCCAAATCAGATGACTAATATAGGGCTAACTGTGGGCACTAACTTTTTTTTGTTGCCTTTCTTAATCTTCAGAGGAATGGGCACACAAAGGCTTGGAGCCAAACTGCCTGGGTTTAAATCCTGACTCACCACTTCCTAGCTGATGTGACCATGATCAAGTTACTTGATTTCTCTGTGCCCCATTTTCATCTTCTGTAAAATGAGGATATAGTGCCTACCTCATCTGGCTGTCATGAGACTCGTGTAAGGTAAAGGTTCAATAAATATTATTGTCATTACTCCCATTTTATGAAAGAAAAAACAAGACTCAGAAATCAATACTGGTTACTCTTTATTTAGCTACTAGTGGCAGAACTAACTAGGATATATATCTGGAACAGTTATAGTCCTCTCTTTAGTATGCCAGCTGTCATTCATGGTCAAAGAAATGAATCCAAAATGGTAGGAGATCAGAAGCCATATAGAGTAACACTGGGCAGTGTGCGTGTGTGGTGGCAGGTGGTAAGAGTGCTCCTGGGGGTGGAATTTGGCTCAGGGATACACAGCCTTGGATTTCCAGGAGACACCCCCAGGTTCTGCGGATAACCTGATTTGATCAAGGTCCCTTTGCAGTGAAAGGACTATTTTGGATTCCTTACTGCCCCCTGGTGGTAGCAGATCGAGTGAGGCTCTCCCTGAGAGATGGAAGAAGGAGGCTATTTTGAAATGGGCTCTCTAGATTAATGAAGAATTTTGAACTTTTTGTTTCTCTGTTTTAGCGTTCCTGGCACCTCTGGCCCAAGAGCATAAATTAGTTCTGGGTTTTGTCCCCTCTCGCCCAATAGCATAAATTAGTTCTGGGTTTTGTCCCGTTATTAATTAATGAATAGCTTGCTAACTGCTTGACTCCAGTAAATTACCAGCCTCTTGGGGATCTTCCATCCTTAAAGTCAGCCATCTCAGTCCCACTGAGTCCATGGTCTATTCCACCCTGTTCATTCTTATTTTCAGCAGACAAACCACGAGGTGGCAGTACAAGGGTTTGTCCTGTTTTCTCCCCAGGTGATGGGAGAGTACGTCAGAGGAATTGTGGTGCCTGCAGGTAGGCTCCGAGCAGAGTGCTAGAAGTTAGTCTTCTATCTCCCGGTCATGTTTCCAACATGGCCAGGCTCAACACTCAGGCCTGAGTCCCCAGCACAATTTGCCTGTATGTGTGCCTTCTCTTTCTTATATGGCAAGTAGAGATAAAATTTGCTCAAACTTCCTTAAAGGGCACCCTGAGGAATCAGATTAGCTAGTGGGTAAGAATAGGAGTGATTTTTATAATTAAGTTAAATTTGGGGGGGAAGTTATTATGGATTCACATATAAGTTATAAGAAATAATACAGGACGCTGCCATGTACCTTTCACCCATTTCCCCCCAATGACAGCATCTCGTAAAATGATAGCACAGTATCACAACCAGGATGTTGACATTTATACCATCAAGAAACGCAACACTTCCATCACCCCCAAGGATCTCTCCTATTGCTTCTTTACAGCCACACCCATGCCACCATCTTTACCACTAATCACCACTAATCTGTTTTCCATCTTTATAATTTTGTCATTTCAAGAATATTATAATGCTCACTTCAGCAGCACATATACTAAAATTGGAAATGACACAGAGAAGATTAGCATATGTAAAAAAGACAAACATTCCTGAAGTGTTCCATATTTTAAAAAAAAGAATGTTATATATCTTGCCATTTGCAATGACATAGATAGAGCTAGAGAGTATTATGCTAAGTGAACTAAGTCACAGATAGACAAATACCATATGATTTCACTCATATGAGGAATTTAAGAAACAAAATGAACAGAAGGAAAAAGAGAAAGGCAAACCAAGAAACAGGCTCTTAACTATAGAGAACACACTGATGGTTACCAGAAGGGAGTTGGTGGGTGGGGGGCAGGAATGAAATAGGTGATGGGGATTAAGGAGGGCACTTGTGATGAGCACTGGGTGTTGTATGGAAGTGGTGAGTCACTACATTGTACACCTGAGAATAATATTACACTGTATGTTAACTAAACTGGAATTTAAATAAAAACTTTAAAAAATAAACAAGAATATTATATAAATGGATTCATACAGTATGTAATACTTTAGCTTCGGATTTTTTTCACTTAGCATAATTCTCTGCATATGCATCCAAGCTGTGTGTATATCCATGGCTGGTACTTCATTGGATGGATGTACCAGTTTGTCTAACTATTCACTTGTTGAAGGACATCCAGGCCATTTCCAGTTTTGATCTATTGTGAATATTAAGCTATTTTGAATTTGAGCTATTGTGAATAAAGTTGCTATGGGCATTCATGTACAGGTTTTTGTATAAATGGAAGTTTTCATTTCCCTGGGATAAAGGCCCAAAAGTGCAATTACTAGGTTTTATGGTAGTTTATGTTTTTTTATTGATGGGTCCATTTCATCTAAGTTGTCAAATTTATATGTATAGCATTATTGGTAGTATTCTTATCCTTTTAATACCTGCAGGGTCCCCTGTTTCATTTCTGATATCGATAATTTGTATCTTCTTTCTTTTTTCTTTATCAGGCCAACTAGAGCTTGGTCAATTTTATTGACTTTTTAAAGAATCAGCTCTTTACTTCATTGATTTTTCTCTGCTCTTTTTGTTTCTACTTCACTGATCTCTGCTCATTATTATTTATTTCCTTCTGCTTGTTTTAGACTTATTTTGCTCTTTTTAACTAGGTTCTTGAGATGGAATGTAGGTTATAGATTGAGACTTCCTTTTTTCCTAATGTATTCATTTACTGCTATAAATTTCCCTCTCAGCATGACTTTAGCTGTATCCCACAATTTTTTATATGTTGCACTTTCATTTTCATTTGGTTAATTGGTTTTTTTACATTTCCCTTGAAACGTCCTCTTTGACCTTGGATTATCTAGACATGTATTTTGTTTCCAAGTGTTTAGATTGCCCTGTTCTTTATTATTATTTTTTAAATTCTTTATTTAAATTCAATTCAGTTAACATATACTGTATTAGTTTCAGAGGTAGAATTTAGTGATTCATCAGTTGCCACTGCTCGTTACATCAAGTGCCCTCCTTAATGCCCATCACCCAATTACCCCCTCGCCCCACCTACCTCCCCTCCAGCAACTTTCAGTTTGTTTCCTAGAATTAAGTGTCTCTTATGGCTTGTCTTCCTATTTTCATATTATTTTATTTCTCCTTGCCTTCCCCTATGTTCAACTGTTTTGTTTCTTAAATTCCACATATGAGTAAAATCATATGATATGTGTCTTTCTCTGACTGCCTTATTTTGCTTAGCATAATACCCCCTAGTTCCATCCACATGCTTGCAAATGGCAAGATTTCATTCTTTTTGATGGCTAATATTCCATTGTGTATATATACCACTTCTTTATTGATCCATCTGTTGATAGGCATCTGGGCTCTTTCCATAGTTTGGCTATTGTAGACATTGCTGCTATAAACACTGGGGTGAAGGTGCCCCTTCAGATCACTACATTTGTATCTTTGGGGTAAATACCTAGTAGTGCAATTGCTGGGTCATAGGGTAGCTCTATTTTTAACTTTTTGAGGAATCTCCATACTGTTTTCCAGAGCGGCTGTACCAGCTTGCATTCCCACCAATGATATAAGAGGGTTCCCCTTTCTCCTCATCCTTGCCAACATCAGTTGTTTCCTGACATTAATTTTAGCCATTCTGATAGTTGTGAGGTGGTATCTCATTGTGGTTTTGATTTGTATTTGCCTGATGCCATGATGTTGAGCATTTTTTCATGTGTCTGTTGGCCATTTGGATGTCTTCTTTGGAGAAATGTCTCTTCATGCCTTTTGCCCATTTCTTGATTGGATATGTTGTATTTTTGGTATTGAGTTTGATAAGTTCTTTATAGATGTTGAATACTAGCCCTTTATCTGTCTTATATGTCTTATATCTTTTATGTCATTTGCAAACATCTTCTCCCATTCTGCCAGTTGTCTTTTAGTTTTGTCAACTGGTTCCTTTGCTCTGCAAAACCGTTTTATCTGGATGAACTCCCAATAGCTCATTTTTTGCTTTTGTTTCCCTTGCCTTTGGAGACATGTCTAGCAAGAAGTTGCGGCAGCTGAGGTAAAAAAGGTTGCTGCCTGTGCTCTTCTCTAGGATTTTGATAGATTCCTGTCTCACATTTAGGTCTTTCATCCATTTTGAGTCTATTTTTTTCTGTACGTGTAGGAAAGTGGTCAATTTCATTCTTCTACATGTGGCTGTCCAATTTTCCCAGCACCATTTGTTGAAGAGACTGTCTTTTTTCCATTGGATATTCTTTCCTGCTTTGTTGAAGATTAGCTGACCATAGAGTTATGGGTCTATTTCTGGGTTTTCTATTCTATTCCATTGAACTATGTGTCTGTTTTTGTGCCAGTACCATACTGTCTTGATGATTACAGTTTTGTACTACAGCTTAAAGTCCAGAATTGTGATGCCTCCAGCTTTGGTTTTCTTTTTGGGATTACTTTGGCAATTTAGGGTCTTTTGTAGTTCCATACAAATTTTAGGATTGTTTGTTCCAACTTGGTGAAAAATGCTGATATTTGATATGGGTTGCACTGAATGTGTAGATTGCTTTGAGTAGCATAGACATTTTAACAATATTTGTTCTTCCAACCCATGAGCATGAAATATTTTTCCATATTTCTGTTTCTTCCTCAATTTCTTTCGTAAGTGTTCTGTAGTTTTCAGAGTACAGATCCTTTGCCTCTTTGGTTAGGTTTATTTCTAGGTATCTTATGGTTTTGGGTGCAACTATAAATGGGATAGATTCCTTGATTTCTCTTTCTTCTGCCTCATTGTTAGTGTATAGAAATGCAACTGACTTCTGTGCATTGATTTTATATCCTGCCACTTTGCTGAATTCCTGAATGAGGTCTAGCAATTTGGGGGTTGAGTCTTTTGGGTTTTCCACATAGAGTATCATGTCATCTGTAAAGAGTGAACATTTGACTTCTTCTTTGCTGATTTGGATGCCTTTTATTTCTTTTTGTTGTCTGATTGCTGAGGCTAGGACATCCAGTACTATATTGAAAAATAGTGGTGAATGGACATCCCTGTCAAGTTCCTGACCTTAGGGGAAAAGCTCTCAGTTTTTCCCTATTTAGGATAATATTCACTGTGGGTTTTTTGTATATGGCTTTTATGATATTGGGGTATGTTCCCTCTTATCATTACACTGTGAAGAGTTTTAATCAAGAAAAGATGCTGTATTTTGTCAAATGCTTTTTTGGCATCTATTGAGAGGATCATATGGTTCTCGTCCTTTCTTTTATTAATGTGGTGTATCACATTGATTGATTTGCAGATGTTGAACCATCAGCCCAGAAATAAATCCTACTTGGTTGTGGTGAATAATCCTTTTGATATACTATTGGATCCTATTAGCTAGTATCTGGATGAGAATTTTTGCATCCATGTTCATCAGGGATATTGGTGTAATTCTCCTTTTTAGTAGGGTCTTTGGTTTTGAGATCAAGGTAATGCTTGTCTTGTAGAAGGAATTTGAAGTCTTCTATTTCCATTTCTATTTTTTGGAACAGTTTCAAAAGAATAGGTATTAATTCTTCTTTAAATGTTGGTAGAAATCTGCTGGGTGGCCATCTGGTCCTGCACTCTTATTTCTTGGGAGACTTTTGATTACTGATTCAATTTCTTTGCTGGTTATGGGTCTGCTCAGGTTTTCTATTTATTCCTGTTTCAGTTTTGGTAGTTTATATGTTTCTAGGAATGCATCCATTTCTTCCAGATTGCCAAATTTGTTGGCATATAATAGCTCATAATATTCTCTTATAATTATTTGATGTTGATTGTGATCTCTATCCTTTCATTCATGATTTTATTTATGTGGGTCATTTCTCTTTTCTTTTCAATAAGTTTGGCTAGGGGGTTATTGATCTTATTAATTATTTCAAAGAACCAGCTCCTAGTTTCATTGATCTACTTTTGTTTTTATTTCTGTATCACTGATTTCTACTCTAATCTTTATTGTTTCTCTTCCCCTGCCAAATTTAGGCTTTATTTGCTGTTATTTATCCAGCTCCTTGAGGTGTAAGGTTAGGTTTTGTATTTGAGACTTTTCTTGTTTCTTAAGGAAGCCTTTATTGCTATATACTTCCCTTTTAGGACTGCCTTTGCTGCATCTCAAAGGTTTTGGACTTTCTTGTTTCCATTTTCATTTGCTTCCGTGTATTTTTTTTTCTTTAATTTCCTGGCAGACCCATTCATTCTTTAGTAGGATGCTCTTTAGCATCCATGTATTCGTGGTCCTTCCAAAAATTTCTTCTGGTTGACTTCACGTTTTAAAGCATTGTGTTCTGAAAATATGCATGATATGATCTCCGTCACTTTATACGGGTTGAGACCTGATTTGTCACCCAGTATGTGATCTATTCTGGAGAATGTTCCATGTGCACTTGAGAAGAATGTGTATTCTGTTGCTTTAAGATGAAATGCTCTGAATATATCTGTGAAGTCCATCTGGTCCAGTGTGTCATTCAGAGCTCTTGTTTTCTTGTTGATCTTCTGCTTAGATGATCTGTCCATTGCTGTGAGTGTTAAAATCCTCTACAATTATTGTATTATTATCAGTGAGTTTCTTTAATTTTGTTATTAATTGGCTTATATATTTTTCTGTCTCATGTTGGGGCCATAAATATTTATAATTGTTAGATCTTCTTGTTGGATAGACCCTTTTATTATAATATAGTGTTCTTCATCTCTTATTATAGTCTTTGTCTTAAAATCTAGTTTGTCTGATATAAGTATTGATACTCCAGCTTTCTTTTGATGTCCATTAGCATGATAAATAGTTCTCCACCCCCTCATTTTTAATCTGGAGGTGTCTTTGGGTCTAAAGTGAGTCTCTTGTAGACAGCATTTTTAAAAAATATTTTATTTATTTATTTGACAGAGAGAGACACAGCAAGAGAGGGAACACAAGCAGGGGGAGTGGGAGGGAGAAGTAGGCTTCCCACGGAGCAGGGAGACTGACGCGGGGCTCGATCCCAGAACCCTGGGACCATGACCTGAGCCAGAGGCAAGCACTTAGTGACTGAGCCACCCAGGTGCCCCACTTGTAGACAGCATATTGATGGGTCTTGTTTTTTTATCCAATCTGATACCCTATGTCTTTTATTATTTTTTTTTAAGATTTTTTATTTATTTATTTGAGAGAGAGAGAATGAGAGATAGAGAGCACGAGAGGGAAGAGTGTCAGAGGGAGAAGCAGACTCCCCGCCAAGCAGGGAGCCCGATGTGGGACTCGATCCCGGGACTCCGGGATCATGACCTGAGCCGAAGGCAGTCGCTTAACCAACTGAACCACCCAGGCGCCCACCCTATGTCTTTTAATTGGGGTATTTAGCCCATTCCTATTCAGAGTAATTATTGAAAGATATTAATTTAGTGCCATTGTATTACCTTTAAAGATGCTGTTTCTGTAGATTGTGTTCCTTTCTGGACTTTGTTACTTTTGGGCTCTCTCTTCAGTCAAAGGATCCCCTTTAATATTTCTTTCAGGGCTGGTTTAGCATTCGCAATTCCTTTAGTTTTTGCTTGTCCTGGAAACTCTATCTCTACTTCTATTATGAATGACAGCCTTGGTGGATAAAGTATTTTTGGCTGGATATTTTTCCCATTTAGCACATTGAATATATTATGCCAGTTCTTTCTGGCCTTCCAGGTCTCTGTAGACAGGTCCGTTGCCAGCCTTATGTGTCTTCCCTTGTAGGTTAAGGACCTCTTGTCCCAAGCTGCTTTCAGTATTTTCTCTTTATCTTTGAAATTTTCAAGCTCCACTATTATATGTTGAGGTATTGATATATTTTTATTGATTGTGAGGGGGATTCTCTGTGCCTCCTGGACTTGAATACCTGTTTCCTTCCCCAGATTAGGGAAGTTATCAGCTATAATTTGTTCAAATAAACCTTCTGCCCCTCTCTTTCCCTCTTTTAGTCTTCTGGGACCCCTATTATTTGAATATTATTTCACTTTATGGTATTGCTGTTTTCTCAAAGTCTCCCTTCGGGATCCAATAGTTGTTTTTCTCATCTTCTTTTTTCTCCACCATTTTGTCTTCTATATATCACTGACTCTCTCTTCTGCCTCATTTACCCTAGCTGTTTAGAGCCTCCATTTTTGACTGCATCTCCATAATAGTATTTTTAATTTCAGCTAATTAGATTTCAGTTCTTTTATTTCTATAGTAAGTGATTCTCTACTGTCTTCTATGCTTTTTTCAAGCCCAGCTAGTATCTTTATAATCGTTTTGAATTCTAGTTCCAACATCTTACTTATATCCGTGTTGATTAAATGCCTGGCAGTGAGTACTACCTCCTGTTCTTTCTTTTGGGGTAAGTTTCTCTGTCTTGTCATTATGTCCAGAAAATAATACAAGAAAGAGAGAGAGAAAAGACAAAATTAACACAACACCAGAAAAATACAAACAAAGCAAACCAGAATAAAACAGAAACAAAACAAATTAAGAAAAATATCAAAGAAGAAGTAAAACAGAACAAAACAATAAGCTAGATCCTGGGTGTATTTTGATCTGTTTCTTAAAAGAAACTAGATCCCAAAATAGGAAAGAAAGAAAAACGTGTGTGTGTGCATATATATATATGAAATAAAATACAATGAAAAGAAACCAAAAATTAAATATATATATATACATATATAAATAAATTTAAAAAGGAAAAATAAGAATTGAAAAAAATAAGAAAATAGCTGAAAAAAATAAAACAGAAATACTAAAGAATAATAAAGAAAAACCATAATGCTATATACAGTTTTCCCCAAGAATTGAGTTCTATATGATGGATAAACTTGGTGCTAGCTGGTTGTTCCTGCTGGTCCTCGGGAGGCAGGGAATTTTGTACTGATTCTCAGGAGTCCTTGTCCTTATGGAATTAGGCCCCCCTTGCCAGGGGCTTGGGCTCAGTGTAAGAGGCTCTGGATTGCACTACGTGGTGCTGTTTTGCTCCCTGAGGGCTTTCAGTACTGATGGGGGGGATTAAAATGACAAGAGTCCCAATCTCTAGCCCTGGAGCTGAAAGTTCCCTCCCCCACTCTTTAGTGAGCCCTCACAGAAAAGCAGTCAGTCACTCTTGTCTTTGTGTTTTCCATACTAACTCTGTGTTCACCCAGCCTGTGACCAAGAATTTTTATCTCAGGCATGTGACCCAGTTTCGAGTCTTCAAATTTTATGGACTGACTGCTGCAGCATGGACCTGCACTGTTCCTTCCAAAGGATGGAGGCAGGGGGTCTCTGACTTTTGCTGGGCCCTGCCCAGAGAGAAGTCTCATGACTGTGCAGCATCCACAATTTATGGCAACACCGAGCTTAAAGCTGGTGCCTAGACTCTCTGTTTTCAGCCAATTTCTCAGTTCCAATGCCTGGGAACTCTGCCACACTCAGGCACTCCCATTCTTTCTGTGAACCTGCGGATCCTGAGACCACACTGTCCCACCAGGATTCCACCCTGCTTCACCATCTGAGCACCTTTAAGCCAGGGATGTCCCCCATAGTAGCAGACTTCTAAAAGTTGTGATTCTGCACTCAACTGCTTATAATACTTTGCTGTAGCCTCCTTAAGCAAGCTCTCTAACCTCCTCCATATCTTCCAATATATTGCCCTAGATTTACATATCCACACCTCCTACCTTCCAAAACATAGTTTATTTTTCATTTGTAGAATTGCAGCAGTTCTTTTCTCAGATCTCCCATTGATTTCACAGGTATTCAGAATGATTTGATAATTATCTAGCTGAATTTCAGGTACCAGACAAAAATAGGGTCCTCTACTTCTCTGCCATTTTAACTCCTCTCACACTATTATTATTATTATTATTATTATTATTATTATTATTATTTTTACTGATTCTTTGGGATTTTTCTACATACAGAATTATGTCATCTGTGGGCAAATACAATTTTATGTCTTCCTTCCAATCTGCATACCTTTTGTTTCCTTTTCTTATCTTATTGCATTAATTAGGACTTCCTGTACAATGTTGAATAGAAATGGTGGGAAGGAACATCCTTGGCTTTTCAGTTCCTTAGAGGGGAAGTATTTGTCCCTAACTATTAAGTATGATGTTAGCTATAGGTTTTTGTAGATGTTCTTTATCAAGTTGAAGAAAATCCCCTGTGATTCTATTTTGCTAAGATTTATTTATTTTTTATCATGAATTGATTTGGATTTTGTCAAATGCTTTTCCTGAATCTATTAATATGGTCTTATTATCTTTTTTCTTCAGTGTTTTGATAAAATGGATTGCATTTAGAATATCGAACCAGCCAGGCATACCTTGATCTCACTTGGTCTGTCAATTACTAATAAAGGGGTGTTGAAATCTCCAACTATATAATAATGGATTTGTCTATTTCTCCTTGTCCTTCTATCCATTTTTGCGTCACACATTTTGATTCTGTTTTTAGGTGAATATAATTCTTTTAGTACATTGTTGAATTTTGTTAACAATGTTAATATTGTTATGTTGTTAATAACAATGTTGTTAGTAATAAATGCTAACAGATTAATATTTTGTTGAGGATTTTTGCATCCATGTTCATGAAAGATATGGTCTGTGATTTTCTTTTCTTGTGGTATTATTTGTTTGATTTTTAGTATTTTAGTCTGGTTATTTTGTCTGGTTTTAGTATTTTGCCTGGTTTTGTCTGGTTTTAGTAAAAGTTTAATACTTCTATAATCTGATGAGTTAGGAAGTATTCTCTCTGCTTGTATATTATGGAAGAGATTGTAGAGAATCATTCTCATTCGTTCCATAAATGTTTGGTATAATTCCTGAGTAAACCCATCTGGACCTAGTGCTTTCTGTTTTAGAAGGTTATTAAGGAAGGAATTTGGAAGGTTATTTAATTTCTTTAATAAATATAGATCTATTCAGGTTATTCCTTCTTGTATGAGTTTTGGTATAAGTCCATTAACCTTGTGTGTTTCTTTTTTTTAAATATTTTATTTATTTATTTGACAGAGAGAGAGACAGCAAGAGAGGGAACACAAGCTGGGGGAGTGGGAGAGGGAGAAGCAGGCTTCCCACCGAGCAGGGAACCTGATGTGGGACTCAATCCCAGGACACTGGGATCATGACCTGAGCTGAAGGCAGACACTTAACAACTGAGCCACCCAGGTGCCCAACCTTGTGTATTTCAAGCAATTGATCCATTTGTCTAAGTCATCAAATTTGTGTGCATATAGTTGTTCATACTATTTCTTTATTATTCTTAATGTCCATGGGATCAGTAATGATGGGCCCTCTTCCATTTCTGATCTTAGTAATTTTTATTTTCTCTGTTTTATTCTTGGTTAACCTGACTAGAGGTTTATCAATTTTATTGTCTTTTCAAAGAAACAGCTTTTGGTTTCCTTGATTTTTTTGTAACATTTTCAATTTCATTGATTTGTACTCTGATTTTTATTCTTTTTTTCTTCTACATACTTAGAAACTAATTTGTTATTCTTTTTTCTAGTTTCTTAAAGTAGACACTTAGATTATGGATTTTATGTCTTTCTTTTTTTCCTAATATATGCATTCAATGCTATAAATTTTCCTCTAAACACTGCTTTTTGCTGCATCCCACAAACTTCAATAAGTTGTATTTTCATTTCATTCAAAGTATTTTAAATATCTCTCTCAAGTCTTCTTTGACCCATATGTTATTTAGAAGTGTGCAGTTTCATCCCCACATATTTCGAGATTTTCCAGCCACTTTTTTCTTATTGATTTTGGTTTATTTCCGTTGTGGTCTGAGAACATACTTTGTATGATTTCCTTTTTTTAAATTGTTAAGATGTGTTTTATGGCTCAGACTTATTCTTTTTTTTTTAAAGATTTTATTTATTTATTTATTTATTTATTGAGAGAGAGAGAGAATGGTAGAGAGAGAGCACGAGAGGGAAGAGGGTCAGAGGGAGAAGCAGACTCCCCGCTGAGCAGGGAGCCCGATGCGGGACTCGTTCCCGGGACTCCGGGATCATGACCTGAGCCGAAGGCAGTCGCTTAACCAACTGAGCCACCCAGGAGCCCCTGAGACTTTCTTGATCAAGAGATTTTGTGAGAGAATTTCTCTTTCGAGACTTCTAGTGTACAAGTGTCATTTTTCTTGGTTTTGCTGCTGATGTCAACCTCCGCCAGGAGTCGGCACAGTTCTTCAGGAGTTCTTCTGAGGCACTTTGACCGTGGCGGTTTTCACTTCGGTGTATGCCTGCAGCCCATACTCTCCTAGCTCCCGACCGCTCCCGGACATCTTGTAGCCACCGAATGGGGACTGGGCCCCAAACACATCATAGCAGTTGACCCACACAGTGCCAGCCTGGAGGGCTTGGGACAGATAATTGGCCTTGTCCAAGTCCTTGGTGAAGACAGCTGCAGCCAGCCCATAGTTGGAATTGTTGGCTCTCCCAATGACTTCCTCTATGGTCTTGAACTTCAGGATCTGCATCACTGGCCCAAAGATCTCCTCCCTGGCGATAGTCATGCTGTCTTGCACATCTCCGAACACGGTGGGCTGGATGAAGTAGCCAGGGTCAGCAGCCGCCCCTCCACCACACAGCAGCTTTGCCCCCTCCTCCTTCCCAGATTTGATATAACCGAGGATCTTCTTAAACTGAGTTTTATCCACCTGTGGCCCCTGCTCAGTCTGGCTGTCAAAGGGGTTCCCCACCACACGAGACTTGGCCCCGGGCAACGCTCCTCTCCACAAACTCGGCGTACACATCTTCTTGCACAAAGGTCCGGGAGCCCGCACAGCAGCACTGGCCCTGGTTGAAGAACAGGGCGAAGTGGGCCTGCTCCACAGCCCAGTTCATATCTGCATCTGACATGATGATATTGGGGCTCTTTTCCCCCAGCTCCAGGGTCACTCTCTTGAGGTTACTGCTCCCTGCGGCAACCTGGACTAGGCGGCCAACCTCAGTGGAGCCTGTGAAGGCCACTTTGTCCACATCCTCATGGGAGGTGATGGCGGCCCCAGCTGTGGAGCCAAATCCAGGAATAATATTGACCACGCCAGGGGGAAAGCCAGCCTCCTTAATCAGGTTGGCCACATAGAGGGCAGTCAGTGGAGTCTGCTCAGCTACCTTCATCACAACCACATTTCCCGTCGCCAGGGCTGGGCCGAGTTTCCAGGCTTGCATCAGGATTCCACATCATGGAATGATCTGCCCGCACACCCCGACGGGTTCATGGCGGGTATAGCTGAAGAAGTCCCCATCGATGGGAATAGTTTTCCCGTGGTACTTATCAGCCCAGCCAGCGTAATAACGGAAGCATTTGAGAACCATGTCCAGATCCACCAGGTAGGAGATGACATAGGGCTTGCCGTTATCCAGGGTCTCCAAGGCTGCTAGGTAGGTCCGGTCCCGCTCAATCAGATCAGCCAGGCGGTTCAGCAGACGGCCCCTGTCAGACGCATCCATGCGGCGCCAGGGTGAGCCCAGCTGGAAGGCGGCCCGGGCAGCCTTTACTGCCCTGTCCACGTCTTCCTTGTCTCCTTCGGCTACCTGACAGATGACTTCTCCGGTGGATGGATTGATGGTGGGGAATGTTTTCTTGCTGACAGCATCATGCCACTCATTGTTTATGAAGATCTGGTTGTAGAAGACTTCAGGCTGCTGGTTGGGGGCCGGCACAGCCTGGGTGGTGGCGGCCGACAGGAGACGGCGGCCCAGGCGGGGCCCAAGGCCAGCGGCGGCAAGCGCAGCGGCGCGCAACATGTTGCAGAGGGCGCGGGCGTGCAGGACGGTGTGTCCTCAGACTTATTCTTATGGTGTCAAAGTTTGAGTCCCTGCTTTTAATTTATTCAGAATTGTAATGGCTAGATCATATAATATAGTCTATGTTTAATTTTCTGAGTAATACATTGTTTTCTATTGCAGCTGCATCATTTCACATTTCCATCAACAATGCACAAATATTCCAATCCAATGCTAATTATTTCCTGTTTTTTAATAATAGCCATCCTAATGAATGTGAAGTAGTATATTTTGCCTTTCCCTAATGGCTAGGGACACTGAATCATTTTTAATGTACTTATTGGCCATCTGTACATACTTTCTTTGGAGAAACGTCTATTCAAGTTTTTTTGCCCATTTTTATATTATTTTCCTCATTTTGTTGTTGGATTGTATGAGTTCTTTGTGTATTCTGAAAATTAATCCATTGTGAGATATATGATTTGCCAATATTTTCTCCTCTTCCATGGGTTGCTTTTTCACTCTGTTGATAGTGTCCTGTGATGCACAAAAGTTATACGTTTTGATAGAAGACCAATTTATTTTTTCATTTTGTTACCTGTGCTGTTAGTGTCACATCTAAGAAATCATTGCCAAATCCAATGTCATGCAACTTTCCTCCTATGTTTTCTTCTAAAAGTTTTAGTTTTTTAGCTCCTACACTTAGGTCTTTGAATCATTTTGAGTTAATTTTTTTTTATGGTGTAAAGTAAGGGTCCAGCTTCACTCTTTTATATGTGGATATCCAGTTTCCCAAAACCATTCATTGAAAAGACTGTCCTATTTTTGACACCTTTGTCAAAAATCATTTGATCATTTATGTAAGAGTTTATTTCTGGGCTCTCTATTCTGTTCCATTGTTCTATATGTCTGTCTTTATGCCAGTACTGTTAGTTACTGTAACTTTGTAGTGAGTTTTGAAATCAAGAAGTATGAGACCTCCAACTTTGTTCTTTTTTTCTTTTTTTTCAAGATTGTTTTGGCCGTTTGGAGTCCCTTGATATTTCAGAGGAATTTTAGTACAGGTTTTTCTATTTCTTCAAAAAGAAGTCATTGGGTTTTGATAGGAATTGCATTGTATCTGGAGATCATTTTCGGTAGTATTATCATCTTAACAATATTCTGTCTTCTCGTCTATGAACATGGGATGTCATTTATTGGCACCTTCTTTAATTTCTTTCAGCAATGTTATATAGTTTTCAGTGTACTGGTCTTTCACCCCCTTGGTCAAGTTTATTCCTAAGTATTTTAATCTTTTTCTTGCTATTGTAGTTTCCTTAGTTTTGTTTTGGATTTTTCATTATTAGTGCATAGAAATGCAACTGAATTTTGTGTGTTAATTTTGTGTCCCACAAAATTGGTTTATTTTTTGCTGAATTGCTAATTTGTTTATTAGCTTCCACAGTGTGTGTGTGTGTGTGTGTGTGGTGTGTCTGTGTGTGTATCTGGAATATAAAGTCATGTTATGTGTAAACAAAGATAATTTTATTTCTCCCTTTTCAATATTAATACCTTTTATTTTTTCTTCTTGCTTATTTGCCCTTGCAAGGACTTCCAGAACTATGTTGAATAGAAGATGTAGAAAGTGGGAGTCCCTGTTTTGTTCCTATCTTGGAGGAAAGACTTTTAATCTTTGACCACTGAGTATGATGTTAGGTGTGGGTTTTTCATATCATATTGAGGAAGTTTTCTTCTATTCCTGGTTTATTGGGTTTGTTTTATTTTTAATGAAGAAAGAGTTGAATTTTGTCAAATACTTTCTCTACATTAGTTGAGATGATCATATGTTATTTCCCTTTCACTCTAGTAATTGATTTTACTGAATCATTTTTCACTTGTTTAAACATTATTACATTCTGGGGATAAATTTCATTTGGCCATGATACATAATTTTTTAATATGCTGATGAATTCAGTTGGCTAGTATTTTATTGCAGGTTTTTACAACAATATTTATAAGGAATATTGGTCTGTAATTTTCTTGTATTATCTGTCTAGTTTGGGTGTCAGGGTACTCCTGACTTCATAGAATGAGTTAGGATGTGTTTCCTCCTCTTCAATATTTTGAAAAGTTTGAAAAGGATTTGTGTTCATTTTTCTTTATATGTTTGGTACTATTCACCAGTAAAGTCATTTGGTCCTAGCTTTTTGTTGTTGTTGAAGGTTTTGACTACTGATTTAATCTCTTTACTAGTTATAGGTCTATTCAGATTTTTTATCTTTTCATAATTCAGTTTTGGCACATTGTGTGCTTCTAGGAATTTGTCCTCTTCATTTAGGTTAACCAATATGTTGGCATAAAAATGTTTGTCACATTCTTCTTTTTTTTTTTTTTGACAGAGAGAGACACAGTGAGAGACGGAACACAAGCAGGGGGAGTGGGAGAGAGAGAACCAGGCTTCCTCCTGAACAGGAGCCCAATGCGGGGCTCGATCCCAGGACCCTAGGATCATGACCTGAGCCAAAGGCAGACGCTTAACGACTGAGCCACCCAGGCACCCCATTATTTTTATTTCTGTAACCTCAGTAGTATTGTTTTTGTTTTTATTTCTGATTTTAGTAATATGAGTCTTCTTCCCTCTGCCATTTTTGGATTTAATTTGCTTTTCTTTTTCTTAAGGCATAAACTTAGGTTATTGATTTAAGATCTTTTTTTCATATGTGCATTTATAGCTATAAATTCCCTTCTTACCATTGCTTTCACTATATCTCATAGATTTTGGTATTTTGTGTTTTTGTTTTCATTTTTCTTAATGTACAGATTTTCCTCAGCTTACAGTGGGGTTGTTATATCCCAATAAACCCATCATAAGTTGAAATAATTATAATTTATTATAATTATAAATAAATATAATCAAAGCCCATCATAATTCAAATGGGAGGAGATATTTGCAAATGACACATTCAATAATGGGTTAGTATCCAAAATATATAAAGAACTTATAAAATTCAACACCCCAAAAACAAATAATCCAATTAAGAAATGAGCAGAAGACATGCATAGATATTTTTCCAAAGAAGACATACAGATGACCAACAGACACATGAAAAGATACTCAATATCACTTATCATCAGGGAAATACAAATCAGAACTACAATGAGATATCACCTCACATCTGTCCAGATGGCTAAAATCAACAACAAGAAATCACAGGTGTTGGCCAGGATGTGGTGAAAGGAGAATCCTCTTGCACTACTGGTGGGAATACAAAATGGTGCAGCTACTATGAAAAACAGTATGGAGGTCCCTCAAAAAATTAAAAATAGAACTACCTTATGATCCAAAAATCACACTACTGGGTGTTTGCTCAAAGAATACAAGAACACTAATTCAAAGAGATACATGCACCCCTATGTTTATAGTAGCATTATTTACAATAGCCAAGATATAGAAGCAGCCCAAGTGTCCATTGATTGATGAATAGATAAAGATGGTGTGAGATATATACATATACATGTATACATATATATACATATATGTACACACACACACACACACACACACACACCCTGGAATATTATTCAGCCATGACAAAGAATGAAATCTTACCATTTGCAACAACATGGATGGAGTGAGAGTATAATGCTAAGCGAAATAAGTCAGCCAGGGAAAGACAAATATGATATGATTTCACTCAAATGTAGAATTCAAGAAACAAAACAAACAAGCAAAGGGAAAAAAAGTAAGAGAGAGAGACAAATCAAGAAACAGACCCTTAATTATAGAGAACAAACTGATGGTTACCAGAGGGGAAGGGGGTGGAGGATGGGTTAATAGGTGATGGAAATTAATGAGTGCACTTGTCATGATGAGCACAGGGTGATGTATGGAAGTGTTGAATTGTACACCTGAAACTAATATAATACTATATGTTAACTAACTGGAATTAAAATAAAAACATTTTTAAAAGTAAAAGAAAGTATCATAATTCAAATTGGCATTTAATACACCTAACCCACTGAACATCATAGCTTAGTCTAGCCTACATTAAACATGCTTAGAACACTTACATTAATGTACATTTAAGCAAAATCATCTAACACAAAGCCTTTTTTATAATAAAGTGTCAAATATCTCGTGTAACTTATTCATTACTTTACTGAAAATGAAAACCAGAATGGTTCTATGGGTACAGAATGTTTGTAATTGTATTTGTTGTTTACCCTCATGATCACATGGCTGGCTGGGAGCTGTGGCTGGCTGCCACTGCTTAGCATCACAAGAGTATTAATAGTATCACACATACCACTAGCTCAAGAAAAGATCAAAATTCAAACTTCAAAGTATGGTTTCTACTGAATGCATATCACTTTTGCACCATCATACATTTGAAAAATTGTAAGTTGAACCAGCACAAGTGGGGACTGTCTGTATTTTCTAATTTCCCTTTTGATTTCTTCTTTGACCCATTGGTTTTTTAAGAATATGTTGCTTAGGAGTGCCTGGGTGGCTCAATCAGCCAAGCATCTGCCTTCTGCTCAGGTCATGATCTCAGGGTCCTGGGATCAAGCCCCACATAAGGGCTCCCTGCTCAGCAGGGAGTCTGCTTCTCCCTCTCTCCACTCATGCTCTCTCTCTCAAATAAATAAAATCTAAAAAAAAATGAATGTGTTGTTTAATTGTCCTATATTTGTGAATCTAGTTTTCCTGTTATTGATTTTTATCCACTGTGATAGATAAGAATGTTTTTTATGATTACAATCTTTTAAAATTTATTGACTCATTGCGTATCCTAACATATGGTCCATTTTGGAGAATGTTCTATGTGCACTTGAGAAAATGTGTATTCTGCTGTTCTTGGGTGTTCAGTATATTTCTGTTATGTCTAATTAGTTTGTGGTTTCATTTGAGTCCTCTGTTTCCTTATTGATCTTCCTTTGGTTGTCCTAGCACATTAAAAGTAATGTTTTGAAGTCTTAATTATTACCGTAGAAATGTTTATTTTTCCCTTCAATGCTGTAATGTTTGCTTCATATATTTTGGGCTCTGAGGTTTGGTGCGTATATGTTAAAATTGTTATATTTTCTTCATGGATTGATCCTTTTATCAATCTGTAATATCTTTATCTTTGTAACAGTTTTTTACTTAAAGGCTATTTTAGTAGAGCCACCTTAGCTCTCTTTTGGTTAGTATTTGCATGGAATATATTTTTCCATCCTTTTACTTTCACCCTATCTGTGGCTTGCAATCTAAAATGAGTCTCTTGTAGACATCATACAGTTGGATCATGGAGTTGTTGTGTTTTTTTAATCAATTTTCCCATTCAGTGCCTTTTGATTGGAAAGTCTAAGCCATTATTTTTGAATTCCTGACAAGGAGATACTTACTTTTGCTATTTTTCTGTATGTCTTATAACTTTTTTTTTTACTTTCCTTCATTGTTTTTTTGTGTTTGCTTTTTTTTTTTATAGTGACACGTTTTGATTCCCTTCTCATTTCCATTTGTGGCTATTCTATGGATATTTTCTGTATGGCTAAATGGAGATTACATATAATACCCTACAGTTATAATTATCTAATTTGAATTAACTTCAGTATTGCTCCTTCCACCCTCTTTATGTTTTGGTGTCACAAATTACATATTTATACATTGTGTATCCAGTGATATAGATTTTAACTATGTTTATGCTTTTGTCTTTTAAACCTGTAGAAAATTAAAATTCAGGTTACAAACTAAGATTACAATAACACTGACTATTACATTTATTCATATGTTTATGTTTACTGGAGATCTTTATATCTTCATATGGCTTTGGGTTAATGTATAGTGTCCTCTTATTTTAACCTGAAGCACCCTGTTTATCATTTCTGTGGGGTAGATCTAGCAGTATTGAAGTCCATCAATTTTTTAATATAGGTATGCCTAATTTGTTCCTCATTTGTGAAGGTCAATTTTGCCATATATAAAATTATATACTTATAGTATTTTTCTTTCAACACTTCAAATATATCTTTTTACTGTCTCTGGTCCAGGGTCTCTGATTATAAATAGGAATCTCTGGTACATGATGAATCACTTCTTCCTTGCTGGTTTCAAGATTCTTTGTATTTGGCTTTCAACAATTTGATTATAATTTGTCTTGGCATGGGTCTCTTTAAGTTTAAACTACTTGGAGTTTACTGAGCTTTTAAGATTTATAGATTCAGGTACTTCATCAAATGTGGAAAGTTTTGGCCATCATTTTTTCAAATAATCTTTCTGCCCCTTTCCCTCTGTATTCTCCTCCTGGGACTCCCAAAATGTGTGTGTTGACCCACAATGATGGTGTCCCACAATCCTGTAGGCTCTGTTTATTTTTTTAAATTCTTTTTTGTTTGTGCTCTTAATACTTGGTAATTTCAAGTGTCCTATCTTTATGTTCACTGATTCTTTCTTCTGTCTGCTTAACTGTGCGGGTCAACTTCTCTTGTGAATTTTTTATTTCAGTTATTTATTTTTCAGCTCCATAATTCTGTTTGGATCATTTTTGCAATTTCTATTTCTTTATTGATATTCTCATTTTGTTTACATATTACTTTTACTTTCCTGATTTCCTTTATTTCTTTATCTGTGTTTTCCCTTATCTCAGAGCATATTTAAGCCTTTTATTTTAGAGTCTTTGTCTAGTAAAACTGATGCCTGGGCTTCCTCAGGGATAGTTTCTTTCGATTTATGTATTTCCTTTGAAAGAACCAGTTTTTATGTATGCCTTGTGATTTGGGGTCAAAATTGGGCATTTAGTTATTATAATGCAGACCAGTTTTTATGTATGCCTTGTGATTTGGGATCAAATTGGACATTTGGTTATTATAATGTAGTAATTCTGGAAATCAGATTTCTGCCTTTTCTCGTGTTTTTTTTTTTTTGAGACTTTTCCAAATTACTTTTGAAAGTCATATGTGCTTATGAAGTCTCTGTTCTTTTAGCTCATGTTCATTTAATGTTTTTTTAATTTTTTAAATTTTAATTCCAGTATAGCTAACATACAGTGTTAGTTTTAGGAATACAATATAGTGGTTTAGAAATTCCATACATCACCCAGTGTTCATCATGACAAGTGCACTTCTTAATCCCCATTACCTTCATTTAATGTTTTGACAGAAATATCCTTGAATCCCAAAAGCAAAAATAGGCAAACAAACAAAAAAGAAAGAACAACCACCTCTCATAGTCTTTGCAGACTGGCTCTGTGCTGGTGTGGTCCTTCACCAATTAGCTAAATAGGCTGCAAGACTGGAGATTAGCTCAAGGTAACAGTTTAAGGTCTTCTCAGTTCTTCTCTGTGTGTATGCCTGGGCACGCATGGCTTTCTAAGTTCCTCTGCATCTGCAGTTTCTTTTAAATTTCCTCATTTCCCTAAGCACCTCACCCCAGCTTTTCCTTCAGGCTTTAGAGGGCCTACTATATATCTCCACTGAGAATCTCTTGCCCCAGGCACCTTTGAGTTTGTATTCCACTTGTAGTATTTAAGAGCAGTGCCTGCCACTTTTCCTACTTGCATTCTGAGTTATGCAAAACAGAAACAGGTAAATCAGTCCTTAAGGTACTCCCCAGACAGGTTAGAACAGATGATAATTTGCAGATAAAATCTGCTCTTGAAGTGAAGGAACTGAGAACTGGGCTGCGACTGCTCTAGATCAAGAGTGCCTCTACGCTAGGTTAGGAGTGGGGCAAGGGTCAGTAAAAATACCACAAAACTTGCCTACAATTTTAAAGATGGGTTCTCCTTGATTGCTTGATTTCCTTGAGTGCTGTAAACTCTTGATTGTTTCCTAGAGCTCCTAAAAAATTGGTTTAGGTAGCTTCTGGTTGGTTTATTTAAATAGTGTTTTTGTAAGGGAACAAAATCTTAGAGCCTTCTAGTTTGCTGTTGTGCTGACTGATATCACTCATCTGGAATATGACTTGAAAATTATAAAACACTCTGATTTTCATTGTCCCTAGTTCCTGGTTTATGCCTTTTCTTTCATGGGCTCTTTTTCTCCTCTTCATCTTATATAAGTGTCTCTTAGGACTCCTCCATTAGCCCTCTTCTCATTCTACACACAAAGCCTAGATTATTTTATTCACATGGTCTTCTCTACATCTTGATGGCTCCCAAATCCATCTCTAGCCCAGATCTCACTCTTTTACATCTGTCTGCCTCCTGGACACTCTACTAACATATCCCACAGGCAGATCAGTCTCAATCTCATTTCTATACTTCCAACTTCAAAATCTACTTCTAGGCAACCTTCTTCCCTCCCCCCTCCCCACCAAGGATTTTATTTTGGCAGACCTGGGGACAGGGAGTCTCTGTATCTAAAAGAAGGTGTTGGGCTTCTTGGTGGTGAAGTGTGGCTTGTGCTGGTGACATAGGACCTGGCAGGGCACTGGGCACTTCATCTTGGAGTCATGGAACTGCTTGACTGCCAGTTGGCAGCACTTGCTGGCTGCACTCTCCTCCACCTTCATGATCTGGATCTAGTGGGCCCGGGGAAGGTACCAGGCTGGGCAGCCTTCTAACTCATTGTCTTCAGTCTTTCCTCCCTCTAATTGCATCTCCATATGCAATATGAGGTTCTTCCCTTGCTGTCTTTAGGATCAGCCTGAATGCCTTAATCATGGCAATCAAGGGCCTTTAGCTCTGATTCAGTCGTCTCTTAGCACTCTGCCTCTTCCCTGTAACTCCCATTATTCAGCTTTCCCAAACTACATATTCTTCTGGCCTTTTTCATGATATATAACCTCTGTCTGGAATGTCTACTTCTTCTGTGGCTGAGAACCTTACCTTAGGAGTTAGTTCAGCTGTTCATATTGGGAATCTCTATTTGAAGCACTCTTATTCTACTGGTGATTCCCGTTATTACATATCACGCTGTATCACCTTTGCTTATTTACTTGGCTGTCTTACCTACTACTCTGTAGTCTTCTTGAGAGCACAGATAATCTTGTTGATAGGAGGAGCCCCCTCATTTGATACACTCTGACAAGAAATAGGAGCACTAAGTGAATGCCTACTGAGTGAGTAAAGGATTCATGTACTACTTGACAATTAAGATACCAACCTTATAGAATATTTACTGTGTGGCTTACTATGTGCTTGGTACATTTATTATCTTTTTTTAAAGAAGTAGGTATTATTAGCTCCCCTTTATAACTGTGGGAACTAATCTAAGAGAGTTAAAGCAACTTGCCTAAGATCTGTTGCCCAGCTAACAAGGGATGAAGGACAGACTTGGACCCAACTCCAAATGATCCCAATGCCTGTGTCCTTTCAAGGTCATCATACTTTTTACCAAAGTGAAAGTTCAGTGGTTCTTCTGTATATATGTATTTTATTTCTAATTTTTAGATATGTATGAATATATCACTTGTGGGTTTTGGAGCACAGAATTAGTATGTATTTGGTAGAATAAAATAAATCAGAGCCTGAGTACAGTGACTCCTAATTTGAGGGCTTTTAGTGCCAAAGTAGGATTTTAAGGACATACTCATTGGTGGAGATAGAGTGCAAAACACATGTCAGTTCCACCTTGCACTAAATTTGTGCCCTCAGGAGTAGAAGTGGAACTCTCACAGGAAGAGGGGAGGTGGGGAGTTTCTTGGATGGAGCCCAGCTCAAATGGGTACATAGTTCAGAAAACCACGAGCTAGAAAATGGAAGTGAGATGTGCTTTTAATTTCACTTCCCCAGGGTGTCAGGGTTCTTTACAATACCAGATAGGCACTGACTTACCAAATCATACCATCTTCTCAGAGGGGCCCTCCCTGAATACCTTGCATAAAATAGTAGCCAGCTTCTCCCACCCTACCCCAGCCACCTACCTATACTTTGGAACTCTTCATCTTCTTTACTCTATTTTCTCCATAACCCTTACCCAACACATATTTGTTTATTATCTATCTCTCCCATTAGAATGTCAGTTCTATGAGGCTAGGAGTTTTTATTGTTTTGTTACTCCTGTGTCCCCAGTTCCTGAAACAGTGCTAGGCACCAAATTTTTGTGAAAAGACCACTGTGGTGTTTGTTGTCTTGTGTGAGGATCAGCCCTGAGCCTGATGCAATGAGGGCCTCAGGGGGAGAAGATGATATTCCCATTCTTAGGAAATTGCTAAAGAATGGAACTGTTCAGAAACTCAGATTTAATTTTACTCTCCTTATAAGATAATATGGGGGCTGGCAAACATTTCCTTTTATGAGTGAGATTGTAAATATTTTTAGGCCTAGTGGGCAATGTAAGGTCTCTGTCACATGTTCTTCATTTCTTTATAACCATTTACAAATATAAAAGCCATTCTTAGCTTGTAGGCTGTACCAAAACAGATCATGTGCTAGATTTGGCCCATAGGCCATAGTTTGCTGACCCTTGAGATAATAAATTAACCTATTACTCTCTCATGGATCATGGAAGAAGACATGATACTCCTGGCTCAGAGTCAAAGGACTTCATTACTCATGGCATAGCAAGCTGGAACAACATCATGTCTGTGGGAGTTCTTGCCCCCCAAATCCTATGGAATCAATACAGGGAGCCCAAGTGGGTACTTTGCAAGCAATGAATTTGTGTCACAACTGAAGATCACTGAGCATGGGCAGTCACTTCCTTTATGCCAAGCCTGCTTTTTGTCCTGGAAGAAGATACTATTCCATCTCTCAGGGTTGCTTGCTACAACTATAACCCTGAGAAATGAGGTGGATTATTCTTGGATTACCCAGTAAATATGTGCAAAGATTGCTTAGGGCCTATTGTGGATTGACTCGATAGTGTTTTCATTCCTTTGTGTTTCAATTGAAGAGAATTTAGTAGGTGCCAGGAAATATACCTGGGACTAGGACAAATGATACAAAGAGAAATAAAACATGGTCCCCATCCTCAGGGAGCTCACAGGCTGTTAACAACCATAATGTATTAAGTGTTCACAGCAAAAGCATAAACACTGATCTGGCAATAGGTGCATGGTCACCTTTTGGGCATCTTGGGAACACATAAGAGAGAAAGTAGTTTTTGAGTGGGACATTAAAAGATGCTCAGTTGAGACAGCGTAGGAGTGAAAGGAATTTTCAAGTAGAGGATACAGCTCAGACAAAGGTACAGAGGTATGTTGAGCAATGCTGAATAGTTGGGTGTTGCCAAAGTATAGTATATATGGGTGAGGTCAATGGGGAGTGAGGTAGGGAGAGAAGGAATCAGGGAATAAACTAGCATTTGCCAAGAGTTAGTTACTTGGATACATTAACTTATCTAATCCTCATAGCCTATCAGGTAAGACTGAGCACATACTGTGTGCAGAGTTTCTTAGGCTTTAAGTACACTATCATATTTACTCCTCATAACTACATGAATGGCCTTTTGGAAAATGAGAAACCTGAGACTAACTGACTTGTTCAAGGTCATGGCTGGTGGCACATCTAGGATTTGAATCTAGATTGGCTGGATCCCACAACCTGTGCTCTTTAGCACAACCCTCTGTTGCCTCAGAAACTAAGGCTCTGGAAGAAGAATATATATGTTTCCAAGTTTATCCAGAAATTGTGAAACATTGATGGTAGAACTGGGATTTGTATCTCTGTTTATCTGCCTGCAAAACTAGTCCTGCCTTAGATTATGGGGTCCTTTATGCCAACAAGTTTCCACATAATTGAAGGAATTAACTAACAATGGAAGGTAATAGCTTGAATCAGAGATAGGAAAGCAGACTAGTAACAGTACTGTATGGTGACTAACATAACATAATTTAAAAAAAAAGGAAAAAGAAAGAAGTGAAAGGAAACCCCAACCCCAACCCCCCTTCCATTTGTGTTAGCTATTCTCAGCTCCTTCCAAGAAAAGGTACATGTTCTACCAGTGGAAGGCAACACAGCATAGCAGTCAAGAACATAGGCTTTATGACATGAACAGCTCAGCTTCACTGAATAGCTGTGGAAAATTAGGCAAATTTCTTACTTGCTCCAATTCTCATTTTCCTCCTTAGAAAAATGAATTGTGAAGGCGAAATAAGATAGTATTTTTAAAGCACTAAACACAGAGCTTGACACAAAGGATTGTCTAGAAGGATACTGAAATTGCCAAAATTAGGACAAGATTGGTGTTGGGGAGAGTTGACGGTGAGTTAGAAACCAAAATCTGAACATATTATGAGCAACTATATGCCAGCAAATTAGATAATCTGGAAGAAATGGATGCATTCCTAGAAATGTATAAACTACCAAAACTGAACAAGGAAGAAATAGAAAACCTGAACAGACCTATAACCACTAAAGAAATTGAAGCAGTCATCAAAAATCTCCCAACAAACAAAAGCCCAGGGCCAGATGGCTTCCCAGGGGAATTCCACCAAACATTTAAAGAAGAATTAATACCTATACTTCTGAAACTGTTCCAAAAAATAGAAATGGAAGGAAAACTTCCAAACTCATTTTATGAGGCCACCATTACCTTGATCCCTAAACCAGACAAAGACCCCATCAAAAAGGAGAATTACAGACCAATATCCCTGATGAACATGGATGTAAAAATTCTCACCAAAATAATAGCCAATAGGATCCAACAGTACATTAAAGGATTATTCACCACAACCAAGTGGGATTTATCCCTGGGCTGCAAGGTTGGTTCAACATCCACAAATCAATCAATGTGATACAATACATTAACAAAAGAAAGAACAAGAATCATATGATCCTCTCAATAGATGCAGAAAAAACATTTGACAAAATACAGCATCCTTTCTTGATCAAAACTCTTCAGAGTATAGGGATAGAGGTACATACCTCAATATCATAAAAGCCATCTATGAAAAACTCACAGTGAATATCATTCTCAATGGGGAAAAACTGAGAGCTTTCCCACTAGGGTCAGGAATACGGCAGGGATGTCCACTATCACCACTGCTATTCAATATAGTATTAGAAGTCCTAGCCACAGCAGTCAGACAACAAAAAGAAATCAAAGGCATCCAAATTGGCAAAGAAGAAGTCAAACTCTCACTCTTGGCAGATGATATGATATTTTATGTGGAAAACCCAAAAGACTCCACCCCAAAACTGCTAGAACTCATACAGGAATTCGGTAAAGTGGCAGGACATAAAATTAATGTACAGAAATCAGTGGCATTCCTATACACCAACAAGAAGACAGAAGAGAGAAATGAAGGAGTCGATCCCATTTACAATTGCACCCAAAACCATAAGATACCTAGGAATAAGTCTAACCAAAGAGGCAAAGAATCTGTACTCAGAAAACTATAAAATACTCATGAAAGAAATTGAGGAAGGCACAAAGAAATGGAAAACCATTCCATGCTCATGGATTGGAAGAACAAACATTGTGAAGATGTCAATGCTACCTAGAGCAATCTACACATTTAATGCAATCCCTATCAAAATACCATCCACTTTTTTCAAAGAAATGGAACAAATAATCCTAAAATTTGTATGGAACCAGAAAAGACCCCGAATAGCCAGAGGAATATTGAAAAAGAAAAGCAAAGCTGGTGGCATCACAATTCCGACTTCAAGCTCTGTTACAAAGCTGTCATCATCAAGACAGTATGGTACTGGCACAAAAACAGATACATAGATCAATGGAACAGAATAGAGAGTCCAGAAATGGCCCCTCAACTCTATGGTCAACTAATCTTTGACAAAGCAGGAAAGAATGTCCAATGGAAAAAAGTCTCTCTTCAACAAATGGTGTTGGGAAAATTGGACAGCCACATGCAGAAGAATGAAACTGCACCATTTCCTTACACCACACACAAAAATAGACTGCAAATGGTTGAAAGACCTAAACGTGAGACAGGAGTCCATCAAAATCCTAAAGGAGAACACAGGCAGCAACATCTTCGACCTCAGCCACAGCAACTTCTTCCTAGAAACATCGCCAAAGGCAAAGGAAGCAAGGACAAAAATGAACTATTGGGACTTCATCAAGATAAAAAGCTTTTGCACAGCAAAGGAAACAGTCAAAACCAAAGACAACAGACAAAATGGGAGAAGATATTTGCAAATGACATATCAGATAAAAGGCTAGTATCCAAAATCCATAAAGAACTTATCAAACTCAACACCCAAAGAACAAATGATCCAATCAAGAAATGGGCAGAACTCAACACCCAAAGAACAAATGATCCAATCAAGAAATGGGCAGAAGAACAGACATTGTTCCAAAGAAGACATCCAAATGGCCAACAGACACATGAAAAAGCACTCAATATCACTCGGCAGCAGGGAAATCCAAATCAAAACCTCAATGAGATTCCACCTCACACCAATCAGAATGGCTAAAATTAATAAGTTGGGAAACAACAGATGTTGGCGGGGATGTGGAGAAAGGGGAACCCTCCTACACTGTTGGTGGGAATGCAAGCTGGTGCAGCCACTCTGGAAAACAGTATGGAGGTTCCTCAAAAAGTTGAAAATAGAGCTACCCTACGACCCAGCAATTGCGCTACTGGGTATTTACCCCAAAGATACAAATGCAGGGATCCAAGGGGGTATGTGCACCCCAATGTTTATAGCAGCAATGTCCACAATAGCCAAACTATGGAAAGAGCCAAGATGTCCATCGACAGATGGATGGATAAAGAAGATGTGGTGTATATGTATATATATATACAATGGAATATTATGCAGCCATCAAAAGGAATGAAATCTTGCTATTTGCAATGACGTGGATGGAACTGGAGGTTATTATGCTGAGCGAAATAAGTCAATCAGAGAAAAAACATGTATCATATGACCTCACTGATATGAGGAATTCTTAATCTCAGGAAACAAACTGAGGGTTGCTGGAGTGGTGGGGGTGGGAGGGATGGGGTGGCTGGGTGATAGACACTGGGGAGGGTATGTGCTATAGTGAGCGCTGTGAATTATGTAAGACTGTTGAATCACAGACCTGTAGCTCTGAAACAAATACATTATATGTTAAAAAAAAAAAGAAGAAGAAGAAGATAGCAGGAAGGGAAAAAGGAAGGGAGGGAAATTGGAGGGGGAGAGGAACCATGAGAGACTATGGACTCTGAAAAACAAATTGAGAGTTCTAGAGGGGAGGGGGTGGGGGGGATGGGTTAGCCTGGTGATGGGTATTAAAGAGGGCACGTACTGAATGGAGCACTGGGTGTTATACGCAAAGAATGAATCTTGGAACACTACATCAAAAACTAATGTAATGTATGGTGATTAAAATAACATAATAAAACAAAATTAAAAAAAAAAACCAAGAGACTATAGTTGTGCACGAGTTGTCTTTGGAAGCTATCCTCTTCCCCAGTGTTTTTACTATAGTGAATGCTACAGAGATTCTGAAGGAGAAGTAAGTGTGAGCCAGAGTCTCTACACTTGGAGGGTGGCCCTTGAGTTTGGGTGAGGTGGAGATAAGGAGGAAGCAGTGATGTGGAGTGCAAGTGGTGAAGGTCTGGGTGGGGAGAGTCTGCGTGGAGCAGGTGTGCTGTAAAAGAGCTACCTGGGCCAAAAGGGTTTGGTTTGAGACCAAGGCTGAGCTAGCTGGCAAAAGAAATACCTCCTTCTCTGCTCTGTCTGTGTGGCTGGTACACAGGCAGGATTCATGGGAGTCAAGAGTGACTAGGGTAAAGGGTCAAAGAAAGCGCTGTAAGCTGAATATAGAGAATGGTCAGTGAGAAGGAGAGCTCACTGCCCAGCCCAGAGAGGAGATCATTCATGACAGAATGGGCTGAGGTAGCAAGTGGTTAGACCAGGCCTTATGAGGAGAGGGTCATCCCCTCATCCTCAGTCCTCTTCCTGCTTCTTGCCCTTAGGTCTGCAGTCCAAACACTGCCCCTGCTCCCAGAGGCTTCCAACTCTAAGGCTAAATGCCACTGATGCAAATCAAGGAGATGGTGACTTCATATGCCTCCTCTCCCACAGGTGTTCACATTTTAAAAGAAGACAAATAGAAAATTAAATTTCTGCTGGTGCAGCCAAGAGGGCCATGTCCCTCAGGAGCATGGGGGAGCAATCACCCTGATTTCTCAGGTTGCACTGCATGGAGCAGCTCCTCCACCCACATTATTTGCCATAGCCCCCAGGGTGGGGCTGGGGGTTCTTACATAGGGCTAGACATCCTACCTAGGAATTTTGCTTTTCTGTATTTTAGTTTCTGTTTTATTTTAATTTATTTTTGGCTTGCTTGAAAAGACTTGGCTTCCCTTTTCAGCCCAAGGTTTCATTAGCTAACTGCCCTTCACCTCAAGGAGGTGGTCACACTTCTTTTATTCCCTCTCTACCTCCAACCCAAAGAGTCATTTTCCATGATACCATTGAAAAACTGAGATCTTTCAAGAGAAAGATGCTAGAACCTTTATGTTCTCCCTGATGGCAGTCTGTGCCCTCAATTAGAATTGCCTGTTGCATATCTGTCTTCCCTATAAGATTTGAGTGAGATTTCAGGGTTGAATTGACTGAATGGGATTTCAGAAATCTCATTCATTTTTGTATTATCAATGTCTAGGACATTGTAGGCAGCTGGTATTTGTTGAACTGCAATGAGGTAGATACAGGGCTTAAGAAGGAGGTTTATGGGGGGGTGCCTGGGTGGCTCAGTCATTAAGCATCTGCCTTTGGCTCAGGTCATGATCCCAGGGTCCTGGGATTGAGCCCCCCATCGGGCTCCCTGCTCTGCGGGAAGCCTGCTTCTCCCTCTCCCACTCCCCCTGCTTGTGTTCCCTCTCTTTCTCTCTCTCTCTCTCTGCTGAATAAATAAATAAAATCTTAAAAAAAAAGGAGGCTTATGGGACTTCGGGTTGGGGGCTCCCTGTGTTTTCTCTTTTTCCCTGCTGATTCTAAGCACATCGAGGTGAGTGAGCACTCCCTGAATGATGAAGGTGCCCTGATGTCTTCAGGGTTGCCAGAACTCCCACTTCTTTTCTTTGGAATGCTGCACTGGAATGGTAGGCAGTCACTTATATTCAAGCAAATCTTTTTTCTTATGGGAAAAAAAAGTCCAATTCAAAGATATATGGATATCTCAAATTCCTCTTTTCTTCCTCTCTCTCACTGAAAATGCTGTGTTCTCTTATTTATAACACTTTTCTAAATTTCCTGTGTGGGTGTTGACTCAGTTGTTCAAACCTGGGGAAACCAGAGGCAAGTGCCACTCTCCTGGCCCTAACCCAGTCACACAGCTGGTGGCAGCACCTATGTGTAACTGTGGGAAATAGGAATGGGACAGGCAGGGCTGCTGTGAAACAACTGTATGGATCTGAGGCTCCCTCTCTGAGGTGTCTGACAGCCATGTGCAGGTTGGTTTTCTGAGAGGCCTCAGTCTCCTAGTTTTCTGCAAGCAGAGGGCCTGGGCTACCAACCGTTCTGCCACTAACCATGTGGCTGTGGGTGAAGTGCTTAACCTTCTGGGCCTCCGTCTTCTCCTGTATACAATATGGAATAATAGTGTATGTTTCCAGAATACTCATGAGAATTAAATGAGTTAATTCATGTAAAGTCCATAGAATAGTGGGTAGCACATAATAAGTGTTCAACAAATGTTAAAAACAGGTAACCATTATCAGTTATTTTGTGTTGTGAGGGCAAAAAGTGGTGTAGGAATTCTGAAAAGGATGCAATGTTTTCATTAAATAGTTTGGAAAGGCTTTTTGAAGGAAGAAAGTTTTCTTTAAATAGTTTGGAAAGGCTTTTTGAGCATTCAGAGAAACTCAGATTAATGGTTTAATGGTTAAAGAGCACAGATTATGGAACCAGACTACAATTGTTAGATTACTGGTTTTGCCATTTACTAGCTGCATAACATCACATAAGTTACTCAACTTCTCTGTGCCTCAGTGGATTCCTTTGTAAAATGGGGATGTTTATAATACCTACCTGAAAGGTGATTATGATCAAAAGCACTTAAAAGCACTCAATAGTATTAGCTGACATTGTTAACAATGCACCTAATATGTGGTGTTTGGCATGATTTTTGTTACTTTGAGGTGTAAAAGGCAGATTGCTTATCTTTTCTGAGCTATTCATTGTCTGTTGGAAGATGCAAACCATTTAGAGAGAACAGGTAACCATAATACCGGGCAATGTCTCAAAGTGCCCCAAGTGGTAGAGGGATTCAAGAAATATTGGTGATGGACTAGGATGTGTATTACTGTTTTTCCAGGACCATCTGGAAGTGGCTGGGGGGCCTCAAAGCTAAGCCCTGCCACCTCCCATAGAGCAGCATTTGATGGCAGTCTTGGACCATCCCCAGGATCTGTCCTGACCAGGAAAAGGCTTGGCCTGTCTAGGCCCTCTTCAGTGTCCTTATCAGTTATATGAGGACAAAATTCATTATCTTACAGCACGATGGGGAAATTAAATGAGGAACCATATTTGAAAGTACAAATTTTGTATTAACCGAAACTGGTCATTATGGTTTTTGTTTCTTCCTATGTTGCTGGATTCGGTATAATGATATTTTGTTTTAGATTTTTGCATTTTTGTTCATATATGAAATTGGTGGGTAATTTTTCACACTCATTAGCATTTTAGGTTTTGAGATCAAGGATGTGTTAACCCTATAAAATGAAATGACAGGTGTTACCTTTTTAAAAAATTCTGAAAAAGATTGTATAAAATTTTTATTACTTATTCCTTTTATATCTGGTAAAAATTGCTAAGGAAGTTTTCTTTGTGGAAAAAATATTTTAGTACTGATTCAATTCCTTTAATGGTTATTGAACTATTCACAATATCTACTTCTTTTTGAGTCATTTTGCTAAGTTATTTTTTTCTATGTGGATCTATAGTGTGCCCAACATTCTTTGTTGAAGAGACTATCCTTTTCCCAATGAATTACCTTGTCACCAACAAAATGGTCTATTTGTGGGTCCATGTTGTTTAATTCCTTGTCTCTATTTGGCATCATCAATCTAGCATTCTTATACACATTATCACATTGTCTTGCTTACTGTGGCTAAAGTCTTGAAAGTCTGGAAATCAGGTTGTATAGTACCCCAGTTTTGTTCTCCTTTTTCAAGAGTGTTTTAGGTATTCTAGGAAATTGCATTTCTGTGTAAATTTCAGAATCACATTACAGTTTCTACAAAAAGTCTGCTAGAATCCTGATTGGGATTACATTTACCATACAGAACAATTTGGGAGAAACTGACATCTTAACAATATTGAGTCCAGTTTTGTTAAATTATATTTTCTGAGAATTTGTAATTTCATGAGGTATTGTAAATTGTTCTTTAATTTCTAAATATATGGAGATGAGCCTTTGTTCAAATTAATTGGCTTTTTCTCCATCCACCTTCTTAGTCATGTTTTTAAATGCTTGCAACATATGTAATGGTACCATCCTTTTCATTCCTCGTATTAGTTATGTGTGCCTCCACTTTTCTCTTGACCGATCTTTTCAGAAGTTTGTGAATGTATTAAGGTATTCCTGGATTCTGCAACAACAACCAACGATGAGGGGCACCTAGGTGGCTCAATCAGTTAAGCATCTTCCTTCATCTCAGGTCATGGTCCCAGGGTCCTGGGATTGAGCCCCGCATCAGGCTCCCTGCTCAGTGGGGAGCTTGCTTCTCCCTCTCCCGCTCCCCCTGCTTGTGCTCTCTCTCTGTCAAATACATAAATAAAATCTTAAAAAAAAAAGCAACAACCAACGATATGATATTATAGAAGTTTATTTCTCCAAATAGGTGCTTCTAGTCAGCAGTGGCTGTCCTCTAAGTGATGACTCAGAGCCCTCTTTGGCTCTGCCATGTTCATGATGTGGTTCCAAGGCTGCTTTGCTTGCCTTTACCATGCGAGGAAAGAGGATGGAGGACCACACATGGGAGGACTCAACAGGCAGGGCTGAGAATGGTGTGTGTCACCGTTGCTTACATTCCACAACTAGAACTGTTACAGGGCCACAGCCATGCAGGGGCACTGGGAAATGTTATGGAGTTGTGTGCCCAGAAAGAAGAGGAATAGGTTTGTCCAGCTATCCTGTATATTCTACAAAGATTTTTATTAGTCTTAAATTAAAGAAAAAACCCAAAAATTCTTCCTTTACTGGTCTTCTCTGTTATATATTGATTTTCTATTTCATTAATTATTGCTCTTAGCTTTTTATATTCTTTCTTATACTTAATTTGGCTTTCTTTTTCTTTTTTTTTTTAAAGATTTTATTTATTTATTTGACAGAGAGAGACACAACGAGAGAGGGAGCACAAGCAGGGGGAGTGGGAGAGGGAGAAGCAGGCCTCCTGCCAAGCAGGGAGCCAGATGCGGGGCTCGATCCCAGGACCCTGGGATCATGACCTGAGCCGAAGGCAGATGCTTAACGACTAAGCCACCCAGGCGCCCCTTGGCTTTATTTTTCTATTCATCTTCTAACTTCTTGAAAAAGATGCTTAATTTATTAGTATTCAGGCTTTCTTTTCTATTATTTAAGACTACAAATTGTTCTCCTAAGTAATGCTTTAGCTATATCCCATGAGTTTTCATTTAGGGTATTTTAAAAATCATCCAGTTCAAAACATTATCTGATTTCCATTGGTATTTCATCTCCAATGCATGAAGTATTGTAAATTGACCCTTAATTTCTAAATATATGGATATGAGCCTTTGTTGATTTCTAGTTTAAATGTAGTGGATCAGAGAATGAATACAGAATTATTTCAGTCTTTTGAATTGTGTAATCATTACAATCTTTTTCTCTACTTTTTTAGAAGTTGCACATTCTGTCTCCATTTTTAAAATATTTGCCCAAGACTTATAAAATGTATATTTAACTTAACCAAATGATAGTGAATCAATTCCTTTATCTTCCTCATGGATAATACAATGATCTTAGAACACTTTAACCTTATAATTTTACTAACTTCTTTTATATTGTTGTTCTATATTTTCTGTTTGTTTTTTAACCCTACTAGATGTTATTATTTTATATAGTCCATGTGCATTTTTATTTACCTACTTATTTACTACTCTCTTTGCCTTTTTTTTTTTTTCCATCTAGGATTACTCTCTTGTCTGAAACTCATCATTTAGATGTTCCTTAATGAGAGTCTACTAGGAGTGAATTTTCTCAGCCTTTTGTTTTCTTAAATTGTACCTATTATTAAAAGGTATTGTTTTCACTGGAAGTATGTCAGCTATTTTCTTTCAGCATATTTAAGATATTCTTCCACTTTATTCTGGCTTCTGTTGTTGCTCTTATAAGTCTAACTCTTTGCAATTAGTAATTTTACCCCTCTTGCTACTTTTAAGACATTTCTTCCCTTATTGGGAGTTTTCCAATTTCATTTTAATTTGTCCATGAGTAGATTTCTCTTTTTATTTATTGAACTTGAGATCTGTTGGACTTCTTAAACGTATGGATGGGTGTCTTATCAGTTCTACAAAATTCTCAGCCATTAATTCTTCAAATATTGCATCTTTGCCACCTTCTGTCCCCACTCCCTTTGGAACTCCATTTTAAACTTGTTACACCTTTACACTTTATTCCTCATGTCTCCTAAACTTGTCTTCCAGAATTTCCATCATTTTATCTCTCTGTGCCATTGTGTAAATTTCTTTGACCCATTCTCCGATTCACTAATTTTCTTTTTAGCTCTATCTAATTTGCTGTTAAAGCTATCTGTTAAGTTTTTAATCCTTTTATTATAGTTTAATATTAAAGTTTAATTTTAATGTTCCCTGTGTGTACTTAAGCTTGTCTCTATTTCTTTAAACATAACAAATATACTTGTTTTAGCTTCAGGCACTTTGCATTTGTTGTCTCCTTTAGTCCTTAGGACCCAGCTGTGAAGAATCATTATGCCTATCTTAGAGATAAAAACACCAAGACACTTGTCTCTAGGTCCATTATTTCCTTTTCTAACATCAGCTCATTTGTGGCAGACTGAGGCCTAGAGCCAGGATGAATCCCATTCTAGCAGTCAGGTCAACTTTCACCAACCCCCATGAGCAACAGTAGACCCCCACCCTGCAATGCATATCTGTCCACAGGTTCCCCTCCTAGATTTCTACCCTCCTCTCTCCTCTATGCAGCCTGTGCAGATTCTGCCTGCATTCACAGCCCACCCAAGACCTATCTCATCCAGGAAGTTTTCTACAGTTGCTAGACCTGCCTCTGAGGCCCATGTATAGGTACTACACTTCTTGCCTTCATTCTCAGTGTCTGAATGTCCATGTCCTACATGGCTCCCAGAGTGGATGTTTTTCACCCAAAAATATGTTGATTTACTTTCTTATTTAAAGGCAGTGTCTTGTAGATTAAGGCCAGAGCCCTGAGCATGTTGTACATAACCCTTTGCATCCTGGCTCCTGCCTAATAAGGTTGAGCCTTATTATCACTTTTTTTCTAGCCATTCCCTGTAAATGTTCCAACTGTGCTAAAGGACTCAGTTTCATACTGTTTTCTCTTACAAGTTCATCCTTAACACCAAACATCCCCTTTCTACCTGCTGAACGTCTACTCCTCTTTCAGGTTTAACTCATGCATTCTTTCTCCAGAAAGCTTCTCCTGTCTGCCTTGGCTTACTTACCTATGGGGTCCCACCAAACTTTTGCATTCAGCAATCTAGTACTCAGCACTTGGCCTTATAATTGTCTGCCTTCTTATTTGCTTCAACTCCTCTCTGACCTCCCTAAGGGTCAGCACAGAGTCTTTTATTTTTATATCTCCATTACCTAGCATAGAATCTGGCAATAGAGTTGGTGTCCAACAAATAAATGTTTGAATAAGTTTTTGAATTATGGAGAATGAATATATTCTACCTGATTATAAACTGTCCTGCACTGTTATTTTAATAATTCTTCTTATTCCAGCCTTAACTCTCTTCTGCTTTGTTCTGGCTGGTCTTACAGCCTGGCACAGTGCTGAGAACAGAGCATGGCCTCAGGAACTAGGGTGTTGAATTGGGCTAAGCTGTGAGCTTCCATGCCAGTTAGTGTAGCCTCAGCAGGGTGGGGAGACATAATCTCCCCTCTGCTTTACCTCCAGGACTCAGTCGCACAGAGCCAGAGGGTGGAGTTCACGGAGGAAAGCCTGTGCTTCCATTTCTATCCATCAGGTGTTGTGGCCCCACCTGGTGAATCAGCCCAACCAGAATGGGCCTAGTGAGGCACGTGTTGGCTTTGCAAATACCCGGAGGCCCTTTCTAAACTTCATGAAGCCTCCCTCCCTGCCCAGTCCAGGCATGTTCCCCAGTTCTCTGCAGAAGGCGCTGTGCTGGAGAAGGCCACACCTTGGTTTACTTGTGTTCCAGGACAGCTGGACCTAACCGGTAAGAAGGGCCACAATACTTCTAAGAGGGGAGACTAGTCTTGTGTCTAGGAAGAGACTTTTTGATGAGATTTAGATGGGAGAGTAAATTCAGAGTCTAGATAGTCCTCTTAACTCTTCTCAGAACCCTACATGCCCCGCCATGCCTGGATATGAATGATGTGCCAATCCACAGCCTGCTGAGGTCATGGCAGGGCATGAACAGACCATGTAAGAGTACACCTGGTCATTGGATATAGTTTCAGAATTTTAAACGGTGTGTTACAAACGGGGTATATGTGTCAATTTGCTATGGATGTGATTGTTTTCTGTAAAAACTGTTTATTAAACTACACTGAACTTTTAACTTGTTTACACAGAAACACGGAGATTACCATAATGATGTTATCCAAATGCTTATTCATGCTCTTTGTTTCACCCACTGCCCACCCAAAATGGTTGGTTGATTTCTATACCTACAGTGTCAGGAAAGGCTTATTCACTCCAGATATGCTCCCTGCAGGAGGGCGATTTGAGATTTTATAAGGAAGATAAAGGACTATTTAATGAATTCTGAACCACTGGATTGCAAACTAAATCCAGGAGTGGCTTTCAGTCCTTTTTCATCAAAGAACCACTGAGGAACCACTGCAGAGGAAACAGGAGGACAGTGTGGTGAGGGATGTGGCCCTGCCTCCAGAGGTCACTTCTGAGGGCAGGGCTCCGGGTCCTGGGATGGAGAGGGGATTATGTCATTTCATATCCTTCTGATTCATTGCTTTGTTTGCACAATGAACCATCTATTGCCTTTCTAACTTAGCAATACACACTTTTTTCTCTGGAGGGGAAGAACTGGTAAGAACCTTAACAATTTCATCCAGTCCAGGTTTTGCTTCTTCTTCCAAGATCCTATTCTGTGGCTCCCTACATGGCCTCCCTTGGCCCATGGTGTCAGGTTAGCCAGTTCAGATCCTCCTAGGCAGATTAACCTCAGTCTCAATGTATGCAGTTGTTCAAGGTACCTTCCCCCTCCATTAGCTTCCTCTGTGGTTCTTTCCCTGGCTATCCTAGAGATTACCACATGGACTTTTTAAATTAGCTTTATTGAGATATAATTTGTCTATAATAGAATTCACCACTTTTAATTGTACAGTTTGATGGGTTTTGACAAATGTGTACAATTGTGTAATTATCCCTACAATCATCATACAGTCATCATATAGAACTTTTCTATTTCCTGAAAAGGTTCCCCTCTGCCACTACCTAGTAAATCCCCTTTCCATGCCCCCAACAAACATGAGTGTATTTCTTGCTACTTCAGGTATCCCTTTCTTCTAGAGTCTCACATAAATGAAATGGTGACATAGGTAGCCTTTGGTGTCTGGCTTCTTTCACTTAATAGAATGCTTTTGAAATTCAACCATGTTGTTCTGGGTGTGAGAAGTCCATTCCTTTATTGTGGCTGAGTAGTGTTCCATGATGTCACTGTGTGATTAGCATGCACCAGTCAGTGGACATTTGGATTATTGCCAGCTTGGCTATTATGAATATGTCTATTGGGACATTTGCTTATAAATCTTTGTATGGACATGTGCTTCACTTTTTTTCAATAAGAACATAGGAGTAGAGGGGCACCTGGGTGGCTCAGTCATTTAAGCATCTGCCTTTGGCTCAGGTCTTGATCTCAGGATCCTGGGATGCAGCCCCACAGAGGGGAATCTGCTTCTCCCTCTCCTTATGTGCCTCCCCCAGTCATTCTCTCTCTCTCTCTCTCTCATAAATAAATAAAATCTTAAAAAAACCAACATAGGAGCAGAACCTCCAGTCACGTGGTAAGTGTGTGTTTAACTTTATAAGATACTGCCAAGCTCTTTCCCAGGGCTGTAGTGTTTTAGAAATCCTACCAGCAGTATGTGAGAGCTCTGGTTTTAATTTACATTTCCCTAATGCCTAAGGATGTTGGGCACCATTTCATGTGCTCATTTGCCATCTGCCTAATCTTGGTGAAGTGTCTGTTCAGATTTTTTGCCCATTTTTTATTGGGTTGTTTGTCTTACCACTGAACTGTAAGAGTGCTTTATATAGTCTGCATAGAGGCTTGTCAGATGTATATTTTTCGAATATTTCCTCCCACTCTGTAGCTTACCTTTTCACTTCTTTAACAATGACTTTTAAACAGTAAAAAGTTTTAAATTTGGGCGAAGTTTGATTTTCACTTTTTTTGCATGTTGTATGAGCTTTTTAATCCAAGATCATAAAGATTTTCAAGAGTTTTATGGTTTAGTTCTAACACTTAGGTAAATAATCTATATTGAATTAATTGTATGTATGGTATAATGTGGAGGGTTTTTTTGTATTATTTTGATTATAGTTCTAGTACCATTTATTAAAAAGACTAGTATTCTAGGGTTTGTTTGTTTGTTTAAGATTTTATTTATTTACCAGAGAGAGCACGAGCAGTGGGGAGGAGCAGAGGGAGAAGCGGACTCCCCACTGAGCAGGGAGCCCAATGCAGGACTTGATCCCAGGACCCTAGGATCATGACCTGAGCCAAAGTCAGAAGCTTAGCCAACTGAGCCACCCAGGTGCCCCTAGGGGTTGGTTTTTATAGAGTCTCTTTGATTTGTTATTAATCTAAGGCACTATAAAAAATATGGTACCTCATATATATGTTAATAAATGACCCTTTGTACTTTCTCTTTTTCTGGAATACTTGAAATGGCACAGTCTTATAATCCCTTGTGTTGCACAGAGCCATCTGTGCTAGCAAATAGGAGAGATTTTATGTAGAATAGACAGGGAGACCCTCCTCTTTGTTGTAGTCCAAGCAGAAACCATTCTCCTGTCAGCAATAACTCAGGAACATTATAATACTTAACTATGCAGGGCCTACAGTGCATAGACAGCATGTGTACGTGGAAAGGCAATTCCTGTTCATTGAGCACCTACTTTCAGGTACCTAATTTAACCCTTACAACAATAGCATGGGGTGAGAAGAGTGGTCTCATTTTGCAGATGGCAAATGTGAGGCACAGAGAGGGTGGTTAACTGACCCACAGTAAACACATCAGGGCTCGGAACTAATTTTTCTTTCTGTTATACTGTCTCCACCAGTGCTGGCAATTTTCACATATTTTACTATACTAATTGTGTTCACGTTCTCCAGAGAAAGAGGATCAATAGGATATATAGAGATGTATATAAGAGGAGATTTATTAGAGAAATTGTCTCCTGCAGTTATGGAGGCCAAGCAGTCCCACGATCTGCCCTTTGAATCCGAAGGCCAGAGAATTGGAGGGCTGATGGTGTAACTCCTGGTCTGGGTCCAAATAACTGAGAATGAGGAGGACTGATGTCCAAGGACAGGAGAAGATGGATATCTCAGCTCTAGCAAAGAGAGTGAATCCCCCCTTTCTCCATTTTTTGTTCTATTTTTTGTTCTCAACAGATTGGATGATACCCACCTGCATTGGTGGGGCCAGTCTTCTTTCCTTAGGCTTCCCATTCAAATACTAATAATCTCTTCCAGAGATACTCTCACAGATACATTTAGAAATAGTATTTCACTGGCTATCTGGGAATCCCTTAGCCCAGTCAGGTTGACACATAAAATTAACCACCATATTAATGATATTTTTTTAAAGATTTTATTTATTTATTTAAGTGGGGGGAGCACAAGCAGGGGGAATAGCAGAGGGAGAGGGAGAAGCAGGCTCCCCACCGAGCAGGGAGTCCAATGCAGGGCTTGATGCAGGGCTCAATCCCAGGACCCCAGGATCATGACCTGAGCCAAAAGCAGATGCTTAACTGACTGAGCCACCCAGGTGCCCACATTAATGATATTTTAGAACAAACTATCACTTACCAAGTGAGGGTATATTTGGCAAATAAAGAGAACTCAGGCCTCAGGGTATAAGGGCTCCCGAATGAGCCTTGGAAGTCCAAGTTACAGACCAGAGACCATGAGGGTGGGTGTCTGCATCTAGCAGCATCCAGGATTAATAGTCCCCAGCTCCATATGGATCCACACTGATGGCCACTCATGTCAGGGACTGTCTGCTGGTTCAGTGGAATTTTAGTCTGCATGGGAGTAGTGGCAGTCATCCTCCAGGGTGGTGATAACTGAATAAGATAGCACAAGTAAAATTTTTAGCATTTGGTAAGAATGAATTATTGTTGCCTGTTGGCCCTGATCATCAGGCTAGAGGAGGACAGAGGAATGTAGTTCCCATGGACTTTCAATGAAAGGAGGAATATTGCATGAAGCTCTTTTTGAGCTTTATGAAATATTGAAAAGTTGAATAATATTGAATATTGATATGAAATATTGAAAAATTGAACAATATACTTTCCCCATTGGTGTATAGTTTTAATTAGATTAAAGGCTGGGGCAAGGAATAGTTCATTCCCTCTTCCCTTAGCAGAAAAAGATCTTTCAATGAAAGGAGGAATATTCCTACCAGCATACTATGTGTTTACCTGCACTCTTTCAAGTCCTACCACACAGTGATCTCCGGAAATGCTAGATCCCATCCCTTAATACTACCAGGATGGGAACATTTCTGTGGCAGTGTACTTCCAGCTTGTCGTTGAACATTGTTCTGTTTTTTTAACCACAGCACATTCAGGAAAATGTATGTACCCTTTGCCTGTGTGAAACAAAGGACAAGCAGTGTTTGCCTAAGTGATTGCTGGTTACTAAGTGAGCCGAAGCTGCTGACTGCAAGTCTATGAATGTTAGCCTCCTGCCACAGAAGGACTTGCTTTCCAGTGTGGATGTATAGGGGCTGAAGGGCAGCAGGGCAGTGTGAGCAGGTGTGAAGGGCACTGAACACAGAAGCAGGAGACATGGGCTTGAGTTCTGATCACCCTGCCAAATTGCTTAACTTTTCCCCAGCTTCAGTTGTGTTAGTTTGAAAGTAAAAGAGGAGAAGATCCAGTATTTGTTAAATATCTACTATTTGCTGGATATTTTACACCTATTGTTTCACTTGATGCACAAACATATATACATGATATAACATTTTTTTCCTTAAATCTTACAAATAAGGAAACTGAGGTTCAGGTAAGTCTGATACCTTACCCACAGACACCAGGCTAAGTGTAGCTCACTCTGACAACAGAGTCTTTTAATTTTTCTGACACCATGTGACTACCAATTCAAAATTGTAATGATGATACACAAATTGTGAAGAACAAATGAGATAATGAATGTAAAGCTTGCAAACTGTCAAGTATAATGGACCTATTTTAGCTGTGTTTTTTTTGTGTTTAAGCAACTAAATGAACCTTTATATTAACTGTACAGTGAATGTACCAGAAGAAATATAGAAGTCCAGGCAGACTAGAGGGTTATACATGTGTATGCTGAGATTAATATTTAAATATACAAATAGGAAAAATTGCATTTTCTTTTATTTGTAAAAATAGTTGTTTCATTTTATCCACATTTTTCTCCTGTGCCATGAACATAAAGATGTTATTATGCTCCCAGATGAGAGCCCTAGCTGGGCCAGGAACATGGACAGATCTTCCAAATACAGTCCTGGATGTGAATGTAAGACATAGATGTGGCCATGTCCTGTGCAGCAGGGTGGGTGGAGCTAAACCCATTCGAGCATGGGGCAGCATGCTTCGTGTTTACCTGCACTCTTTCAAGTCCTACTGCAGGCCTGGGAGGGAGGCCTTCTACAGGTACAGGCCCAGGATGAAAGAAGTTATATTACTTTCCCAAGTCAGGGAACTGATAGTGGAGGAGCGAGTTAACCCTGTGTTTGTCTGCATATCCCTAGTGCCCAGCACAGAGCCTGGCATGGAACAGAGACTCAACAG
This sequence comes from Callorhinus ursinus, assembly GCF_003265705.2. Classification (NCBI taxonomy): domain Eukaryota; kingdom Metazoa; phylum Chordata; class Mammalia; order Carnivora; family Otariidae; genus Callorhinus; species Callorhinus ursinus. The sequence goes on along the minus strand of NW_027397176.1, from coordinate 1,053,183 downwards.
CAAATGAATGAATTAGAAATGATGGAAGAAATACCTAGTTATGGATTTGGTTCTGGGAGACCTTCATGAGGTGGTGGCACTGAGGAGATTGATGAGTTGGTCAGGGAGAGGAGGGAGACCTGGATTCTCAGGTGCAGTGGAGAAGTACTCTGATTGGACAGATGCTTCAAGGCCCCGTAAGGAGCCAGAACACACCCATGAGAAGAAGAAATGTGTGAAAAGCAGGGAAATGATAGGCAATAAGAAGCTGCAGACTGAGGCGCCTGGATGGCTCAGTCATTAAGCATCTGCCTTCGGCTCAGGTCATGATCTCAGGGTCCTGGGATGGAGCCCCGCATTGAGCTCCCTGCTCCACGGGAAGCCCACTTCTCCCTCTCCCACTCCCTCTGCTTGTGTTCCCTCTCTTGCTGTGTCTCTCTCTGTCAAATAAATAAAATCTTAAAAAAAAAAAGCTGCAGACTGAAGTGCTCCATTTTCCTGTACTAAAGCAGAGTCAAGAGTACAGGGAAGGGTCCTGCAGCTCACACAGATGAACTCCTCGTGGAGCCAGGAGTAGGCAATTGGACATATGTTAGGCACCATGAACACTGTATTGGACTACCACTCTACAACTTGGCATGGATTTAGTTTGATGTGAGGGTGTCACAGAAAATCTCCTCCCACTCTCAAACATATACATATATATCACATTCACAGTTTCTCCCCAGTTCATAGAACTCTTTACCACAGCTACATCTTACACATATCCCCCTATAGCTCAGAGCCAGTGAAGGAGTGTCCAAGCTTCGCCACATTTGGAATCTCTTTGATTTCTGTCCCATCTCACTGCTTTCCTCTTTTGCTTTTAAGCATATGACTACTTTGGGCCAGCCCCAAAATCCAGGGTAATCTCTTTATCTTAATGTTAAGTGATTATTAATCTTAATTATATTTGCAAAATCATTTGTGTCATGTAATATAACATACTTATGGACATGATACTGGGGACACAGCCTGGGGGCAAAAATTTTGCCTCCCACGCTCCTCTTGCCTCTTGCCTCCAACTCAAAACGGGGAATCAGAATTGATAACAAGCAGTTATGATGCAGTCTAAGGAATGCTACAAGAAGAATAAAGTGCTGTGGAGTACTCAGGAGGTCTCTCTAATTAAAGCAGGGACAGCTTCCTGGATGAAGAATATCTAAGTTGAGCCTGATGTGATGAGTAGAATTTAGCAAGGGAGGGAAAGTCCCAGGCAGAAAGAATAGCATATGCATCTGCTGTGTAGTGGCTCATTGCTGTTGGTCTGTGGAATTTACTTCAGAGAGCCCAAGAGACAGGGCAATGGAAGGACAGATGAGAGAGCTGCCAAAGGCTCTAAGCAAGGAGCTGAGATAATCAGATTTTCATCTGATCAACTATCAGAAAGGTTGTCTGATAGTACTATGGGAATGGACAGGATTGTGCTTAAAGAGGGGGGTGGCACACTAATAAGGAGGCTGTTGTGGTAATCCAAGCAAGATGATGATGGCTTGAAAAGTGGAAATACCAATGTGAGGGAGAGAGGTGAATGTGATACAATGTGGGATTCAGTGTGGGAGAGTACCAAGTTATGAGTGATTCCTGAGTTCCTGGCTTGGCTAAGTGCAAAATGGCACTATTTCACATAGACTATAGGAGAGACAGAATAGTGGGAGACAATAAGTTTGGTTTTACAGATGTTTAATAATTTGAAGTGACTGTGAGACAATGAGTGGTGATGTCCCATAGGTAGCTCTAAGATAGTGATAAAGTTTGGGGGTCATCAGTGAATGATTGAAAAGCATAATGGTGGGAGGGATGAAGAGGAGTCAGAAAAGGGGGAAGAAGCAGCAGGTGTAGAAGAAAGAAATCCAGGTGGGTATGGTGGCTCAGAGCCAAAGAAATAGAGTTTCAAGAAAGAGGTTGAAGTCAAGTGATTTGAGAGGTCAGGTTAAATGAAGACCAAAAATGTCCATTGGATTTAGCACCAGAGTAATTCGCATAGATGGTGGGTAGGATCAGGTGGCAGTGTGTTAAAGAGAGACACATGAAGTAAGGATGGTAGCTGGAGGGAACCAAGGTCAAGAAATTTGGGAGGAGGGTTTTATTTTATTTTTACTTGTATCTTTTAGTTTTATTTAAATTCAAATTAGCTAGCATATAGTATATTGTTAATTTGGGGGTAGAATTTAGTGTTTCATCAGTTGCATATAACACCCAGTGCTCATGACATCAAGGGCCGTCCTTAATGCCCATCCACCAAGTACCCCATCCCCCAACCCACTTCCCCAACAGCAACCCTCACTTTGTTCTCTGTAGTTAAAGGTCTCTTATGGTTGGTCTCCCTCTGTTTTTAGCCTATTTTATTTTTCCTTCCCTTCCCCTATGTTCATCAGTTCTGTGTATCTTAAAGTCCACATATGAGTGAAATCTGATGGTATTTGTCTTTCTCTGAATGACTTATTTGACTTAGCATAATACCCTCCAGTTCCATTCACAGTGTGGCAAGGGGCAAGATTTCCTTCTTGTTGATGGCTGAGTAATATCCATTATATATCTATACCAAGTCTTGATCCATTCATCAGTTGATGGACATCAGGGCTCTTTCCATAGTTTGGCTCTTGTGGTCATTGCTGCGGTAACATTGGGGTGCATGTGCCCATTCTTTTTTAAAAATTTTTATTGTTATGTTAATCACCATACATTACATCATCAGTTTTTGATGTAGTGTTCCATGATTCATTGTTTGTGAATAACACCCAGTGCTCCATGCAGAACGTGCCCTCTTTAATACCCATCACCAGGCTAACCCATCCTCCCACCTCCCCCCTAGAACCCTCAGTTTGTTTTTCAGAGTCCATCGTCTCTCATGGTTTGTCTCCCCCTACGGTTCCCCCCCCTTCATTCTTCCCCTCCTGCTATCTTTTTTTTTTTAACATATATTGTATTATTTGTCTCAGAGGTACAGATCTGTGATTCAACAGTCTTGCACAATTCACAGTGCTCACCATAGCACATACCCTCCCCAATGTCTATCACCCAGCCAGAGGGTTTTATTTTAAATGAGAGAATGAAGATTATGTTTAAGTGCTATTGGGAGGAAGCCAGTGGAGAGGTGAATGTACAGAAAAGACAGGATAATCATTGGAGTTTGGAGGGCCCTAGATAAGCAGGAGAAGGTGTGACTAGAACACACACAGGAGAAAGGGAGTGGGACTAAAACTGTACTAGGAGGGAGGAAGGGATGAGTGACACTTCAGAGAATGTAAAGGAGGAGGCAAGATTTGAAGGTACTCCTGAGTGACAATGTTGTGGTCTCCATGAAGGAGGTGGTCAGATCATCTTCTGGAAGAGATGAGGAGAGGATGTGGAGCAGGAGAATTGGGTGGCAGGGAGGCCTGAAGTAGCCCTGTGGAGAATGGGAGAATGCTTGCTGGAAATAAAGAAGAATTGCGGAGCAGCGGTAAGCACCCAGGTTTGAGGAGCCCCAAGGGACTTGTTCTTCCCACTATTTCTGCTTAAGTGCTCACTTTCCAATGTGGGCCTTGGCCTGGGGAGAAATGAAAACATTTTCTTTAGGGCAATAAAAACAGATTTTCAAGAAATTTTAAAATGTCAACACAAGACACATAAACAATATACTTTCCCCCTTGGTGTATAGTTTTAATTAAATTAAGGGCTGGAGCAAGGGATAGTTCATTCCCTCTTCCCTTAGCAGATTTTGCTAAGTGATCATGGCACTCATGTCACTAGGCCCGAAAGTGGCCTTAGAATCAATCCTTCTTAACATTGCATTTCTGGCATTACCAGTCAGTGAGAGTTGAAATGTGATATGAAATCAAATTTGCTGTCTTTAGGCCACTAAGTATCCAGTAGGTACATTTATGTATTAAGCAAGTATTCTATACATCTAGATAATTTCAAGCAATAGTATATGTATTATTTGGAATTTGAAAAAGTTTATTCATGCATTTATGCATGAAGATTTTTTGAGTGCCTTCTATTTGCCTGTCACAGTGTATTTAAGATTAAAACAATGAAATCGAAATAGACCCTTTCAGCAAAGAATTTATGTGGAAGAATATATGATAAATGAAATAACCATTAAAGGTCATTAATGATATAACCAAACTACCCTACAAATATAACAAGATGCCCTATAATGGTGTATAATTTAGGCTAGATAGTGATATAATTTTTACATACATTCAAAGGACAAAGAGATCATGTGAGTCTCCTCTTATTTGTATAAACTGGTCTGGGATCTGTAGAAAATATAGAATTTTTAAAGAAACTTCATAAAACATGGTGAATTTTATCAATACCAAAAATAAGAAGTCTCCAAGTAGGAGGATCACACATTGCTGAAGAGTCACTCATTCTGATTCACCTCGATTATTTCTTTTCCACTGGGTCTTGACAATAACACCCCAATAAAAATGGAGCACTGACTGACATTGCCTCTTTCCCTGTACGGGAAGGGGAAGCAGAGGCCTGACTCATACCACACTGTTGCTTCAGGACAGGGTGGAGGCTTAGTTCCCAGCTGGGCCATGATGATACCAGAAAAGAAATGGGAAGGGAAGGGTGGGGAAGGATAAGCAAGCCAGCCTTTCACCACCCCTTCCACCTCAGTGATGCTGGGTTGGGGAAGAGGCTTGGTTGGGGGACAGGAGATAGTGGTGAAGCATGGTGGTAATTATGTCCTCCTCATTCTGCCTTAAGTCTGATTGCTACTCATTGGGGTTGAGGTTCAGCATCCTGCTGGCACTGACGGCAGAGGAGTCAGAGCACCATTGCTTCCACTGAACAGATCTGCTTTCTGCTGGGGTCACTGACACTGCCCACCAGGGGCAATACCCCCAGATGAGAAAACTAGAGCACCAAGTGGTTCCTGGGAGCAGGCAGAATATCATCTGAGCACTCAACCTGCTGAAACCATGAGGTGAGGGTATGTGGTTTTCATTGGTATTTGGCTGGAACAGGGCCGGTGTTACCAAAAAAGTATTCTTTTGTGAGGCTGCCCTTTTCCTGGTCCTTTTCTTAGGGCCGTTTTTGTCTGAGCCTGTTGTGGGTTCAGGTTTAGAGGTTCTTTGATATATATGGGAGGCAATAAGAAAACCAGTGGACTCATGTCATTCCTTAAGTCTAAGTTCCTAAGCAGCCACCTTCTTCTCACTTTTCAGAGACTTACTATGATTGTTTGTTGTCTTGTGTCTACAGTTATTTAGTTGTAAGGGAGAGGACGTGGGAACAATGGGGCTGCTCCATCTTTGGCCCCAGAAGAACCAGAAATCCTTTATTGTCTTCCAATAAACTTTTAAATTGAAATTGAAATTTTGCATTTAAAGTAAAAAAATTTCCCCATAAAGACCTTGGACATATTTTATATGTAGTCTTAGGTACTGAGGTATTTTTGTTGTTGTTGCTTTATAAAAAGATGTCTTTTTTTATAAGAAAGGATCAGAGAAAATCTTCAGAAATAACCACGAAATAAGTAATAAAATGGCGATAAATACATATATATCAATAATCACTTTGAATATAAATGGGCTAAATGTTCCAATCAAAAGACATAGGGTGACAGAATGGGAAAAAAAAAAGATCCATCTATATGCTGCCTACAAGAGACTCATTTTAGACCTAAAGACACCTGCAGATTGACTCAGATTGTCAAGAAAGACATACAAATGACCAACAGACCCATGAAAAAATGCTCAACATCACTCAACATCAGGGAAATCCAAATCAAAACCACAATGAAATACTACCTCACACCCATCAGAATGGCTAAAATTAACAAGTCAGGAAACGACAGATGTTGGCAAGGATGCAGAGAAAGGGGAACTCTCTTACACTGCTGGTGGGAATGCAAGCTGGTATAGCCACTCTGGAACATAGTATGGAGGTTCCTCAAAAAGTTAAAAATAGAGCTACCCTATGACCCAGAATTTGCACTACTAGGTATATACCCCAAAGATACAAATGTAGTGATCTGAAGGGGCATCTGCCTCCCAATGTTTAGAGCAGCATTGTGTACAATAGCCAAACTATGGAGAGAGCTCAGATGTCTATCGACAGATGAATGGATAAAAAAGATGTGGTGTACACACACACACTCACTGGAATATTACACAGCCAACAAAAAAAAAATGAAACCTTGGCATTTGCAATGATGTGGATCGAACTAGAGGGTATTATGCTAAGTGAAATAAGTCAGTCACAGAAAGACAGATATCATAATTTCACTCATATATGGAATTTAAGAAACAAAACAGAGAAGCATAGAGGAAAGGAGGGAAAAATAAAACAGGACACAATCAGAGAGGGAGACATACCGTAAGAGACTCTTAACCACTGGAAACAAACAGCGTTGCTGGAGGGGAGGGGATGGGGGTATAGGGTAAGAAGGTGATGGGCATTAAGGAGGGCACATGATGTAATGGGCCCTGGGTGTTATATACAACTGACGAATCACTGAACTCTATCTCTGAAACTAATAATACACTATATTTTAATTGGATTTAAATTCAAAAAAATAAAGAAAGAAAATTAAAGTCTTAATACCTGTTCTTCTCAAACTATTCCAAAAAATAGAAAAGGAAGGAAAACTTCCAAATCCATTCTGTGAGGCCAGCATTATCATGATACCAAAATGAGATAAAGACACCACTAAAAAAGAGAACTACAGGTCAATATGCCTGATAAATATAGATGCAAAAATCCTCAAAATACTAGCAAACCAAATCAAGCAATACATTTTAAAAAATTATTAAAAATTCATTATAAAACACAATCAAGTGGGATTTATTCCAGGGTTGCAAGGGTGGTTCAGTATTTACAAATCAATCAATGGGAAACATCAACACCAATAAGAGAAAGGATAAGAAACATGACCATCTCACTAGATGCAGAAAAAGCATGACAAAGTACAGCATCTGTTCTTGATAAAAGCCCTCAACAAAGTAGGGATAGAGGGAACATACCTTAAAACAATAAAGGCCACCTATGAAACACCCACAGCTAATATCATCCTCAATGAGGAAAAACAGAGCTTTTCCCCTAAGGTCAGGAACAAGACAAGGATATCCACTCTCACCACTGTTATGTAACATAGTACTGGAAGTCTTAGCCACAGCAATTAGACAACAAAAAGAAATAAAAAGAATCCAAATTGGCAAGGAAGAAGTAAAACTTTCACTATGTGCAGATGGCATGATACTATATATAGAAAACATGAAAGACTTACCAAAAAGCTGCTGATACTGATAAACAAATTCAATAAAGTCATAGGATACACCATCACTGTACAGAAATCTCTTGTACTCCTATACACCAAAATAAAGCATCAGAAAGAGAAATTAAAAAAAATCCCATTTATAATTGCACACAAAAAATAGGATACCTAGGAATAAGACTAACCAAAAAAGTGAAAGACCTCTAGTCTGAAAACTAAAACACTGATGAAAGAAATTGAAGATGACACAAAAAACGGAAAGACACTCCATACTCATGGATTGGAAGAACAAATATTGTTAAAATGTCTATAGTACCAAAGAAATCTGTACATTTAATGCAATCCCTATCAAAATACCAACAGCATTTTTCACAGAACTAGAACAAACATTCCAAAATTTTTATGGAAACACTAAAAAAAAAAATAGCCAAAGCAACCTTAAAAAAGAAAAGCAAAGCTGGAGGCTTCACAATCCCAAACTTCAAGTTATATTACAAAGCTGTAGTGATCAAGACAGTATGGTACTGGCACAAAAATAGACACATGGATCAGTGGAACAGAATAGGAAATGCAGAGGTGGACCCACAACTACATGGTCAATTAATCTTAAAGCAAGAAAGAATATCCAGTGGGAAAAAGTTTCTTCAACAAATGGTGCTGGGAAAACTGGACAGCAACATGCAAAAGAATAAAACTGCACCACTTTATTATACCATATGTAAAAATAAATTCAAAATGGATTAAAGACCTAAATATGAATACTGAAACCATAAAAATCCTAGAGGAGAACACAGGCAGTAATTTCCTTGACCTCAACTGTAGCAACATTTTTCTAGATATGTCTCCTGAGACAAGGGAAACAAAAACAAAAATAAACATTTGGGACCACATTAAAATAAAAATCCTCTGCACAGCAAAAGGAAACAGTCAATAAAACTGAGAGGCAACCTACTGAATGGGAGAATATATTTGCAATTGACATATTTCATAAAGGGTTAGTATCCAAAATATATAAAGAACTTTTTTTCCTTCTAGATTTTATTTAAATTCAAGTTAGTTCACACATAGTGTAGTATTAGTTTCAGGGGTATAATTTAGTGATTCATCAGTGCATACAACACCCAGTGCTCATCAAGTGCCCTCCTTAATGTCCATCACCCAATTACCCCCTCTCCTCCCCACCTCCCCTCCAGCAACCCTCAGTTTATTCCCATATTTAAGAGTCTCTTATGGTTTGCCTCCATTTATTGTTCCCTCCCTTCCCCTATGTCCATCTGTTTTGTTTCTTAAATTCCATGTATGAGTGAAATCATATGGTATTTGTCTTTCTCTGAACCTCAACACCCAAAAAACAAATAATCTAGTTAAAAAGTGGGTAGAAGACATGAACAAACATTTTTCCAAAGACATACAGATGACAAACAGGCACATGAAATGATGCTCAACATCACTCATCATCAGGGAAATACAAATCAAAACTACAAGGAGATATCACCTCACACCTGTCAGAAGGACTAAAATCAACAACATGAGAAACAACAGGTGTTGGCGAGGACGTGGAGAAAGAGGAACCCTCTTATGCTGTTGGTGGGAATAAAAACTGGTGCAGGCACTCTGGAAAACAGTATGGAGGTTTCTCAAAAAGTTAAAAATAGAACTACCCTATGAGCCAGCACTACTTGATTTACCCAGAGAATACAAAAATACTAATTCAAAGGGATACATGCACCCTTCTGTTTATAGCAGCATTATCAACAATAGCCAAATTATGGAAAGAGCCCAAGTGTCCATCAGTTGATGAATGGATAACAAAGAAGTAGTATGTATATATACAATGGAATATTACTCAGCCATAAAAAGAATGAAATTTTGCTATTTGCAACAACATGGATGGAGCTAGAGAGTATTATGTTAAACAAAATAAGTCAGTCAGAGAAAGACAAATACCATATGATTTCACTCATAATTGGAAATTTAAGAAACAAAATAAATGAGTGTAGAGGGAAAAAAAGAGAGAGAGAGAGCCAAACCAAGAAACAGACTCTTAACTATAGAGAACAAACTGATGAAACTGATGGTTACTAGAGGGGAGATGGTGGGGGGGGGAAGGGTGAAGTAGATGAAGGGGATTAAGAGTACACTGATCATGATTCAACATAAAATGGTTGAATCACTCTATTATATACCTGGAACTAATATAACACTATTAACTAAGTGTAATTAAAGCTTAAAAAGCAAAATAATAATAATAATTAAAAAGATGTCTTTAAAATTGCACTTTCCAACCATTCTTTGATAAATTATAGAAATTCAGTTGATAATATTGATCTTTTTAATGCTTATAATTTACTTACAGACTCTTTTGGAATTTCCATGAGAGTGTATGTGAATAGTGATAACTTCATTTCTTCCTTTTCACCTCAGAAATAATTGCAGATTTCATTCCAGACCACTGCAGTCAAGTGCATATCACAATAAAGCAAGTCAAATGAATCTTTTGGTTTCCCAGTGTATGTAAGAGTTGTGTTTACACTATACTGGGCTTTATTAAGTGTGTATTACCATTATGTCAAAAAAATAATGTACATACCTTAATTTAAAAAATACTTTACTGTTTAAGACCTAACCATCATCTGAGATTTCAGCAAGTCATAATCACTGATCACAGATCACCATAGCAAATATAATAGTAATGAAAAAAGTTTGAAATATTGCAAGAATTACCAACATGTGACAGAGACATGAAGTGAGCAGGTGCTGTTGGGAAAATGGCTCTGATAACTTGCTTAATGCAGGGTTGCCATAATCCTTCAATTAGTAAAAAATGCAGTATCTGTGAAGTGTAATAAAGTGAAGCACAATAAAATGAATTATGCTTGTATTTTGTTGCTTCTTTCTGTCTTTTGTGCAGGATAGGATCTTTAGTACAATGCTGAAAATGTCATAGCAACCATCCTTGATTTTTTCCTAATTTGAAAAGGTGCTTTCAGAGATAGAGTGTGATATTTGATATTTTCTGTAGGCCTTCTAAAAGACCCTTCATCAGATCTCGAAGTTTCTTTCTCTTTCTATTTTGGTAAGAGGAATAAATATTGAATATTTTCAAATTCTTTTTCTCAATCTGTTGAGATGGCTATATGTTTTCTTTCCCTTTTAAATAATAAAGTGCTTTTTTTTACATCAATAAATTTGCTAATATTTTGTTTAGAATTTTTACATCTATGTTTGTGGGTAAGATTAATGTATCTTGTGCTGTGTGTTGTTTTTGTGTTCATATTGTACCATCTTCGTTAAATGAGCTGAGGGATAATCTCTAATTTGGTGAGACTGGAGTATTTCATAGAGTGTTCCTTTAAAGCCATTATGAGTGTGGTACTTTCTCTATAGGACTTTTTCTTTTAAGAAAAGAATTTAACATGTTACTGAGTGCCTGCTAGTTCTTGGGAACTGTACTAGATTCTTATACACAAGCTTGTAAATCTGTATATCAGCTTCTTAAGGAATCATCCCTGTCATTGGAGATGAAGAAAGTGGGGCACTAAGAGAGCAGACCATTTCTCAGAGTCCCTCAGCCAGAAAGTGCTGGACCAGGGTTTGGAATCCAATTCCATATGTCCAAAAAATGTTAATCATTCTTGTTACACATTGCAGAGAGACCTTATAAGAAACAAAAACGAATTCTAGTGTCATCATACCCACAAAACCTGGGATCAGGCATCTGAAAAAGCACTGTTATATGGTATTAGATGGAGCCTCTCTATCTGTACATTGTTAGTTGATGATGAGACTGTGCATTTCTCAACATTTTCTGTATTTAGTTTTGAGTGTTCATTACTTTTGCTTTTCTATAATTTGATTGTAAGTTTACATAACAAATTTGTAACTATTTATTTTGAGATAATTGTGGACTATAATTATTTCCTTTCTATTGGAGAGTTTCCTTTAGCCATTCTTTAAGATCTGCTAGCAACAATTCTCTTAATTTTCCTTCATCTGAGATTATATCTTGATTTCCCATTCATTACTAAAGGTGTTTCAGTAGATATTGAATTTGCAATTGAATGTTCTTTTAACAGCACTTGAAAAATGGACCACTTTCTTCTGGCTTCCAGGGTTTCAGATGATGAAAGGCTGTCGTTCAAATTGGTATTCCTCTATAGGTAATGCCTCGTTTCTCTTTCATTGCTTTTAAGTTTTCTTTGGTTTTAGTTTCCAGAGACTTAATTATGATGTATTTTGGCATGGATTTATTTGGATTTCCTATTTAGCATTCTTTCAGCTTCTTGAATCTATAATTTATGTCTTTTCCAAATTTGAGCCATTATTGGTTTAAAAACTATTTCAGTCCTTCCTTTCTCCTCTTCCCAAGATTTTAATGACAGAAATATCCCTGAGGCTGTAAATTTTTGTTTTCAGGATGTTTTCTTTCTATTGTTCAGAGTTCTGTTGACTTGTTCTCAAGTTCATTGATTCTATCTCTGTTCTCTTTATTCTCCTGTTTAACTCATCCATTTAGTTTTATTTCCATTATTATACTTTTCTATGATTTCCATTTGGTTCTTTTTTTCTTTTGTTTCAAGTGTATTAATACTTGAAGCAATTTTATGGTGGCTGCTTCAAAATCTTTGTCAGATTGTTCTATCTGATTCTTCTCAGTATTAATATCAACTGAATGTTTTTTCTCACTCAAGTTGTGATTTCTCATTTAACTTGTGGTTCTTGGTATGACAAGTGGTTTTTCTGTTGTATCCTAAACATTCTGGATAATGTTAAGAGACTCTAGTCCAATTTAAATCTTCTCTAAGCAAACATTTGTCCTATTTAGATTTAGCATGAAGGTCTAGCCTATTTTATTGGCTAGAATTCCAATGACAATTTTGTTTTTTTGGACTTTGCAGTGCTATTCTGGTTTGTGTTATTCTTCTGCTTGAACTCTCCCTTGACCCTTGTTGGTGCTGTCTGCAGGGTCCAGAAATAGCTTCCCTGGGCTGCCTAGCATTGTTAGGTAGGATGTGGGAATCTCAACTCATAGGATGGAGATCACTTCCCCTGGCCTATTCTCCAACTACCCAGTGCTGGTGGGCTTCCCACTCTATCTCTGTCATCACAAATGGGGGAGAGAAGTGCCTACCCGGACCACCTTCTGTCACTGGGAAGGGCCAGGAGCCATGGAGTCCAGGTGGTTCTCTGCTGTTGGTGGAGGATTGGGAGACACCAGTCCTTCATTTCTTTCTGCTGCTGGGTGGAGGACTAGGAGACACTAGGACTGCTGACACCACCTGTGCAGGCAGAATTTCCACCTGCTCATGGCAGGTGTGTTCCAGGGGGTTGTATGGCTTGCCCAGGCTCAGCTGTTGGCAGATCTGCCTGCTCTTGCTAACATTTGGGAGGATTCAGGAGCATGGCTTGACCTACCCAGGATCTATTGTTGCCACCATTGCTGCCACTGGGGATGGATCTTCCTGCCAAGTCCTTGCTGGGCTTTCCCTTTCCTGGAACTTTGGACGGAGAGAGTATTCTGTTTTCTTAGATTCTGGATTTTACATCCATTCTGGATATAACATCCATTATAGGGCCAAGCTAATAGCCAAAGTGGTTTACGTTTGTCCTGAGATCCAGAGCCCACACTGAATAACCTCTTTATCAAACTTCCACACAGAGCCAATATTCCCCCCGGCCCTAAATAATCCAGGGCCAGCCCCTAATCCCAGAGCCCATCCTAATTAGTCAAACTTGCTGATCCTAAACTGTTACCTTGTCCTGCTTTCTCTTTCTCTTGATAATGGTTCTGGCCTAGGCTATCCCCTTGCTCCTTCTGCCTCCTGCCCAACACTGGTGTTTTCCTATGTGGCCCTATGTGGTGTGGCATGCTCCTTTATCTTGAAAACTGTTAAGTAATCTAAATCTTCTTTTAATGGCAGTAGCCTCTCCATGTTGTCACTCAGTTGCCTCCATAACTTAAAATTCTGTGGATACAGATGAAACAGAGAGCAAGTTTTTCTTCCTTTTCTTCCTCCCCCACTTCTACCCACCCTTCCTTCCCTCCCTCCCTCCCTTCCTTCCTTTCTTTTTCCCTGTTGATGGTTCCAGGTTGCTGTTTTCTCTGCTCCTCATCTAGAATATTTGGGAGATAAAAAGACAACTCAAGGAACAAACTGTTTTGTAGTTTTTAGTATACAAGCCCTACACATGTCCTTATCACAGCCTGTTGCTGTTGACATTTTACCAGTTTGAGCGGAATGTAAAACTTTACTTCCCTTTATATCCCCTTACCGTCCTTCACTTATAATTACCTTAAATATTTCCTCTCTATATATTGATATCTGACAGTGTTATAATTTTTGCTTCAAGAGTCAAACACAACTTTATAAACTCAAGAGGTTAAGTAAAATCTGTTTCCTGGATGTTATGTCTTTTGTTGTAGTCCCATAGGTCCCTCAGGCTCTGTTCATTTTTCTTTCCAGTCTGTTTTCTCTCTGGTGTTCAGATGATGCAATTCCCATTGTTCTATCTTCAAGTTAATTGACTATTTCCTCTGTCTTCTCTATACTGCTTTTGAACCCATCCATTGAGTTTTTTTAATTTCAGTTACTGTATATTTCAGTTCTAAATGTTCCTTTTGGCTCTTTATGTCTTCTATGTTGGTGGGGGAGGGAGGCTGAGTCTTCCACTTTTTCATTTGTTTTAAGCATTTTTATAATGGCTGCTTTAAAATCCTTGTCAGATAATTCTAACATCTCTTTTATTTCAGTGTTGGCATCTGTTGAGTGTCTCTCCTCATTTAAGTTGAAATTTTCCTGCTTTTTGATATGAGTAATTTTCTATTTTATTCTGGACATTTTTGGTATCATATTATAAGATGCCAGCCCTTATTTAAATCTTGTGACTTAGCAGCCCTCCTTTGGCACTGCTCTGGCAAAGACAGGGAGCACCACCTAATTACTGCCAATTGGGGTTAGAGTCCAGGCTTTCCACTGATGAAATGGAAGCTGTGACTTGAAGAGAAACAAGGTGTTTTTTTTTTTAATTAAGTTCAATTAGCCAACATATAGTACATCATTAGTTTTTGATGTAGTGTTTATGATTCATTAGTTGCATATAGCACCCAGAAGCACTACACGTTCTCGATGCAACAGCTATAGCTATGAATACTGAGAATGAATCAGTATGCAAATGTTGAGATCATTCTGCATTATCAGGTCTTGCAACTAGGCACTATAGGGAATACAAAGAAGTAACTGACATGGCCCTTTCTCCTGAGACTGAAGGTCTATTTGAATTATTACAAAATCACCTACAATGCTAATTTATATAAAAGGAATTGTTTCCAAATATTTTTAAATTATAAATGTAATTTAACCACTTTATGTGGTTAACAGGAAATAGAAAAAATGTTTTGACTATAACAAAAACATTGTTTCTTTGGTATGTTTCATTTCAGGGTTTTTTTTTGTATTTTTAAAATGTTTTATCATCATAGACTGCATAAAATTCTCTATCCCACATTACATATTTTCTCTACTGTTCAATAGCCTTTATAAATTACATGTTTAATTGCTGCCTAATTTTCCATTGAGTGCATATAGCTTAATTTGCTTAATCATTTTCCTAGTGTGGAACACAAATTATTTCCCTTTTTTAATTTTGCGAGTAGTATTTCAATGGACATGTCAGATAACAGAATCTTTCCTTAGGTTAGAATCTCTCAAGTAAGATTACTCGGTCAGAATTTGAACCTTTTGATCACTAGTTACCATTATTTTAACATTCATTGGTAGATCTTTCCTGAAACAACTCTTATTGTGGTGTTTAATGGCAATTTTCTATTTCCCTTATTTATTAATTGTATTTTTCTACTTTTTAAAATTTATTCAGTCATTTATTCATATCAGTATAGGCTAATGGATAATTATTCTCTCCTTTGGGTTATAATTCAATAATATGGTTATTTGTTTATTCAAATTATTCCAGAATGGGGAGAATTACTTAGTAATATTAAGTAATAGCAATATTATTAATATTGAGCAATGCTAAGTCCTTTAATCCATGTAGAGCATACTTGCTTCATATTTTTAGGTCTATTTTGATTTCTTTCATCAGTACTGATTAAAAAGCCATGCAAGGAAGCAAGGGCAAAAATGAACTATTGGGACTTCATCAAGATAAAAAGCTTTTGCACAGCAAAGGAAACGGTCAACAAAACCAAAAGACAATGGACAGAATGGGAGAAGGTATTTGCAAATGACATATCAGATAAAGGGCTAGTATCCAAAAATCTATAAAGAACTTATCAAACTCAACACCCAAAGAACAAATAATCCAAACAAGAAATGGGCAGAAGACATGAACAGACATTTTTCCAAAGAAGACATCCAAATGGCCAACAGACACATGAAAAAGTGCTCAACATCGCTCGGCATCAGGGAAATCCAAATCAAAACCTCAATGAGATACCACCTCACACCAGTCAGAATGGCTAAAATGAACAAGTCAGGAAATGATAGATGTTGGAGGGGTTGCGGAGAAAGGGGAACCCTCCTACACTGTTGGTGGGAATGCAAGCTGGTGAAACCACTCTGGAAAACAGTATGGAGGTTCCTCAAAAAGTTGAAAATAGAGCTACCATACAATCCAGCAATTGCCCTACTGGGTATTTACCCCAAAGATACAAATGTAGGGATCCGAAGGGGTATGTGCACCCCAATGTTTATAGCAGCAATGTCCACAATAGCCAAACTGTGGAAAGAGTCAAGATGTCCATCGACAGATAAATGGATAAAGAAGATGTGGTATATATACACAATGGAATATTATGCAGCCATCCAAAGGAATGAGATCTTGCCATTTGCAACGACGTGGATGGAACTGGAGGGTGTTATGCTGAGCGAAATAAGTCAATCAGAGAAAGACATGTATCATATGACCTCACTGATATGAGGAATTCTTAATCTCAGGAAACAAACTGAGGGTTGCTGGAGTGGTGGGGGGTGGGAGGGATGGGGTGGCTGGGTGATAGACATTGGGTAGGGTATGTGCTATGGTGAGCACTGTGAATTGTGCAAGACTGTTGAATCACAGATCTGTACTTCTGAAACTAATAATGCAACATATGTTAAAAAAAAGAAAAAGAAGAAGATAGCAGGAGGGGAAGAATGAAGGGGAGTAAGTCAGAGGGGGAGATGAACCATGAGAGACGATGGACTCTGAAAAACAAACAGAGTTCTAGAGGGGAGGAGGGTGGGGGGATGGGTTAGCTTGATGATGGGTATTAAAGAGGGTACATTCTGCGTGGAGCACTGGGTGTTATGCACAAACAATGAATCATGGAACACTACATCAAAAACTAATGATGTAATGTATGGTGATTAACATAACAATAAAAAATAAAAAAAAAACTGAAAATTGAACTGCTACGTCACCAAAGAAGATATACAGATGGAAAAAGGTGTATGAAAAGATGTTTAACATCATATCTCATTAGGAAAATGCAAATTAAGACCACAGTGAGATACCACTTGACACCCACTAGGATGGCTGAAATGAACAAAGCCTACTGTGGTGGGGGGTGGAGCCTCTCACTGCCATATATTCATAGGGGAGTGTAAAAGGGAATGAAAGGGAAAGCTGTTTGCCATTTCTTAAGAAATTAAACATATAGCCCTTCCATATGATCCAGTCATTTCATTTCTCAGTATTTACTTATGAAAAATGAAAGGACACATCCATACAAAGACTTGTACACGAATGTTCATTACAGCTTTATTTGAAAAGCCAAAAACTGGGGCAACTCAATGTCCATTAGCAGATGAATGGATAAACAAGCTGTGCCATCTCTCTACAATGGAACACTACTCAGCAATAAAGCAAATTATTGACACATGCAACATAGATGACTCTCAAAATAATTGTGCTGAATGAAAAAAGCCAAACAAGAAATACATACAGTATGATTCCATTTTATGGAATTCTAGAAAATGCAAATTAATCTGTAGTAGCACAAAGCAGATAAAGATCACCTGGGGATGGAGGAGGGTGGCCAGGGAGAGGTGAGAGGGGGATGAGAGGGAGCAAAAAAAGCATGAGGTAAGTTTTGGGAGCAAGAGAAGTGTCCATTATGTTGACTGTGCTCATGGCTTCCCAAATGTTTATAAAAACTTTAATTGTACACTTGCAGTATGTATGTTTTATTTTATGTCAATTATGCCTCAATAAAGTTTAAAACAAATAGTAAAAAAAAATGAATTAAATTGTCAAAAAAAAAATGAGTGAGAAAGACAGAAAACCAGAGCCTTGGGTTTGGCAACGCAGAAGTTGCTAGAGGCTTCTACCAGAGTGATTTAGGTGAGCGAGCAGACAGCTAGCCAGACTACAGTGAGCAGAGTGACAGGAACTTCTGATTTTAGAATTATTGCAGATTATGTCTTGCCCAAAATGCTCACTGCAACAAAAGTACACAGAAACAAAGCATAACACTCCTTTAAATATATGCTCTTAAGCAAATGATTGCTGAATCCACACACCAAAAAGAGAAATTCCCAGGAAAAAAAGGGGAAGCTCAAAAAGAATGAACTATGGCAGTAGATAGAAGCCCAAATATACCAGTGATCACAGTAAATGCCCACTGGTTAAACTCTCTAGTTAAAAGTGACTGAAAGGGGTGCCTGGGTTTTAGTTAAGCATCTGCCTTAGGCTCAGGTCATGATCCTGGGGTCCTGAGGTCCCTGATCAGTGGGGATTCTGCTTCTCCCTTCTGCCCCTCCCTCTGCTCATGCTGTCTCTCTCAAATAAATAAATAGAATCTTTAAAAACAATAAAAAATAAATAAAAGTGACTGAAATATTGTATTTTGAAAGCCCAGCTATATGTTGTTTATGAAAAATACACCTAAAGGACATAGACTGAAAATAAAGGAATGGAAAAACCCAAAGAAAGCTGGTATAAGTCTATTAATATTAGAGAAGATAGACTTGAAAGCAAAAACCTTCATTAGGGATAAAGAAGGTTACTAAGTAATAATAAAAAGAGCCACTCACCAGGAAGACGTACCATCATAAACTTGTTTATGCACCTACTAACATAATGCTGAAATATGTAAGTCAAAAGATGACAGTTAAGAGTAAATTGACAAATGTACCACCTTTGTGGTTATGTTACATGTTAAAATCACCCTTCTCTTAATAGCAGATGAAAAACTAGTCAAATTACTGAGGATTAATAGTATTAATGAGGATTTAGCAGTTAACAAGCTTGAGCTAATGAGCACTTATTAAACCCTGCATGAACTTATTAGAGAATACACATTCTTTTCAAACACCCAGGGAACATTTATGAAATGAAACATGTATTATGCCATAAAGCCAGTTTCAACTCATTTCAAAGAATCAATATCATACAGACCACAGTCTCTGACTATAATTAAATAGAAATTAGAAACAAAAAGATAACTAAAACATACATTTAAATAAATCATGGGTCAAAGAACAAATCATAATGGCAATTAAAAAAAAAATACAGGAGAAAGTCCAAACACCTTACCCTAGTGTTTGAAGCTTCATATAGTTACAGAAACAAGACAATTAAGAAGTGCCAGGACTGTGACAAAATAAAGAGAGGTTTTTTGCTTAAAAACATTCAAATTTGACCTACTGCTCACTCCCACAAAAAAACTTCAACAAAAAGAATACTTTTGCTTCTAGATTTAACCCCTAGGCCATCCCTTCAGGGTAACCCTGGAATTATATTGAATCATGCTGAGAAATTATTCAAGGATTACTCCTGAGTCAAGTCAGGAAGAAAATATTTTTTTTAAAGATTTATTTATTTATTTATTTGACACAGAGAGAGAGAGAGAGCACAAGCAGGGAGTGGCAGGCAGAGGGAGAGGGAGAAGCAGACTCCCCACTGAGCAGGAAGCCCGATGCAGGGCTCCATCCCAGGACCCAGGCATCATGACCCAAGCCAAAGGCAAACACTTAACTGACTGAGCCACCCAGGTGCCCCGGAAATATTCTTTCCTCATAAGATTTAGAATCTAATGTTCAACCAAATCAAATGCTTTTTTAGAAAGACATCTATTCTTCATATTTCAGCATTTGTACACTTTAAGGAATTTTAAACCTGCTATTCCAGTGCAGAGACTACACCAGTTTTGTAATCTAGAAAAATTATTTTATTTTTTCCCCCAAAGTCTTTTATTTTCATTAAGACAGAGTGAGACCCCTTCCCAAAATAACCTGGAGCTCAAAGAAAGGCCTGACAGTCAGCAAGACCCAGCCAGGGAGTCCAGTTTCTTGGCAGTAGCCCAACCCCTTACTGGCATCTGTTTAAAGTGTCATTAGGAAATGACTCTGCAGTATTCTGGGAGGTGATGCTGAGTAGAGGGTAGAGGCAGGAATGAGACCTCTGGCATTTGGGAATAGTCCTTGTCCAGATCATTGGTCATTTGGAACTTGGGACTTCGGGATTCTCTGGGCCTGAAGCTCGTGAGTGTGGATGCCACTCTGAGTCTGTAAAGTAATGTTGAGCTATGACAAAGCTGAAAGGACCACTCACATGCTCTATCATCAGGAAGTCAGTTCCTGATTTAATAACACAAGTTGGTGAGCTGAGGGAATGGAGATGCTCCAAAGGAGCACTCACTGAGCAGGAGCATGCTGCAGGCCTGTCAGCAGGCCTCTGTGCTTGCCAAGGCATGTTCACATCCACATCTTGCTCATCCTGGCGGGGCTGTGGGCGGTGCCTGGCACCTGGGAATTGGGTGACTGCACCCCTGTGCTCCTGTTGGGGACCCTGGGAAACCCTGACTTCCCAACTGGATATCTCCCCGGGATACCCCATGGCAAGCACACAGCCCTCCTTTCCAAATGGTTTTATTTTTAATGTTTCCTTTCCTATTCCCTATTCCTTCCTGCTTTGCAACCAATTTGAAACTATAGTATCATTATTCCTGATGTTCTGAATCTATCTTGTGCCTTAAAAGCTTCACAGTGCATGCTTTGTTGTGTTTGTTTTTCTCCTCTCAGTTACGGAGTAATTAAAAGCATTTACTTTGGGAAATCTCTTATGACAAGTCCTGAGAAACCATGCTTAGGAAGGGCTGGTTGAGTAAATGGCTTCTGTACAAAACTTGTGTGGAGGATCCTTAGCTACAAGTGGAGCCAAGTGCTCGCTCCACTCCTGATCTAAGGAGTCTTTGGGGAGTTTGTGATCGAAAGCTGGGTGCAGGGGCGCCTGGGTGGCTCAGTCGTTAAGCGTCTGCCTTCAGCTCAGGTCATGATCCCAGGGTCCTGGGATTGAGCCTCGTGTCGGGCTCCCTGCTCAGTGGAAAGCCTGCTTCTCCCTCTCCCTCTGCTTGTGCTTGCTCTCTCTCTCTCAAATAAATAAATAAAATCTTAAAAAAAAAAGAAAGAAAATTGGGTGCAGCATTATCACCATGTTCAAGGCATTGTCTAATACATGCTACAACCATGATACGTGGATGAAACTCTAAAATATTATGCTGAAAGAAAGAAGCCAGACCCTGAAGAGTACATACTGCATATTCTGGTCATTTGAAATTCCAGAAACGGCAGATCTAGACTGTGACAGAAAGCAGGTCATTGGGGAGTAGGGGGAAGGAGAGAGGTGGAGAATGACTGGGAAGGGGCAGGGGCTTTTTTTTTGAGAAATAGAAATACTCTAAATTTTTATTTTTTAATTTATTTATATATGGGTATCCACATTTGTCAAAATGCATAGATCATCCACTTTAAACAGATGAATATAAATTTGTATCTCAACAAGGTGCCTGGTGGCTCATTCAGTTGAGCATCTGACTGTTGATTTCAGCTTAGGTCATGATCTCAGGGTTGTGGGATTGAGCCCCAGGTTGGGCTCTGTGCTCAGTGGGGAGTCTGTCTAGGACTCTTCCTTTCCCTCTGCCCCTCCCCCCGTTCTCTCTCTCTCTCTCAAATAAATAATTTAAAAAAAAGAAATGTGTAATGACAAAAAGGAAATTTGCAAATACTTGCACAGTTCTGTATTTTTCTTCCAATTCTCAAAACTGTCTTGGGCATTTATAATATTGCAAAATGTGTTTGAAATCCAATAACTCTTGTTGTTGTTGTTTTTTTACTCCAGCAAACCTAACTCAGAAAACATTTCTAAGTGTAAGAGTGTTGACTTTAATCCAGTTAGTTATATAAGAACAAACAACACAAAGCGAACATATATTAATTTGTTCTTTCCTGCTGAAAACATTAGGCAGAGATATGCTTTTCATCATGACTCACACAACATATTTATACTTATTTCAACTGCACATGCTCATTTGTCCTATTCTGATTTTTTAATAGGGTTGCTTTTAACTATGTGCTACATTTTCTCCCTACTGTTTGAGTTTGGCTTCATTGCTTCTTTCCTGTGTTAATAAAAGGTAGCTCTTCATATTTACCTCTCTTTTCCTAGGTGCACAAGGGGAACTAATGAGATGTTTCTGAAACTTCCTTCTTCTGACAAAGGCTGGTGTAGTGTAAACATGTGTGCAAATATCCTCAGGCCTTGTCTCTGACTCCTGTCTTCTTGCCTTTCCAGACTCCAGAGCCAGGTGCACACCTGCCAGGTGAAGACAAGGTTGAAGATAAGCAGCTCCCCACTTTTCCTGCAGAACCAGAGGAACAGGGATGGAGCCAGGAAACAGACCACAATGATTTTGAGACACTGTCCCACCAGAGCGAAAGTCATTCAGACACAAAAACCGACCCCTTCGAAAGTGCTTCCGACACAGAGTCTCTGCCTGGTGACCTCACAGGGGGGATCTGCCTTCCTCTAAGTGGTACCTCTGTGGACAGAGAAGGACACTGGGGGTGCCCTGACATCCCAGCAGCCAGACCTCCTTGCAAACAGCTTTCAACTGGTGTCCCTGGGCTTGACCCAAAGGAGGACCTAGATTTGTCCCTTGACCTCAAGGAAGAGTCTTACAAAAGTGGGTTTCAAGCCTTTGCTGCAGTTGCTGGAGAAGAGAAGACAGCACACCTCCAGGACAATGGCGTGGCCAGCCTAGAGCTAGAGTCTTTGCTGGCAGGGTCTCCTTACCACACAGAGGGCTGCTCACAGGGTACCACAGGCAGCTACAGTCTCCAGCCAGCAAAGGTGGTGACTGCACAAGACCTCAGGGGATTGTCTATTTTTTCTCTTCAGAAATCCAGGTCTGAGAGTTGTCTGGGCATTCCAGTGGTCTGGCCCTTCCTTCTCTGGTGCTGTGAACTGGGCCAGAGCTGGCCACATATCCACAACAGGGCCAGGGGCCCAGGGCTGCCTTACAGAGGTCCACTGCACAACACAGCCCCTCTGGGAGCCAGGACAAAGAAGGGGAGTACTCTAGGCCCCGAAGGGAACACAGACTTGTTCTGTGCCCAGCCCTGCTCTGATGCCCCTTGTCAGCTTCCTTTGGGAACATCCTGCCTCGCATATGCCAAGCTTCACCATAGTGCCCCAGAAAATGTTAATGACAAGGACAGGACATCCCCAGAGCACTGCTCTCAGCACGTGAGGACACTGACTAGGGCCCATTCCATAGCTGTGTTTCCCTTAAGGTTCCCTAAGAATCCTCCAGGACAGAACTTTGTGAAATTTGGGACTCATTTGAGGAAAGGGACCGAAGCAGAACAAGATCCAAGAACACAAAACCCTCTTCACTCTGTTCCCACCCAACTGTCTCCTTTGCCTTCTGCTTCCCAAAGGAGGGCCCCTTACTTGCAGGACCAGTATAAACCCAGGGCTGCTAGCTGGAAGAGGGCCTTTCAGGACACACCCTGTGAATATTGCTGGCTGGAAAACCAGCTGGGACAGGATTCTAGATCCTGCCCAGTCTCTTCATGCCTTACTGCAGAGTCTGTGAGCCTTGACACAGAGGAAGTGCCAGTGCCCACAGAGTGCAAGTCGGAACACAGCCCAGAAAGCCTGCAAGAGGAACCCCAAGGCACTGGCCCTGCACCAAACGATGCTGATGTGAGTGACAGACAAAAGCACCTTCAGGACATTTCTGTTGAGGCAGGAAACCAAACCAGTAATTACAGATCAAAGTACATTCTCAGTGAGAAAAGAAAGCCACCTGCTAGGGCCAAGTTCCCACATCATTCCGGCAATAGCAGGTCACAGGTGAGGAACAGAGACTGGACGGGTTGCCGCGAAGTGAGTGATTGTTCAGTTGCTCCAGAGACCACCCTGAAAGCAAGTGCAAAGGAAGTGGTAGGCGTGATGGTTCTAGACCCCAACTGCACCAAAAGTGCCTTGCAGGAATTTTCGGAAACCACAGCATCCGCCGTGTCTCATTGCAGCGGTGGGGATGAGTGTGACCAGGGCCTGGAGGGTGCTGCGCAGTGCTCTCCTGAGGGCCTGAAGCTAGAGCCCAAAGTAGACACCTCTAGGGGCAGATGTACACTCATCATTATAGCTGTGGAGCAGAAAGGTCTGCAGGCCACCAGGAGGAAAGCGGGTGCTCTTCCAGAAACACAGTCTGAATTTCTGGAGAAAAGACCACCATCTCCCTGCAGTGTTCGAGCAAGCCCCTGTGACTCTCCCACGGCTGGAAAACCACAAACTTGTGGCAGTGAGTGTGAGCTGCCCACTGCCAGCAGACTGGGAGGTGATGATGGGACTCCTTGGCAGGGGGCCCAAGCCGCAGAACTTGCGGTAGTTCTGCTCCCCCAAGCTGCCTCCCAAGAGAGGCCCCTGGGCAAAGAGACTCGTTCCCAGGAGCCCGCCCTGGGCAGGCTGAGCACAGGGGATGCTGCAGAAACAAACCCGCCTGCGGCAGACACGGCAGAGCGTGCTGCTAGGGAGCCGGGCCCTGGTCCTGAAGACACACGCAGGGCCCATGGCTTTCGCCGCGCGGGGAGCCGAGGAGCACAGAGCCCCGAGGCCGGCCGAGGAGCAGGGGAAGCGGAGGCGGCGGCGAAGGGCTCTGGCACCCCGTCTTCTGCCAGCACCCAAGCTTTCCCGCCGCCCGGCCTGCTCCGCCGCCCCTGCAAGGCCGCACGGGAGCCTGGGAAGCGCCTGACGTTTCCCAAGGTGACCGCGCTCAGGAAAAGCAGGCCCTCGGTTGCCGAGACCCCGGGAGGGGACGCCTGTGCGCAGGGCCCCGGGCGACTGCAGCCCGCCGGCCCCGTGGCCTGCTGGCAGAACGCTGTCGGCGGGGACGCGCCTCCTATACACCCAGTGGGCACGGGCGCCTCTCGGAAGGCCATCCCCCAGGGCGCAGGGGGCGGAGCTGCAGGGCTGAGAGAAGGGGACACTGTGGAGACACCAGGGGACCTGGGTGGCAGAACACTGTCCTCAGAGTGCTATGATGCCAAGAGCCTCAAAACTCCAGAGAAAAGGCTCAGGGCAAGGTTGGCCTTAGCTCAAAAGACCTTTGCAAATTTTTTTGAGTCGAAAGTTTTAGAAAAAGAGAACACTGATGAGTGTTCTCCAGGTTCTCTCAAGGGCCGGAAGGAGAAGAGCAGGCCGCGGCAGAGTTCCTGGCGTGCTTTTCTGAAAAGCAAAGATGCCGAAGGCCCCAAAAGACCCACCTTAGTAAGTCTGGTTCCAGGACAGGAAACCTTGAATTCCCTCAGACCTTCTCCACCAAGGACCGACAGTCACTGTGAGGAGCAGGTAGAAGACAAGGAAAGCTGTGTTTTTGGAGATCACTGGTCACCTCCACATTCCCCCACACCTTTGTCACCCAGCAATTTGGTCTCTCCAGACAACAGGAGAAAAAGTGAGCCAACCATCAAATGCACAAGCCCCCAGGAAAGTGGTAGCTACCTAACTTCAGGTATCTTTCCTGAAAAGTCCTGGCTGATGTCACCCACCAGCCCTCGTGCCCCGCAGGCTGGGATCAGCTGCACCCTTCCCTCCAGCTCTGCCTGTTTCTTGGCATATGGAAGCCAAGGCATGCCCTGCAAACCCATGAGTCCCAAGCCCCGGAGCCCCAGGCCTGGTGTTCATCGGGCAGATTTCCACTACCCTGGCAGGAGCAGTGCCATCTCCATGGTTTCTCTTGGAAGCTACATTGATGTGGATAACAGCTCAGAGGCTTCTGAAAGGCCCAAGACCCCCAAGGCCCAGGCAAGCCTCCTGCTTTCTCTGCAGACACTAGACCAGGATGACCAGAAGGAAGAGAGTGGGAAAAGAGGCTGGCATCACCATGGCCTGAGCGTAACACCCTCGCTCAGGGACCTTCCTGGAAGTGAGGTGAGTTACCTGTGACTCCCACCAACCTGTTTATTTACCTCTAAATGCAGGAGGAGGGAACCAGATGGGAAATTTTCCCAAGTGAGGAGAGAGGTGAAGCAGGAAGGCCAATCTGCCTTCCATGGAGACTGTACCATTTAACACTCCTGGAGTGCCCCGACCCTAATCAACATAGTGTGTGACCAACTTCTGGGAATTTGCCAAACTAACAAGTAGGAATTGGCATTTCACTATAATTTTGTGCTTCTGGGTTTTTTTTTTCCTTGTATAAATCCAGCTATTTGAATTCCTTTTTCTATCAATTGCCTATTCTTCTTTCAGGTGGTTGATGCAGGCTTTTTCCTGTCAGCCTTCATCCTTCCCCACTGTGAAATTTTTTTTTTAAATTTCCCCATGTTGTCTTCTAATATTTTTAATGTGTTTTTTTAATTAGGTCTGATACCATTGAGCTTATTTCAGTATAATGAGATAGTTGTTGGTGCTTCTGAATTTCCTAGTAAAAAAAAAATGGTCTCTCCCCCGAAGCCAAGACCCAGAACAGGGTAACATGGTGTTGGGTCAGGCACAAGAAAGGTATGCAAGCTTGGGTTTTCTCATGAGTCACTGCCCTCAGAAGGAGTAGCTTTTTTGAAATTCCAGAAAGAATACCCTTGGGACTGTGAAAGAAAACCTCCCTATGCCCTATCCACCTCTGCATCTGTGTGCCCCCACCCCTCCACTTCTTTAGACAAATGACGTCTGTCTCCTCTGGGCCCAGCACTGTGCTGGTGTGAAAGGACTTCAAGGTCAGCATCAGTGTCCAGGCAGAGCTGGTCAGGGCAGGCCCAGCTGCACACTGTCCCCTGGTTCCTGGGGAGCCCCTCCCCTGAGCGAGCCATCTGTGTGGAGCCAGTGGTGCTGGGCTAGTCTGTGCTCGCCCTCCTCCTGCTGTCACCCATCCAGATACTCCTGTGGGTCTCTGGTCTCAGAACACACGCATTTTCCCTGTGTTCATGTATTTGCTGCTCTCTTGTCTTCCTACATGTTCTGATGTGCACGCACATTAGGCCTTCCCTAGTGGGGAAGATAGGAACTAACAGGGGTCACCCACTTCAGGCCTGGCCCTTTCCTGGGCACCTTCCAGGTGTTTGCCTGAGTCCTACCACATCTGCTCCTTCTCTTATACAACACTTGGACAGCCTCTGCGGGTCTTAACAAGCAGTGATGTGATTGCAAAGTGCCTAGGAAAGGGCTGGGTGTGAAGTGGGTGTTGGATAGATGTTACCTCCTGTTCCTCTTTGTCTTTCACATCTTACCTGACAAAAGGGAAGGCCTCGTGTGCCTGCACATCAGAACACGTAGGAAGGGGCGCCCGGGTGGCTCGGACTGTTAAGCGTCTGGCTTCAGCTCAGGTCACGATCCCAGAGTCCTGGGATCCAACCCTGCATCGGGCTCCCTGCTCAGCCAGGCGTCTGCTTCTCCCTCTGGCCGTCCCCCTGCTTGTGCTATCTCTGTCTCTCTCTCTCTCAAATAAATAAATAAAATCTTAAAAAAAAAAGATGTATGAAGACAAGAGAGCAGCAGATACATGAACACAGGAATGGGAAGGGGAGAAAGTCTTTGAAGTTTGCTCTCTAGCTGAAGCCCAGAGCAATCAGGGACCAAGAAACGCAACGTGGAGATAGGAAGGCTCCCTCTTGTGGCTGCTCCTGGGAGAGCAGGCAGTGATTGGAGGAGTAATTAGCAAGAAATTCAGTCAGCATTCCCATTTATTCCTTCCACAGTGCATTTAAGGAACAAAGGTTCTTTTATTCCATACCCTAAGACAACCGTTCTTAATATCCTGTTAGATTTTTTTCCAGCTTCTTTTTTTGCAAGGAAGTTTTATATATTTATCATGGTTGTGATAATGCCATCTATAGAGGCTTTAATTTTCTATGATTTTGCCTCCTGCACTTGGTTTCTTTAAAGCTCTTTTAATTTGAGAAATTCAGAGGTCATACAGAAAAGCATAATGCACATACATATAGATAATATTTTTTTAAATGCAAGTGATTTTATTAGGTATAAACATTCTTGGTGTAGGACTAAAAGTTATTGCATCACTTTAAATATCTTGAGTATTAGATAATTGATTAACAGAATAGACTATGATTGGAATGGTAATAATGAATTTTCACATAATAGAGCTTTAGATTATGCATTTTTTTCTTTGCTTATCATTTGGAAAGAAAATGTTTTTATTTAAATTCAATTAGCCAACATATAATGCATCATTAGTTGTTTTTTTTTTAAATTTTATTATGTTATGTTAGTCACCATACAGTACATCATTAGTTTTTGATGTACTGTTACATGATTCATTGTTTGCATATAACACAACCACTTTGGAAAACAGTGTGGAGATTCCTCAAAAATTTAAAAATAGAGCTACCATACGACCCAGCAATTGCACCACTGGGTATTTACCCCAAAGACACAGATGTAGTGAAAAGAAGGGCCATATGCACCCCAATGTTCATAGCAGCAATGTCTGCAATAGCCAAACTGTGGAAAGAGTCCAGATGCCCTTCAACAGATGAATGGATAAAGAAGATGTGGTCCATACATACAATGGAATATTAGCCATCAGAAAGGATGAATACCCAACTTTTGCATCAAAATGGATGGGACTCGAGGAGATTATGCTAAGTGAAATAAGTCAAGCAGAGAAAGTCAATTATCATATGGTTTCACTTATTTGTGGAACATAAGGAATAGCATGGAGGACATTAGGAGAAGGAAGGGAAAAATGAAGGCAGGGAAATTGGAGGGAGAGATGAACCATGAGAGACTATGGACTCTGAGAAACAAACTAAGGGTTATAGAGGGGAGGGGGGTGGGGGGATGGGTTAGCATGGTGATGGATAATATATTGTTGTAAAACAAAAACCGAGTAACCTCCACCCATTAAGAAACACCACACTCCCCCTACCCCATCCCTTCTTGCTCAGAGCGCCCTCCCTTCTCACTGACAGTAACCACTGCAACCTTTATGGTATTCACTTCCTTGCCTTTCATTATAACTTTACTACTTAACTTTGCATCACCAAACCACATAGTTTATTTTTGCCCGTTTTTGAGCTTTATGTAAATAAAACCTTATGATTTCCTTTAAACCTATCCATTCTATTGTCCGCCTCATTTTGCTCTAATTTTGTTAAGACTCATTCTTACTCTGCGTATCTAACGTTGTTTCATTTTCATTGTTATACAGAATTACTTTGAATCAGCATACCACACTGTGTTTATTAGTCGGCTATTGTTAGACATCGGGGCTTTCTTCAGTTGCGTCTCTCATGAACAGGGCTGTTCGGATCGTTTGTGCCCTGGTGCCTACTGCACATGCAAATGCATCTCTGCCCAGTGCATTCAGAGGAGTGAGATGGCTGGCTCACTAGGGGATGCAGATCTTCAGCTTTACTAGATACTGTCAAACGTTTTCCCAAAGTGATTGTGCCAATTTACACTCCTTCCTTGAGATTTCTTTTACTCCATATTATCATTAACATTTGTTTGGTATTGTCAGTCTTGTTAATATTAGCCATTCCACTAGGTGGATAGAGGTTGTCTCCTTGTGGTCTACATCTATGCTTATATGCTTATATGGCAATTTGGATATCTTGTTTGGGGACGTGTCTGACCTAATCTCTTGCCCATTTGTCTGTGAGGTTCCCTTTTTCTTGCTGATGGTGTATATTCTGGATACAACCCACTGTTGGTCAAATGTGCCACAAATATCATTTCCTACTCCATGGTTTGTCTTTTTCCTTCTGTGATGGTATCTTTTGATGGACAGAAGTTCTTAATTTTAATGTTTTCAAGTATATCCACATTTTCTCTACCCCAAATTCAGGGGATTAATAGAATCTCCTAAATAACTTTTAACAAGGATTTCCTGGTCTTATTATTATTATTTTACATTTAGATTTCTGAGATGCCTAAAACTGGCTTTTGTGTTCCTTTGGTTGGTTTTTCCATTCCTTGTGCCAGTTCAGTGTCTCATCACTGTGTATAGGAAGTGTTGCTGTCCAGCTGATCAGATCCTCCCACCTGGTTCTTCTTCAATATGATCAACACTTATTGAGTGCCTGCTATGCACCAGGCAACATTCTAGGTGCTATGGATACAATGTGGAAGAATATATAAAGATCTCTGTCCTCAAAGGAGCGGTGGGCATGATGGGAGTAAATAAATAATTGAGCAAATAAGATTATTTCAGATATTGAAGAGAATGTAAAAAAACAAAAATGTAATTAAGAAATTGAAAAGGTTAATGGGATAGAGAGTTAGGGGCTGTGAGGGTGGGACTCCCTTAGCTTGCAGGTTTAGAGTCTAAGGAGTTAAACCAAGCCTTGGGTGATGAGGAGCCAGAAAAGGGGGCCTCTCAGGCCCAGCCCAACATTTCAGTGACATGAGAGACTCCCCTTGCCTACAGACTGACATATAATTGAGCCCTCCACAATGTCATCTCATACATGGGACAGCACAGCATGTTGTGTGATGGAAAACAAGAGGAGGCAGTGTTTGGGTATGAAAGGTGCCACTTACAGGTAGACATTTCTTCCCTTTTTAATTCAGGTTTAGGGGCAAAGAATCTATGATTTCAGGCAAGCAAGATCTGCATCTTATCTATAATCTAATTTGTGCACATGTGGGCTTGCACTTCTGGCTAAGGGGGTTTAGGAAGAAGACCAAGATTAAGAGGGAGCAAGATGAAAAAGAACTATGGATGGATGAGAGAAATGGGGAAAAGCTAGGAGTTTTGAACACCTGTGCATGTTTGATTCCTATTCTCTTACCCCCTAACCCTGAACCTTGCTGTAAGACCTCACTGGGACTCTGTTTCCTTATTTGTAAGGGTCGGACAAGGTGATCTCTTAAGCCTCTGCTAGGTAGAATATCAGCTTTATGAATGAATGCTGGATAGTTTTGCTGACCTTGCCCACAGTCTTCTCTGACTTTGAAAGCAAGGATCCAAAGTATGGCTTCTATTTAGAGATTCTAAATGGGGTGGAGGGAGGGAATACATTGTGAACCTTTCTGATGGGAATGTAAAACAGTACAGCCACTCTGGGGAAAAAACACTGTGGCAATTTCTAATTAAACCAAACCTGGGTTTACCATATGACCCAGCAATTGCCCTTGTGCACATTTATCTCAGGGAAATGAAACTTAGTTTACACATGACCCTACAAATAAATGTTCACAGCAGCTTTATTCATAATAGCCCCAAACTGAAAACAACCTAGATGTCCTTCTGTAGGTGAATGGTTAACAAATGGTTAACAAACTGTGCTACATCCCTAAAAAATTGAACTACTGATGAATGCAACAACTTTGATGGATTTCAAGGGAATTATTCTGAGTGAAAAGAAAAGCCAATAAGCAAAAGGTTATGTACTGTAGGAATCCATTTATATAACATTCTTAAATGAAAAAAGCATGGAGATGAAGAACAGATTGGCTGTTGCTAGAGGTTGTGGGGAGGGCCATGGGTGAGGTTATACAAGGACAAAAGGATCCTGAAGTGCTGACACTGTTCTGTATCTTGACTGTGGTGGTAGATTCCTGAACCTACATTAAGTGATAAAACTGCACAGAACTAAATGAACACACACACACACACACACACACACACACACACACACACACAACTGCAAGGGAAACCTGAATAAGATCTGTGGGTTGTATCAATATCCTGGCTGTAATATTGTAACATTCTATAAAATGTTACCATTATGAGAATCTGAGTACAAAGTACACAGGATTTCTCCATACTATTTCTTACATCTGGGTGTGTATCTACAATTATATCAAAATTCAAAGTTTAATTAGAAGAAAACATTTATGTCATTAATTTAATGGCTGCTTGGTATTCACTGTATATATATGCATCATAATTCTCAACCAGTTCTCTATTGTTTTGAACAATTAGGTGGTTTACCACTTTTTAAAAAAAATTTATTATGTTATGTTAGTCACCATACAATACATCATTAGTTTTTGACGTGGTGATCCACGATCCATTGTTTTCGTATAACACCCAGTGCTCCATGCTGTATGTGCCCTCCTTAATATCCATCACCAGGCTAACCAATCCCCCCTTCCCTCTCCCCTCTAGAACCCTCAGTTTGTTTCTGAGTCCATGGTCTTTCATGGTTCATCCCTCCCTCCAATTCCCCCTCCATTTTTCCCTTCCTTCTCCTAATGTCCTCCATGCTATTCCTTATGTTCCATAAATAAATGAAACCATATGATAATTGACTTTCTCTGCTTGACTTATTTCACTTAGCATAATCTCCTCCAGTCCCATCCATGTGGATGTAAAAGTTGGGTATTCATCCTTTCTGATGGCTGAGTAATTGTCCATTGTATATATGGACCACATCTTCTTTATCCATTCATCTGTTGAAGGGCATCTGGACTCTTTCCACAGTTTGGCTATTGCAGACATTGCTGCTATGAACATTGGGGTGCATATGGCCCCTCTTTTCACTACATCTGTGTCTTTGGAGTAAATACCCAGGAGTGCAATTGCTGGGTCATAGGGTAGCTCTATTTTTAAATTTTTGAGGAACCTCCACACTGTTTTCCAAAGTGGCTGTACCAACTTGCATTCCCACCAACAGTGTAAGAGTGTTCCCCTTTCTCTACAACCTCTCCAACATTTGTTGTTTCTTTCCCTGTCCATTTTTGCCATTCTAACTGGTGTAAGGTAGTATCTCAATGTGGTTGTGATTTGAATTTCCCTGATGGCTAATGATGATGAACATTTTTTCATGTGTCTGTTAGCCATTTGAATGTCTTCTTCAGAGAAGTGTCTTTTCATATCTTCTGCATGCTTTTTGGCTTGATTTTTTTGTTTTTTGGGTGTTGGAGTTTGAGAAGTTCTTTATAGATCTTGGATACCAGCCCTTTATCTATAGTGTCATTTGCAAATATCTTCTCCCATTCTGTGGGTTGCCTCTTTGTTTTGTTGACTGTTTCCTTGGCTGTGCAGAAGCTTTTTATCTTGATGAAGTCCCAAAAGTTCATTTTTGCTTTTGTTTCTCTAGCCTTTGGAGATGTATCTTGAAAGAAGTTGCTGTGGGTGATGTCAAAGAGCTTACTGCCTATGTTCTCCTCTAGGATTTTGATTGGATTCCTGATTCACATTGAGGTCTTTCATCCACTTTGAGTTTATCTTTGTGAATGGTGTTAGAGAATGGTCAAGTTTCATTCTTCTGCATGTGGCTGTCCAACATTCCCAGCACTATTTATTGAAGAGACTGTCTTTTTTCCATTGCATGTTTTTTCCTGCTTTGTCAAAGATTGTTTGACCATAGAATTGAACGTCCATATCTGGGTTCTCTATTCTGTTCCATTGGTCTATATGTCTGTTTTTGTGCCAGTACGATGCTGTCTTGGTGATCACAGCTTTGTAATTGAGCTTGAAATCGGGCAACGTGATGCCCCCAGCTTTGTTTTTCTTTTTCAACATTTCCTTGGCAATTTGGGGCCTTTTCTGATTCCATACAAATTTTAGGATTGTTTGTTCCAGCACTTTGAGAAATGTCGTTGGAATTTTGATCAGGGTGGCATTGAAGGTATAGATTGTTCTGGGTAGCATAGACATTTTAACAATGTTTATTCTTCCAATCCATGAGCATGGAATATTTTTCCATCTTTTCGTGTCTTCCTCAATTTCTTTCATGAGTGTTCTGTAGTTCCTAGAGTAGAGATCCTTTACCTCTTTGGTTAGGTTTATTCCAAGGTATCTTATGGTTTTTGGTGCTATTGTAAATGGAATCGTTTCTCTACTTTCTCTTTCTACAGTTGCGTTGTTAGTGTATAAGAAAGCAACTGATTTCTGTGCATTGATTTTGTATCCTGCCACATTATTGAATTGCTGTATGAGTTCTAGTAATTTGGGGGTGGAGTCTTTTGGGTTTTCCACATAAAGTATCATGTTGTCTGCGAAAAGAGAGAGTTTGACTTCTTCTTTGCCAATTTGAATACCTTTGATTTCTTTTTGTTGTCTGATTGCTATTGCTAGGACTTCCAGTACTATGTTGAACAATAGTGGCGAGAATGGGCATCCTTGACATGTTCCTGATCTTAAGGGAAAGGCTTTCAGCTTTTCCCCATTGAGGATGATATTCGCTGTGGGTTTCTCATAGATGGATTTTATATGAACTTGAGGAATGTTCCCTCAATCCCTATACTCTGAAGAGTTTTAATCAGGAAAGGATGTTGTATTTTGTCAAATGCTTTTTCTGCATCAATTGAGAGGACCATATGGTTCTTCTCTCTCCTCTTATTAATGTGTTCTATCACATTGATTGATTTGCAAATGTTGAACCACCCTTGCATCCTGGGGATAAATCCCACTTGGTCGTGGGGGGATGATCCTTTTAATGTATTGTTGGATCCTATTAGCTAGGATATTGTTAAGAATTTTGGAATCCATATTCATCAGGGATATCGGTCTAAAATTCTCCTTTTTGTTGGGGTCTCTGCCTGGTTTGGGGATTAGGTAATGCTGGCCTCATAGAATGAGTCTGGAAGTTTTCCTTCTGTTTCTATTTTTTTGAAACAGCTTCAGTAGAATAGGTATTATTTCTTCTTTGAATGTTTGGTCGAATTCCCCAGGGAATCCATCAGGCCCTGGACTCTTGTTTTTTGGGAGGTTTTGATCACTGCTTCAAGCTCGTTACTGGTTATTGGCCTATTCAGGTTGTCAATTTCTTCCTGTTTCAGTCTTGGCAGCTTATATGTTTCCAGGAAGGCATCCATTTCATCCAGACTGCTCAGTTTATTGGCATATAGTTGTTGATAATAATTTCTAATAATTGTTTCTATTTCCTTGGTGTTAGTTGTGATCTCTCCCCTTTCATTCATAATTTTATTAATTTGGGTCCTTTCTCTTTTCTTTTGCATAAGTCTGGCCAGTGGTTTATCGATCTTATTAGTTCTTTCAAAGAACCAACTTTTAGTTTCGTTGATCTGATCTACTGTGTTTCTGATTTCTAATTCATTGATCTCTGCTTTAATTTTAATTATTTCTCTTCTAAGGCATGGCTTAGGCATCGTTTGTTGCTTTTTCTCTAGTTCTTTAAGGTGTAGAGTTAGTTGGTGAATTCGGGATTTTTCTATTTTTTGGAGTGAGGCTTGGATGGCTATGTATTTCCCCCTTAGGACCGCCTTGGCAGTATCCCATAGGTTTTGGACCGATGTGTTTTCGTTCTCATTGATTTCCATGAATTGTTTAAGTTCTTTGATTTCCTGGTTGACCCAAACATTCTTGAGCAGAGTGGTCTTTAGCTTCCAAGTGTTTGAATTTCTGCCAAATTTTTTCTTGTGATTGAGTTCCAGTTTTAAAGCACTGTGGTCTGAGAATATGCAGGGAATAATCTCAGTCTTTTGGTATCGGTTGAGACCTGATTTCTGACCCAGTATGTGGTCTATTCTGGAGAAAGTTCCATGTGTGCTTGAGAAGAATGAGTATTCTGTTGTTTTAGGGTGGAATGTTCTGTAAGTATCTGTGAAGTCCATCTGATCCAGTGTATCATTCAAAGCTCTTGTTTCCTTGTTGATTTTCTGCTTAGATGATCTATCCATTGCTGAGAGTGGAGCATTGAGTATGATAACAATTAACGTATTGTTATCAATACGACTCTTTATTTTGGTTAACAGTTGGCTTATGTAGATGGCTGCTCCCATGTTGGGGGCATAGATATTTACAATTGTTAGATCTTCTTATTGGATAGACCCTTTAAGAATGACACAGTGTGTCTCTAACTACAGACTTCAGTTTAAAATCTGTGTCTCTAACTACAGACTTTAGTTTAAAATCTAATTTGTCTGATATAAGAATTACTACCCCAGCTTTCTTTTGAGGTCCGCTGGCATAGAAGATGGATCTCCATCCCTTCACTTTCAGTCTGGATGTATCTTTAGGTTCAAAATGAGTCTCTTGTAGGCAGCATATGGATGGGTCCTGTCTTTTGATCCAATCTGCAACCCTGTGCCGTTTTATGGGAGCATTTAGGCCATTCACATTGAGAGTGATTATTGAAAGATATGAATTAATTGTCATCGTGTTGCCTGTGAAGACATTGTTTTTATAGATTGTCCCTGTAAATTTCTGTTGTATATCACTCTTGGAGTTTTTCTCCTTTTATAGATCCCCTCTTAATATTTCTTGCAGGGCTGGCTTAGTGGTCACATATTCTTTCAGTTTCTGCAGGTCGTGGAAGCTCTGCATCTCTCCATCCATTCTAAATGAAAGCCGGATAAAGTATTCTTGGCTGCGTGTTCTTCTCATTTAGTACCGTGAATATGTCTTGCCAGGACTTTCTGGCTTGCCAGGTCTCTGTCGATAGGTCTAACGTTATTCTGATGTTCCTCCCTCTGTACGTAAGGAATCTCTTCCCCCTAACTGCCCTTAAGATGGTTTGCTTGGTTCTAAGATTTGCAAGTTTTACTATTACATGCCGGGGTGTTGGCCTGTTTTCCTTGATCTTGGGAGGGGTCCTCTCTGCCTCTAGGATGCGAATGTTTGTTTCATTCCCCAGATTAGGGAAGTTCTCAGCTATGATTTGCTCAATACATCTTCTAGTCTTCTCTCTCTCTCCACTCCCTTGGGGATTCCAATTATTCTGACATTGGAACGCTTCATGGTGTCACTTATTTCTCTGATTCTATTTTCATGGATTCTGAGTTGTTTTTCCCTGGCCTCCTCTTTTCCCTTTTTATCTATTATATTGTCTTCCAGGTCGTTTATTTGTTCTTCTGCCTCACTTACCCCAGCTGTTAGATTATCTAGATTGGATTGGATCTCATTGATAGCATTTTTAAGTTCTGCCAATTCAGCTTTCATTTCTGCCCTTAGAGACTATGTTGCCATTAATTGATTTCTCCATTCTAACTATTGTCTTCACAATTGCTAGCCTGAATCCATCTCCAATATCTTGGTTATATCTGCATCCATTTGTAAATCTGCAGCATAAGTCATAATCTCTGAGTCTTTTCTATTTTGGGGGCCCCTCCTCCTAGTCATTCTGTTGATGGGTGTTTGAGGGAATGTATAGAGTCCAAATTATTGACCAGAACCTAAGCAAGATGCACCTGTTTTCTTGGGATCTAAGAGTTGCTGGCCTCTTGTTTTCCCAGCCTCTCTTCTGGTGAAGGGGCCTGCTGCACTGTTACTCAGGCAACCCTGTTTGGGTGGAGTTGGCCTCCCCCCCGTGGGGGGATGGGCTCAGCGGGGATCAGTTTTTGGGACTTTTGTTCTCTGGTGGCTTTCCGTGGCGACTTTCCGCGTCTCTTCCGCAAGTCAGAGCAGAAGAGACCGTTTCCAACCCTCTGCCTCAGAGCAGAGAGACCACAGTCTGTTCTTCAGTGAGCTCTCCAGGCCACACTGTCTCTGTTTCTGTCCGTGCTGCAGCGACCTGGGTTGTTAGCCCCTCTGCAGTGCTCCCAGTCCTGCCTCCAGGTCAGGGCATGTCTCTGCTCTTTGTGCTTCTAAAATCTCCGGCTGCTCCCAGTTCACATATGCAACCCCACCGCTCTGGGTTTCCGCCCTGGGGGCTGCCCTAAAGTCCTTTCCCCACCGCTACCGGTCTGTGAGTCTGTGCCCAGTCCCCAGGGCGTGAGGCGGTCGCTCACGGGCGGTGTAGCATCCCCACAGACAGTCTCCCTCCCGCTGCTGTTTATCCTCCAATAAATGCCTGCGGAATCAGGGCTCCCCACTTCGTACCTGGAAACCAACTGCCTGTGATATTCTGTTTGTAGAGATCCAGATCTTACATCTCAGGCTGGTTTCGTGGGTGCTCAAAGTGGTCTGGTGGATATCCAGCTCAATTCCGGGGACCAGTTGAAATAGGGTCCCCTACTCCTCCGCCATCTTTCCTAGTCCTCCCTATTTACCAATTTTTAACATAAATAAGGCTATGTTGAACATCTGTGCAGATAAGCTTCTCAAAATGTTTTATTCTCCCTCTTTTTTATCCCCTTTACTTTTTTAAAATTATCAAAATTATGCATGCACATAGTGATAAAATCAAATGTTAGTTAATGCTTTTCAAACGTTAACGCACATGTAAATCACCTGGGCTCTGTTGAGGTGCAGGTCCTGATTCATATGTTTGGGTGATGCCTGAGGTTTGCGTTCTGACAAGCGTCCAGGTGCTGTAACTTCTGGTCCTCCCCTTCATGAGCAGTAGTGAGAGGTTAGAAGACTTCCTCTGGAAATGACAGCCATCTGGCTCGTTCCTCCCCTGCCCAGAGACAACCAAGTTAGGTTTTAATAGTAATTTCAAACTGCTATTTTGAGTTAAAAATATTATGTATTAACTTCCAGTTTTGATAATCATGAAGATTCAGCATCTTGCCTTCCATCCCATCTCCTTTCCCATCCTTCTAATACCATCTTTCCAGTATAGAGTTAAGTCAGTAACAAGTGTTTATATCCTTATGGATATGAAAATATTCTTGAATGCAAATCCAAGCAATAGTCTACAATGACTTTTTTTTTTCTGTAGTTAATAATTGTTGAATTTTTCATATATGTGATTTTCTATAAATCTATCCTTAAATCTGACTATAAGATCACTTATTAACTATTTTCCAAATATTCAAACATGTCAGCATTCTATCAAGTCTCTCCTTTCTCCTAGACACCTTCCTTCCAGAGCCCTCCGACCTCCTGCTGTAATTTGGACTAGTTGTTCCCAGGAATTCTACATAGCTTTCTTCTCTGGTTTCCTGTTTCTTGGATCCTGGGTCTTCCTTTATTCCTTTATTGTGTTCAAGAACATCCCCCACTAGCTTCCTAAGAAAAGGTATGTAGGAGGGATTGTTTTTAGTTTTTGCATGTCTGGAAAAAAAATACCCTTTTAATTTTCATACTTGATGGATAGTTGGGCTTTGTATAGAATTCCAGGTTAAAATGACCCTTCGAAAAAGTGAAGGCGTCACAACATTATGTTCTAATATCAAACGCCACTGGTGAAAAGGGCAATAACATTGTTCCGGCGGCCCGGTATGGCTTGGTTTGTTTTGTTTGTTTTTTCTTTAGAAGCTTTTAGGTTCTCTCTTTTATTCCTGTGTTATGGAATTTTTTAGTGAAATTCTGGATGTGAGTTTCTTTTTATTCATTGTGCTAAACATTCAGTGTACCCTTTAAATCTGGAGTCTGCTAACCTTCAATACCAGAAAAAAATTATGTATTATTAATTTGATAATTTCCTTCTCTCCTTTACCCCCTGGAGCTCCTGTTAGAGGTTGTAATTCCTTGACAAAGCTTTAATATTCTTACTATTTCTGTGTTTCATCTCTATATCTTCATTTTATTTTGGGGGGAGGAGAGATTTTCTCAAATATATTTCCAGCCCTCCTATTGAATATTTTCAATGTTCTCTAATTTTATTTTGTAATAAAAATGGCTTTCTTCTGCCTATATGAATAATACGTGCTCATTACAAAAAATTCCAACAATACATAAAAATGTAGAGAACACAAAAAATTCTCTGTAATCCTACCATTTTATGGTAATCAGCCTGATATTTTGGTGACCATTATTTTATTCTTCATTTTATATAAACACACTCAAACAAAACCACACCTATAATTTGATACAAACAGAATATCACTCTTGCTATTTTTAATCATAGATGCTAACACTGTCCATCTTCCTACCTCAGCATCACTTCATTGTGGTCTCCCATTAGCCCATACCTCCAGCCTAGTGAATGACATTCTATATTTTCTCCACACTCTTATAATCATACATAAATACATATATGCATACATCCATACACTCCTATACAAACACACTTGCCTGTATCTTAAACTTATCCCTTAACAACATTCATGGAAATATTCCCAAGGTACTTGTAATTGTAAGTAATGGTTGCATAATATTCTGTACTGTGAGCGTTTCAAAATTTGCTCCTTTTTTTTCCCCATAGATAGCTACACACTTTTCCTGTTCCTGAAACCTGCAAATATTCCTTTAGTAAACACCATTTTATATATAAACTTATAGAAGACTAGTAGAGAGTCTTGAATGGAAGTGCCAAAGATCATAAGCATTTTTATATTTTAATAGATTCCAGATTCTCCTCCAAAAAGGCTACAATATTTCATATTTCCAGGGGCACCTGGGTGGCTCAGTCCATTAAGCATCTACCTTTGGCTCAGGTCATGATCTCAGGGTCCTGGGATTGAGCTCCACATCAGGCTCCCTGCTTAGCAGGGAGCCTGCTTTTCCTCTCCCTCTGCCACTCCCCCTGCTTGTGCTCACTCTCTCTCTGTCAAATAAAAATATTTTATATTTCCAGTAGCATTTTATATTTCTCCATATCTCCATCAATAATGAACCTTATAATCTTATAATTCTTGTTTTGGTTTGATATTGTTGCTATTGTTTTAAAACTTTATTTTTTATTTTTAAATTTTTGTTAGCACATATTTATTTAATTAAAGTTGCTTTTTCTTGTTCCTTCTTGCTCTTTTTAAAACTTTTTATTTTAAAACAATTATAGACTCACAGGAAGTTGAAAAATAATATAGAGAGGTCCAGTGTGCTCTTCCTTTATCCAGTTCCCCAAATGTAACATCTTTTTTCAAGATTTTTTATTTATTTGAGACAGAGAGAGAAAGAGAGAGAGAGCACACACATGTGCACAAGTCAGGGGGAGGGGCAGAGGGAGAGAGAGAAGCAGACTCCCTGATGAGCAGGGAGCCTGATTCTGGACTCAATTCCAGGACCCTGGGTTCATGACCTGAGCCAAAGGCAGATGCCTAACCGACTCAGCCACCCAGGCGCCCCCCAAATGTAACACCTTATGTAACTATAGAACAACGTCAAAGCCAGCAACTGGCATTGGTAGAATGGGTGTATGACTCTATGTCATTTTATCACACATGTAGATTTATATGACTACTACCATTAGCCTGGTAGACACTATTCCATTACCCTCATGCTACACTCCTTTACAGTCACACCCTCCCCCCCTTCCCTGACTACCTGCAACCATGAATCTATCTCCATCTCTATGATTTTGTCATTTCAAAAATGTTACCTTTTGTGAATGGCCTTTTTCACTCAGTATAAATCCATTGATTTTTATTAAACTATTGTGTGTATCCATAGTTCATTTTTATTGCTGAATACTATTTCATGGTGTGTCTTTACTGTTTTTCTCCTTAACCAATTACCTATTGAAGGACATTTGGGTTGTGTCCAGCTTGGGGCTATTGCAAGTAAAGCTTCTATAAACATTCATGAACAGGTTTCTGGGTGGATAACAGTTTTCATTCCTCTGGGAGAAATGCCCATCAGTGTGCTTGTTAAGTTGTATGGTAAGTATATTTTTAGTTTTTTAACAAAGTGCCAAATTCTTCCAGAGTGGCTATACCATTTTACATTTCCACCATCAATGTATGGGAGATCCGGTTCTCTGCATCCTTGCCAACATTTGGAATTTTGATGTTTTTCATTTTTCGTGTACTAATAAGCATGTGGCAGTATCTCATTGTGATTATGATTTACATTTCCCTAAGGGCTAGTGATGTTGAACATTTTTCATGTGCTTATTTGCTGTCTTAGTCCACTCAGGCTGCTGTAACAAAATACCACAGACTGGGTAGCTTAAAAAAGAACAGAAAACTTACTTTTCACAGTTCTGGAGGCTGGGAATCCAAGATCAAAGTGCTGGTGGGTTTGGAGTCTAGTAAGAGCCCAAGTCCTAGATGGCCCTCTTCTCATGCTAATGTCACAAGCGGGAGGGAATAAGGGAACTCCCTGGGGCCTCTTTTATCAGGGCACTAATTCCATCCAGGAGGGATCTGCCCTTCTGGACTAATCACCTCCAAAGGCCCCACCTCCTCTGGGGGCTAGGATTTCAACATATGAATGGAGGGGGCAGACATTCAGCCTATAGCATTTGCCATGCATATATATCTTCTTCAGTGAACTGTCTCTTTATGTCTTCCTCATTCTCTGAGTTGTTACTTTTTACAGTGGAGTATTGAGAGTTCTTTTTTTTAATCAGATAATACTTAACACCACATGTGCTTAAGGTGTATAATGTGTTGATTTGATGGAATTATATATTGCAATTTGATTACCTCCTTTAGCTAACATCTCTGTCATTTGTGATGAGAACATTTAAGATCTCATCTCTTAGCGTCTTTGAAGTTTATAATATGGTATTTTTATTGTCATTATTATAATCATTATTCTGTGCATTAGATCTCCAGGATTATTCGTCTACCAGGTACAAGTTTGTACCCTTTAACCACATCACCCAATTCTTCTACTCCCCAGCCCCTGGTAACCACCATTCTACTCTCTGACTCCATGAGTTCAGCTTTTTCAGATTCCACATATGAGTGATATCATACAGTGTTTGTCCTTCTCTGTTTAACTTATCCCACTTAGCACAATGCCTTCAAGCTCCATCCATGTTGTCACAAATGGCAGGATGTCCTTCTTTGCCATGGCTGAATAATATTCCACTGTCTATATGTATGCCACATCTTCTTAATCCATTCATCCACTGACAGACACCTAGGTTGTTTCCCTATCTTGACTGTTATGAATAATGCTATAATAAACATGGCAGTGCAAATACCTCTTCAATATCCTATTTCCATTTCCTTTGGATATATACCCAAAAATGGAACTGCTAGATAATATGGTAGTTCTATTTTTAATTTTCTGAGGAACCTCCATACTATTTTCATAGTAGCTGCACAAATTTACATTCCCACTAACAGTGCATAGTGTTCC
Organism: Callorhinus ursinus; assembly: GCF_003265705.2. Taxonomy (NCBI): domain Eukaryota; kingdom Metazoa; phylum Chordata; class Mammalia; order Carnivora; family Otariidae; genus Callorhinus; species Callorhinus ursinus. The sequence continues at coordinate 1,010,929 of NW_027397176.1, read as the reverse complement.
TTTTCTCCACATCCTCGCCAATACTTGTTATCTCTTATCTTCTTGATGATAGCCATTCTAACAGGTGATATCTCATTGTTGTTTTGATTTACATGTCCCTGAGCATCATTTCATCTACTTGCTAGCCACTTGTATGTCTTCTTTGAAAAATGTGTTCTTTCAGTTCTTCTGCCCATTTTTTTTTAAATCGGATTGTTTTGTTCTTTTTTTATTGTAGGAGTTGTAGGAGTTCTTTATATATTTTGGATATTAACCCCTTATCCAATATATGGTTTGTAAATATTCTCTGCCATTTTGTAGGTTGTCTTCTCATTTAGTTGTTTCTTTTGCTGTGCAAAGCCTTTTTAGTTTGATATGGTCTCATTTGTTGACTTCTGCTTTTATTGCTTGTGCTTTTGGTGTCATATCTGAAAAATCATTGCTGAGATCAGTGTCGAGGAGTCTCTTCCTTATGTTTTCTTCCAGGAGTTTTACTGGATCAGACCTTCTGTTTACATGTTTAATCCATTTCAAGTTAATTTTGTGAGTGATGTAAGATGGGGTCCAATTTTATTTTTCTGCATGTGGCTGTCCAGTTTTTCAACACCACTTATTGAAGAGACTGTCCTTTCCCCACTGGATGTTCTTGGCTGCCTTGTCAGATATTAGCTGGGCTATTTCTGGGGTCTCTATTCTGTTCCATTGGTCTGTGTGTCTGTTTTTGTGCCAGTACCATACTGTTTTTATTACTATGGCTTTCTAGTATAATTTGAAATTGGAAGTGTGATCCCTCCAACTTTGTTCTTTCTCAGGATAGTTTAGACTATTGGGGTGTTCTGTGGTTCAGTACAAATTTTAGAATTGTTTTTTTCTATTTCTGTGAAGAATGCCATTGGAATTTTTAAAGGGATTATATTGAATCTGTAGGTGGCTTTAGGTAGTATGGACACTTTAGCAATATCAACTATTCTGATCTATGAACAGGGACTACCTTTCCATTTATTTGTGTCTCCTTTAATTTCTTTCATCAATGTCTTCTAGTTTTCATTGTGCAGATATTTCACTTCCTTGGTTAGATTTATTCCTAGGTATTTTATTGTTTTTGATGCTATTGTAAATGGGATAGTTTTCTTTCTTTTTTCTTTTCTTTTTTTTTTTTTTTTTTGACAGAGGGAGACACAGTGAGAGAGGGAACATAAGCAGGGAGAGTGAGAGAGGGAGAAGCAGGCTTCCCGCAAAGCAGGAAGCCCAATGCTGGGCTCGATCCCAGGACCCTGGGATCATGACCTGAGCCAAAGGCAGATGCTTAATGACTGAGCCACCCAGGCACCCAGGATAGTTTTATTTCTTATTCAGATGTTTCATTATAAGTGTAGAGAAATGCAACTAATTTCTAGGTGTTGATTTTATATCCTTCAACTTTATTGAAGTTCTGAATAGTTCCAATAGTTTTTTAGGTGAGTCTTGGGGATTTTGTATATATAAGATGTCACCTGTGAATACTGATGGTTTTACTTCCTCTTTTCCTATTTAGATGCCTCATTTCTTTTTCTTGCCTAATTGCTCTGGTTATGACTTCCAGTACTATATTGAATAAAAGTAGGGAGAGTGGACATCCTTGTCTTGTTCCTGATCTTAGAGGAAAAGCTTTCAGCTTTTCACTGTTAAATACAATGTTAACTGTGGGCTTGTCATATACAACTTATATTATGTTGAGGTACATCCCTCTATACCTACTTTGTTGAAAATTATTTCATTCTTGGGATGCCTGGGTAGCTCAGTCAGTTAAGCGTCTGCCTTTGGCACAGGTCATGATCCCAGGGTCCTAGGATCAAGTCCCTCATCAGGCTCCTTGCTTAGCAAGGAGCCTGCTTCTCCCTCTGCCCCTTCCTCTGCTCATGCTCTCTTTATCTGACAAATAAACAAAATCTTTTTTAAAAAAGAATTATTTTGTTATTTGTTTAAAAAAATTACCCCTGTGAACGTCTCATTTTATTCATATATTGCTTTTTTGATATCCTTAAAAAAAAAAAAGAGTGCAAGCACATGAGCTGGGGGGGGGGTAGGGGCAGAGGGAAAGGGAGAGAGAGAATCTTAAGTAGGCTCCATGCCCAGCATGAAGCCCAACACAGGGCTGCATCTCGCGACCCTCAGATCATGACCCTGAGGTCATGACCTGAGCTGAAACCAAGAGTCAGACACATAACTGACTGAGACACCCAGGCGCCTCTCTTTTCTTGATATCTTTGAATTGTCTTTCTCTGTTTCCTTGTAGCTCACTGAGTTTCCTTAAAAGTTATTTTAAATCTTTACCAGGGAAATTACAGACTTCCATGACTTTGGGGTAGATTATGGAATATTATTGTGATCCTTGGGAACGTTATTTTCCTTTAATTTTTCATATTCCTTGAAGTTTTTCATTGCTATCTTCACATGTAAAGTTGTAGTCACCTCCTCCAGGATTTACTTACTGCTTTCAGGATAGAAATACCCGCTGTCAGCTATGCTAGTGATTCTCAGGATTTCTCAGTCTGTTCCATGCTTCTTATACCCTCTTCTGGCATGTTTCTTAAGTTTATATGCCTTCTGCTGATCCTGCAAAGCAAAAGGCTTTGCACTCCCCCTTTTGTTTTCCAAAAGGTGGTGCTAAAACTTCAAGCTTGTGTTCTGTCCCTTGCCTGCAGGTTGGTCTGGCTTTCTACATGTGCTCACTAGCCACGTTTCCATCCTTTTTATTTCAACCTACTTGCATCATTATATTTGAAATGAGTTTCTTACAGCCAGCATATATTGGTTGGGTTTTTAATCCACTTTGTCTTTCTCTGTTTTTAATTGGTCTTTTAACCATATACTATTGACTGTTTACATTTAAAGTAATTCTTAAGGCTTAAGTCTGCCTTTTTATTTTTATTTTTTCTGTTTTCTGTTTATTATTTCTGTGTTCTTTTTCCCTCAGTCCTGTGGGTTACTTGAATATTTTTGAGAATTCCATTTTTATGTATCCTTAGCATATTTGAATTTCTTTTTGTAATTTTTTTTAGTGGTTGTCTAGATATTACATTGTATATATACAACTTACCAAGGTTGATTGGTATGGACATTTTACCAGTTCAAACAATGTTTATAATATAATTATCTCAAATATTTCCTCTAAATATATTGAGAATCACATCAGGTAATGTTATAATTTTTGTTCCAAACATCAAAACATAACTTAGAATTCTCAAGAGGAGAAGGAATGTCTGTTATATTTATCCATATTTTTACCCTTTACATTGTTCTTTTTCTTTCCTGATGTTTGTTGAAAAATTCTTACTTTTATCATCAGTTTCAATACATTCTTTAGCTATTTTTTAATTAAAGTATAGCTGATATACAATGTTATATTAGTTTCAGGTGGACAACATAGTGATTTGACAATTATATACATTATGAAATTCTCACCATAATAAGTGTAGTTACCATCCGTCACCATAAAAATTGTTACAATATTATTGATTATATCCCCTATATTGTACTTTTTATCCTTGGGATTTATTTATTTTATACCTGGAAGTTTCTACCTCTTAATCCCCTTCACTTTTTACCCATCCCCCACCCTTTTCTTTGGCAACCACCAGTTCTCTATATTTATGAATCTGTTACTAGTTTTTGTTTGTTTGTTCATTTGTTTTGTTTCTTAAATTCCACAAATATATCTGATATTATATGACATTTGTCTTTGACTTATTTCACTTACTATAACACGCTCGAGGTCCATCCATGTTGTCACAAATGGCAAGATTTCATTCTTTTTTAAGGTTGAGTAATATTCTATTGTGTATATATACCACATCTTCTTTAACATTCATCTGTGGATGACACTTGGGCTGTTCCTATATTGTATTGTAAATAATACTGCAATAAACACAGGGCTGCATATATCTTTTCAAATTAGTGTTTTCATTTTCTTCAGGTAAATACTCAGAAGTGGAATTACTGGATCAAATGGTAGTTCTGTTTTTAATTTTTTTTTATTCAGTAAACATTGTTTTTTTTTATTATGTTCAATTAGCTAACATATAGTACATCATTAGTTTTTGATGTAGTGTTCAACGATTCATTAGTTGCATATAACACCCAGTGTTCATCACAACACATGCCCTCCTTAATACCCATCACCTGGTTACCCTATCCCTCTGCCCCCCTCCCTTCTGTAACCCTCAGTTTGTTTTCTGGAGTCAGAAATGGACCCTCAACTCTTGGTCAACTAATCTTTGACAAAGCAGGAAAGAATATTCAATGGAAAAAAGACAGTCTCTTCAACAAATGGTGCTGGGAAAATTGGACAGCCACATGTGAAAGAATGAAACTGAACCTTTCTCTTACACCATACACAAAGATAAACTCAAAATGGATGAAAGACCTCAATGTGAGACCGGAATCCATCAAAATCCTAGAGGAGAACACAGGCAGTAACATCTCTGACATCAGCCACAGCAACTTCTTGCAAAACACGTCTCTAAAGGCAAGGGAAGTAAAAGCAAAAATGAACTACTGAGACTTCCTTCTGCACACCAAAGGAAACAGTCAACAAAACTAAAAGGCAGCCTACAGAATGGGAGAAGATATTTGCAAGTGGCATAACAGATAAAGGGCTGGTATCCAAGATCTATAAAGAACTTATCAAACTCAACACCCAAAAAACAAAAAATCCAGTCAAGAAATGGGCAGAAGACACGAACAGACACTTCTCCAAAGAAGACATGCAAATGGCTAACCGACACATGAAAAAATGCTCCACATCCCTTGGCATCAGGGAAATACAAATCAAAACCACAATGAAATACCACCTCATACCCATTAGAATGGCTAAAATTAACAAGACAGGCAACAACAAATATTGGTGGGGATGTGGAGAAAGGGGACCCCTCTTACACTGTTGGTGGGAATGCAAGTTGGTACAGCCACTTTAGAAAAGAGTATGGAGGTTCCTCAATAAGCTAAAAATAGAACTACCCTACAACCCAGCAATTGCACTACTAGGTATTTACCCCAAAGATACAGATGTAGTGAAAAGAAGGGGCACCTGCACCCCAATGTTCATAGCAGCAATGTCCACAATAGCCAAACTGTGGAAGGAGCCGAGATACCCTTCAACAGATGAATGGATAAAGAAGATGTGGTCCATATATACAATGGAGTATTAGCCATCAGAAAGGATGAATACCAACAATTTGCATTGACATGGATGGAACTGGAGGGGATCATGCTAAGTGAAATAAGTCAAGCAGAAAGACAATTATCATATGGTTTCACTCATATGTGGAATATAAGGAATATTTTTAATTTTTTGAGGGGCCTCCATACTGTTTTCCATACTGGCTGCACCAATTTACCTTCCCACCAACAGTGCATCAGGGTTCCCTTTTCCCCACATTTTTACCAACACTAATTTTTTGTCTTTTTGGTAATAGCCATTCTGATATGTGTGAGGTGGTATCTCATTGTGGCTTTGATTTGCATGTCCCTGATGATTAATGATGTTGAGCATCATTTCATATGTCTGTTGGCCAACTGGATATCTTCTTTAGAAAAAAATGTCTATTCAGGTCCTCTGCCCATTTTTATTTATTTATTTATTTTTTTAAAAGATTTTTATTTATTTATTGAGAGAGAGAATGGTAGAGAGAGAGCATGAGAGGGAAGAAGGTCAGAGGGAGAAGCAGACTCCCTGCTGAGCAGGAAGCCCGATGCGGGACTCGATCCCGGGACTCCAGGATCATGACCTGAGCCGAAGGCAGTCGCTTAACCAACTGAGCCACTCAGGCACCCCTCTGCCCATTTTTAAATTGGATTATTTGTTTTGTGTGTGTGTTGAATTGCGTGAGTTCTTTATGTATTTTGGCTATTAACCCCTTATCAGATCTATCATTTGCAGATGTCTTCTCCCATTCAGTGGGTTGCCTTTTTGTTGTTTCCTTTGCTGTGCAAAAACTCTTTAGTTTGGTGTAGTCCCAATTGTTTATTTTTGCTTTTGCTGCCCTTGCCTGAGGAAAAAGATTCAGAAAAATATTACTAAGGCCAATATCCAAGAATTTGCTGCCCATGTTTTGTTTTATGAGTTTTATGGTTTCAGGTCTGACATTTAGGCCTTTAAACCATTTTGAGTTTATTTATGTGTATGGTATAAGAAACTGGTTCAATCTCATTCTTTTGCATGTAGCTGTCCAGTTTTCCCAACACCATTTATTGAAGAGACTGACTTATCCCCATTGTATATTCTTGCCTCCTGTGTCATAGACTAATTGACCATGTAAGTGTGGGTTTATTTCTGGGCTTCCTATTCTGTTCCATTGGTCTATCCATCTGTTTTTGTGCCCGTACCATATTGTTTTGATTACTATAGCTTTGTAGTATATCTTGAAATCTCCAGCTTTGTTCTTCTTTCTCAATATTGCTTTGGCTTATTTGGGGTCTTTTGTGGTTCCATACAAATTTTAGGATTATTTGTTGTAGTTATATGAAAAATGATACTAGTATTCTGACAGATTACATTGAATCTGTAGATTGATTTGGATAGTATGGATATTTTAATAAGATTAATTCTTATTATCCATAAACATGGGATATCTTTCTACCTATTTGTGTCATCTTCAATGTCTTTCATCATTGTCTTCTAGCTTTCAGCATACAGGTCTTTCACCTCCTTGGTTAAATTTATTAGTAGGTTATCTTATTCTTTTTGATGTAATTATAAATGGAAATATTCTCTTATTTCTCTTTCTGCTAATTCATTATTTGTATAGAGATGCAACAGAGTTCTGCTAATTAATTCCGTGTCCTGTGACTTTATTGAATTTATTTATTAGTTCTAATAGTTTTTTGATGGATTTTTTATGGTTATCTATATATAATATCATTTTGTCTGCAAATTGTGACAGTTTTACTTCTTCCTTACTAATATGAATGCTTTTATTTCTTCTTGTCTGATTGTTGCATATTTTAACTATTTTTAAGGGTACATCTGATGGTAAAAATTCCGTTTTCCTTTCTCTGAGAATGTCTTGATTTTTCCTTTATTCCTGAAGAATATTTTCACTGCATATAGGATTCTTCATTAACAATTGTTTTCTTTAAAAACGACACTTGAAAAATGTTGTACCTCTTCTTTCTGGCCTCCATGGTTTCTGATGATGTCATTTAAATTGCTTTTTCCTTACAAGGAAGTTGTCTTTTCTATCTTACTGCTTTCTGCCTTGCTTGTGCTGGCTGATGAAATGTCTGATATTAAATAGAGAGATATTTGGAGAGCATCTTGTTCATTTGTGGATAACAAGTTTACTTTACAAGGATGCAAACTGAATAAACCTAATCTGTACTGTCAGGCTGGTCATGCAGCAATGGATAATTCATACTCTTGGGTTATCTGTATCCAATACTACAAAGAGAATTACAGATTTATACTAGAAATTTCCCCAAATAAAAATTTTAAGATTCTTCAAAATAAAAATGAAAAATCAGAGAATGAGTTTAATGCTGAGTAGCATGTTTATAGTGAAGTGCTGAAGTAGGACCTGAAAACACATCATTCCAGAGAGATAAGACTGTATTACCACCACAGCCCTCTCAGCCTTGTCTACTTATTAATAAAAACAGCAGTGTTGGCTACCATATATTGATGCAATATATATGTGACAGGCATTATGCTAAGTGCTATATGTATATTCTCTCATTTAATTCTGATAACTTTTCTGAGAGGTATTAATATTGCCATTTTAAGGTAGAGAAATAGAGAGGAAGTTAAGGAAAGTTGCCCAAAGCCACACTGCTGTTAAGAGCCACAGCCAGGATTCAAACTCAGCTTATCTAACCCCACAGTCTGCTCCCTGACCCTCCACCCTAGGATGCATGAGGAGCACACAACAGCCTGATCTGCCTTGCCTCTCTCTTACTTGCCCGTCTCTCTAGTACAGCAATTCTTAAACTACCCTTGCAACATAATCCCTAGAGGGCATTATAAACAGATTGCTGGCCCCACCCCTAGAACTTCTAATTCAGAAAAGTCTTGATCGGGCTTGAAAATGTGTACTTCTAGCAGGTTCCCAAGAGTATGAGTTATCCATTGCTGCATGACCAGCCTGACTTAGCTGGGTGCCTTTGGCTCAGAGTCTTTCACAAGGCTGTAGTCAGTGTTTTGGCAATGGCAGCACTCACATCCAAGGCTGGACTGCAGGATGTCTTGCTTCCACGCTTGCTCTGTGACAGGTCACAGATCCCTGCTGTCTGTTGGCTGGAGACATCGGTTTCCTGCCACATCAGCCTCTCCATAACACTCTTCACAGTATGTCATTTGGCTTCCTGCAGAGCAAGGGGATCCATGAGAGGCCCCCCAAAATGAAGCCACAGCCTTTCTATAACATAATCTCAGAAGTGGCATCCCATCCCTTCTCCCATATTCTGTTCATTAGAAGTGAGTCACTAAGTCTAGCCCACTCACAAGAAGAGTTTGCTACTCTAATTAATGGCCTCAGAATAAGACCATTTTTCCTGAGAGCAAAGCTCTTTGGTAAGTAAATGGATATATGACTCTAGCAGGCTCCCAAGGTAGGAAAAGGGGTGGGAGGGGAGTTAACTCTTTTCTATTGAGCATACAGAAAAAATCAAGGTAAACTTTGCACTTAGACACTCAGTCTCCAGCCAGCATTCTCTCCAATGGCCCAGAACCAAGATATAAAAGTGCTAATGTTCTAAAGTTACGATGAGAGAAAAGTTGAGGATAAAGCTGTCATGGTGGCATGAAGAGACCCCAGCCAACAACTCAGGTACAGGCTGATAGAAGGCTAGGGAGTGGTGTGATGCAAAAGTCCAAGTTGCCTTCTAACTTGAAAATAAGTGACCTCATCTTTAGTGGCAGTAAGTTGCATTCTTGTGGAAGCGCCAGTGTCAGGTTGCTAGCTTCCTTCCAGAAGGCTTAATGTCGTTTACTTGCTGAATGGCATTAGGAGGATCCACCTTCTTTATCTAATGTAAGTAGTGCATAAAAGTAAGTGTGAAGTGCATAAAAGGGAGCCTTGCATACAGATGTACTTAATTAACATCCATTCCTTTTGGGGGGACTTTGAGAATTATAAAAGAGTCTGAGGTATTGTCCTTGCTTTTTATGGAGTCATTCTATCTACCTATGAAACAACAGGAATTTATACAATGTAGAATAGGGAATGGACATGGGGTTTAGAATCACAATATGAAGACACACAGAGCTGTGTGAACTCAGGCAATCGCTGAAGCTTTCCAAGACTCTATCTGTAGGATAATACACCAGCTGTTTCTAACCCATGGTGGAGTTGGGGAGAGAAAACTAAATGAAAACACTTTTTAAACTTAGAGCAATATTTGGGAGCTAAAAAACCAAAATGAACAGTGATTTTTAAACCTTGGGTGCATATTAGAATCACCTGGAGAACTTTGAAAAGTCCGAGTTCCCAGGCTGTACCCCAAAACCATAAGAAACAATAATGCTCCCCCATGCTCCTCTTCTGCGTTCTTCTCTCTTCCCATGGAAGTGTGTGCATACATACATATATATACATACGTGTATGTATACATTATTTAAGGCAGACTCTTAAAATAGTTAAAAGAAATTTCACCTTTGTTTCCACCATTATTTTATATTATTTATACACAAAGTATTGGGGATGACATTCCAAAGAAGTGTTGTGAAAGAGGTGTCCTCCAGGGTGGGGTGGGGGCGGGGGTCATGGGACTTGAAGAACACCTGTGAACAAAAGAGCTTCATTTCCCTGCCTGTGGGTTGATTAGAACAGAAAGGATGGCCATGTCAACACAAATCTGAAGTATTCTGTTAGGAGGGACAAATTTTATTTTGAATGCAGTTACAGTGTCTGAGTGGATAACTAAACTGAGACAAAATGAGGGTAGCACAGGTAAGGTGCAGCTGTGTGTACATTGAGTTAATGTCTGTGCCAAGAAAGAAGTAAGAAGTGCCTGAGTGTGTTTGTGTTCAAATTCTGTTCTCAGGGGATATTGTTTAAGCAAAAGCTTTTGCCCCAGCTATTGACCTTTAAAAAGTTTCTAATGAGCATGCCAAGTTCAGTGATTACTTTCAAGACTTTCTTTGATCAAGGTAGAAGACTTGATTTTTTGAAATAGTCTTGGAAGTGTAGATTTTAACAGAAACAAGATTTGTCTTATTCCTGATCTTCACATTTTCCAAAATTACTGTGAACAGAGTATTTCACTGGCATCTGTATTTTGGGGATTAACCAAAAGATGGGGTAATACCCAAAAATCTGAGCAGAAAAAGGACACTGTGCCCAGTTGATATGTTCTCCTCTCTGCTCTCCAGAACCACATGCGGTGGGAAGAACAAGGCATGAAGCCCAGTTGCTCCCACAGTCAGAAAGCTTTTCACATAGAGCCATTCTCTACCACTGAGAGGGTGGCATGGACCCTCCCCTCCGTCTCTGCAGAGGATGTCCCCAGGGAGACTCCTTCACAACCCAGGAGCATCATTCGTCGTCACCCACGCATCAGTTTAGATGACCTGTGGCTGGAGAAGATGCAAAGAAGGAGGTTGAAGAAGCAGGTCCAGGTTGAAAGGAAGATGCACAAGGGGATAGCACATAAAGATGGAATCCAAGTAAGCTGTTCACATGCCATGTGTCATCAGTCGTGGCCTGCTATCCCCTCTTCCTCTGCAGCTGTTTGCATTTCCTGAGCTCTCCCCTGACTCTGTCTTGTGCTATAGCTTGTTACCCTTGGGCCCTCTGGATACAGAACCATGATGCCCCTCTCCAGCCCCTCCGCCCCAGCACAGCCTGCAGGAGAGACTTTTCATAGTGGCATGTCCCAGAGCCAAGGGTTATGGCTCTTCTTCCCTCGCTGCAGTGTGTCTGTGCCTGTGTCCAGCCCTTTGCAAGGTACTGGAGCAGAACTGAAGAAGGCAGGGCCAGCCCTCAAGCCTTTCTGTAGTAATTACCATTTACTGAGGACCTAGTCTGTGTCAAGCACTGTGTTAGACACTGGGCAGTATTAGCTCTATTATTTTTTTTATTTATTTTTATTTTTTATTGTTATGTTAATCACCATATATTACATCATTTGTTTTGGTGTAGTGTTCCATGATTCATTGTTTGTTTATAACACCCAGTGCTCCATGCAGAATGTGCCCTCTTTAATACCCATCAGCAGGCTAACCCATCCCCCTATCCTCCTCCCCTCTAGAAACCTCAGTTTGTTTTTCAGAGTCCATCATCTCTCCTGGTTCGTCTCCCCCTCTGACTTACTCCCCTTCATTCTTCCTCTCCTGCTATCTTCTTCTTTTTCTTTTTTCTTAAAATATGTTGCATTATTTGTTTCAGAAGTACAGATCTGTGATTCAACAGTCTTGCACAATTCACAGCGCTCACCGTAGCACATACCCTCCCCAATGTCTATGACCCAGCCACCCCATCCCTCCCACCCCCGACCACTCCAGCAACCCTCAGTTTGTTCCTGAGATGAAGAATTCCTCATATCAGTGAGGTCATATGATACATGTCTTTCTCTGATTGACATATTTCACTAAGCATAACACCCTCCAGTTCCATCCACGTCGTTGCAAATGGCAAGATCTCATTCGTTTTGATGGCTGCATAATATTCCATTGTGGATATATACCACATCTTCTTTATCCATTCATCTGTCAATGGACATCTTGGCTCTTTCCACAGTTTGGCTATTGTGGACATTGCTGCTATAAACATTGGGGTGCACGTACCCCTTCGGGTCCCTACATTTGTATCTTTGGGGTAAATACCCAGTAGTGCAATTGCTTGATCGAATGGTAGCTCTAATTTCAACTGTTTGAGGAACCTCCATACTGTTTTCCAGAGGGGTTGCACCAGCTTGAATTCCCACCAACAGTGTAGGAGGGTTCCCCTTTCTCCACATGCCCGCCAACATCTGTCGTTCCCTGACTTGTTAATTTTAGCCATTCTGACGGGTGTGAGGTGGTATCTCATTGAGGTTTTGATTTGGATTTCCCTGATGCCGAGCGATGTTGAGCACTTTTTCATGTGTCTGTTGGCCATTTGGATGTCTTCTTTGGAGAAATGTCTGTTCATGTTTTCTGCCCATTCCTTGATTGGATTATTTGCTCTTTGGGTGTTGAGTTTGATAAGTTCTTTATAGATTTTGGATACTAGCCCTTTATCTGATATGTCATTTGCAAATATTTTCTCCCATTCTGTCGGTTGTCTTTTGGTTTTGTGGACTGTTTCTTTTGCTGTGCAAAAGCTTTTTATCTTGATGAAATCCCAATAGTTCATTTTTGCCCTGGCTTCCCGTGCCTTTGGTGATGTTTCTAGGAAGAAGTTGCTGCGGGTGAGGTCGAAGAGGTTGCTACCTGTGTTCTCCGTTAGGATTTTGATGGGCTCCTGTCTCACGTATAGGTCTTTCAACCATTTGGAGTCTATTTTTGTGTGTGGTGTAAGGAAATGGTCCAGTTTCATTCTTCTGCATGTGGCTGTCCAATTTTCCCAACACCATTTGTTGAAGAGACTGTCTTTTTGCCATTGGACATTCTTTCCTGCTTTGTCAAAGATAAGTTGACCATAGAGTTGAGGGTCCATTTCTGGGCTCTCGATTCTGTTCCATTGATCTATGTGTCTGTTTTTGTGCCAGCACCATACTGTCTTGATGATGACAGCTTTGTAATAGAGCTGGAAGTCCGAAATTGTGATGCCGCCAGCTTTGCTTTTCTTTTTCAATATTCCTCTGTCTATTCGGGGTCGCTTCTGGTTCCATACAAATTTTAGGATTATTTGTTCCATTTCTTTGAAAAAAGTGGTTGGTATTTTGATGGGGATTGCATTGAATGTGTAGATTGCTCTAGGTAGCATTGACATCTTCACAATGTTGGTTCTCCCAATCCATGAGCATGGAACGTTTTTCCATTTCTTTGTGTCTTCTTCAATTTTTTTCCTGAGTATTTTATAGTTTTCTGAGTACAGATCCTTTGCCTCTTTGGTTAAATTTATTCCTAGGTATCTTATGGTTTTGGGTGCAATTGTGAATGGGATCGACTCCTTGATTTGTCTCTCTTCTGTCTTGTTGTTGGTGTATAGGAATGCCACTGATTTCTGTGCATTGATTTTATAGCCTGCTACTTGACTGAATTCCTGTATGATTTCTAGCAGTTTTGGGGTGGAGTCTTTTGGGTTTTCCACATACAGTGTCATATCATCTGCAAAGAGTGAGAGTTTGACTTCCTCTGCCGATTTAGATGCCTTTGATTTCTTTTTGTTGTCTGACTGCTGTGGCTAGGACTTCTAATACTATGTTGAATAGCAGTGGTGAGAGTGGACATCCCTGCTGCGTTCCTGACCTTAGGGGAAAAGCTCTCAGCCTTTCCCCATTGAGAATGATATTTGCTGTAGGTTTTTCGTAGGTGGCTTTTATGATATTGAGGTATGTACCCTCTATCCCTATACTCTGAAGAGTTTTGATCAAGAAAGGATGTTGTACTTTGTCAAATGCTTTTTCTGCATCTATTGAGAAGATCATATGATTCTTGTTCTTTCTTTTGTTAATGTATTGTATCACGTTGATTGATTTGCGGATGTTGAACCAGCCTTGCAGCCCAGGGATAAATCCCACTTGGTCGTGGTGAATAATCCTTTTAATGTACTGTTGGATCCTATTGGCTAGTATTTTGGTGAGAATTTTTGCATCCATGTTCGTCAAGGATATTGGTCTGTAATTCTCCTTTTTGATGGGGTCTTTGTCTGGTTTTGGGATCAAGGTAATGGTGGCCTCATAAAATGAATTTGGAAGTTTTCCTTCCATTTCTATTTTTTGGAACAGTTTCAGGAGGATAGGTATTAATTCTTCTTTAAATGTCTGATAGAATTCCCCTGGGAAGCCATCTGGCCCTGGGCTTTTGTTTCTTGGGAGATTTTTGATGACTGCTTCAATTTCCTTAGTGGTTATAGGTCTGTTCAGGTTTTCTATTTCTTCTTGGTTCAGTTTTGGTAGTTGATACATCTCTAGGAATGCACCCATTTCTTCCAGGTTATCTAATTTGCTGGCATAGAGTTGCTCATAATATGTTCTTATAATTGTTTGTATTTCTTTGGTGTTAGTTGTGATCTCTCCTCTTTCATTCATGATTTTTTGATTTGGGTCATTTCTCTTTTCTTTTGATCAGTCTGGCCAGGGGTTTATCAATCTTGTTAATTCTTTCAAAGAACCAGCTCCTAGTTTCGTTGATCTGTTCTACTGTTCTTTTGGTTTCTAGTTCATTGATTTCTGCTCTGATCTTTATGATTTCTCTTCTCCTGCTGGGTTTAGGCTTTATTTGCTGTTCTTTCTCCAGCTCCTTTAGGTGTAGGGTTAGATTGTGTATTTGAGACCTTTCTTGCTTCTTGAGAAAGACTTGTATTGCTATATACTTTCCTCTCAGGACTGCCTTTGCCGTATCCCAAAGATTTTGGACAGTTGTGTTTTCATTTTCATTGGTTTCCATGAATTTTTTTAATTCTTCTTTAATTTCCTGGTTGACCCATTCATTCTTTAGGAGGATGCTCTTTAGCCTCCATGTATTTGAGTTCTTTCCGACTTTCCTCTTGTGATTGAGTTCTAGTTTCAAAGCATTGTGGTCTGAAAACATGCAGGGAATGATCCCAATCTTTTGGTACCGGTTGAGACCTGATTTGTGACCTAGGATGTGATCAATTCTGGAGAATGTTCCATGGGCACTAGAGAAGAATGTGTATTCCGTTGCTTTGGGATGGAATGTTCTGAATATGTCTGTGAAGTCCATTTGGTCCAGGGTGTCATTTAAAGTCTTTATTTCCTTGTTGATCTTTTGCTTAGATGATCTGTCCATTTCAGTCAGGGGAGTGTGAAAGTCCCCCACTATTATTGTATTGTTGTCAATGTGTTTCTTTGCTTTTGTTATTAATTGCCTTATATAATTGGCTGCTCCCGTGTTCGGGGCATAGATATTTACATTTGTTAGATCTTCTTGTTGGATAGACCCTTTAAGTAGGACATAGTGTCCTTCCTCATCTCTTATTACAGTCTTTGTTTTAAAATCTAGTTTGTCTGATATAAGGATTGCCACCCCAGCTTTCTTTTGGTGTCCATTAGCATGGTAAATGGTTTTCCACCCCCTCACTTTCAATCTGGGGGTGTCTTTGGGTCTAAAATGAGTCTCTTGCAGACAGCATATTGATGGGTCTTGTTTTTTAATCCAATCTGATAGCCTGTGTCTTTTGATTGGAGCATTTAGCCCATTTACATTCAGGGTAACTATTGAAAGGTATGAATTTAGTGCCATTGTATTGCCTGTAAGGTGACTGTTACTGTATGTTGTCTGTGTTCCTTTCTGATCTTTGCTGCTTTTAGGCTCTCTCTTTGCTTAGAGGACCCCTTTCAATATTTCTTGGAGGGCTGGTTTCGTGTTTGCAAATTCCTTTAGTTTTTGTTTGTTCTGGAAGCTTTTTATCTCTCCTTCTATTTTCAGTGATAGCCTAGCTGGATATAGTATTCTTGGCTGCATATTTTTCTCGTTTAGTGCTCTGAAGATATCTTGCCAGTCCTTTCTGGCCTGCCAGGTCTCTGTGGATAGGTCTGTTGCCAATCTAATGTTTCTACCATTGTAGGTTACATATCTCTTCTCCCGAGCTGCTTTCAGAATTTTCTCTTTGTCTCTGAGACTCGTAAGTTTTACTATTAGATGTCGGGGTGTTGACCTATTTTTATTGATTTTGAGAGGGTTCTCTGTGCCTCCTGGATTTTGATGCCTGTTTCCTTCCTCACATTAGGGAAGTTCTCTGCTATTATTTGCTCCAATATACCTTCTGCCCCTCTCTCTCTTTCTTCTTCTTCTGGGATCCCAATTATTCTAATGTTGTTTCGTCTTATCGTATCACTTATCTCTCGAATTCTGCCCTCGTGATCTTGTAGTTGTTTCTCCCTCTTTTTCTCAGCCTCTTTATTTTCCATCATTTGGTCTTCTATATTGCTGATTCTCTCTTCTGCCTCATTTATCCTAGCAGTTAGTGCCCCCCTTTTTTGATTACACCTCATCAATAGCCTTTTTGATTTCGACTTGGTTAGATTTTAGCTCTTTTATTTCTCCAGAAAGGTTTCTCTAATAACTTCCATGCTTTTTTCAAGCCCAGCTAGTATCTTTAAAGTCATGATTCTGAACTCTAGGTCTGACATCGTACTAATGTCCTTATTGAGTAGGTCCCTGGCAGACGGTACTACCTCTTGTTCTTTTTGCTGAGGTGATTTTTTTCATCTTGTCATTTTGTCCAGAGGAGAATAGATGAATGAGAGAACAAAATGCTAACAGGTTTACAATGTCCCCAGCAAATATACTGTATACAAATCAGAAAAGACCTGAAACCAGGGGAAAAGAAAGGGAAAGAAAGAAAAAAGAAAGAGAAAAAAAAAAGATAAAAACAAAAACAGAACAATACAAAAAAAGCAGAATATGGTCAAATATGATCAGGCTAGTGCATAGATCAGTGCCACACACTAGATTTTGGGCGTATTTTGCTCTGTTGGAAAAAAGTGCCTCCTAAAATTTTAAAGGAAGAAAGACATATATGTACAAAATAAGGGTTGATACAATGAAGGAATGGAAGATGAGTGTAAAGATGAAAATTATAAAAGTTTTATAAAAGGACTTGATAAGATAAGAAGTTGTTTGAAAAAAGAAAGAAGATTAAAAGAAAAGAAGAAAAAAGGGAGAGAATGCGATCAGGCAGGAGACTAGAACAGAACCATACACTAGTGATTTAGGGTATATTTTGATCTGTTAGAAGAAACTGTATCTCAAAATTTTAAAGAGAGAACAACTTATATATATATGCCAAAAATAAGGGTAACTACTATGAAGGGATAAAATATGACTCTAAAAATGAAAAATAAAAAAAATTTTTTTTTTAAAAAAAGAGATTGATAAGATGTTGGTTGAAAAAGGGAAAAAGAAAAATAAAAAAAAAACAGTTAACAAAAATTAACTTTGATGAACTAATGAATCATGGTAAAAAAAAAGCCATGAATTCTATGTGCAGTATTCCCCTAGCGCTGGAGTTCTCCCGTTCTCCTTGATCGGTAAACTTGGTCTTGGCTTGCTGGCTGTTTGCGCTGATCTTCTGGGGGAGGGGCCTGTTGCTGTGGATTCCAAATGTCTTTGCTGGAGGCTGAATTGCCCTGCCCTTGTTGGTCCGGGCTAAGCAAGCTGCTCGGGTTTGATCTCAGGAGATTTTGTTCCCTGCAAGCTCTCCGTACAGCCTTGGAGGACCAGGGCAAAAATGGTGGCCTCCCAATCTCCACCCGGAGGAGCTTAGAA
Organism: Callorhinus ursinus; assembly: GCF_003265705.2. NCBI lineage: Eukaryota > Metazoa > Chordata > Mammalia > Carnivora > Otariidae > Callorhinus > Callorhinus ursinus. The sequence goes on along the minus strand of NW_027397176.1, from coordinate 993,597 downwards.
CTCGGGGCCCCGCTCCTCAGTGCGCCCACAGAGAAAAGCAGTCACTCCCTTGTCCCCCGTCTCTGGCCGCTCTCCGTGCTCACCCGGCCTGTGACCGAGCATTTCTATCTCTGGCACCCGACCCCGTGTGGAGTCTCCAAACCCAGCAGATCCCTGCAGTGCATTCCCGCGTCGCTCCTCCCTGGGAAGGATGGGGAGTCTCCCCGGATCTGCCGCCTTTTGGGTCCCTGCTGGAGGAGCAGTGGCCTGACTGGGCCGTGGATCACAGTTTATGGCAACCCCAAGCTGAAAGCCCGCGCCTCGGCTCCGTCTCTGCAGCTGGCTTCCCCGCTCCGATACCTGGGAGCTCTGGCGCACTCAGGCTCCCCCGGTCTTTCTGTGACCCCAAGGGTCCTGAGACCACACTGTCCCGGGAGGATTCCATCCCCTGCTTAGCCACTGCAGCGACGTCCCTCAACGGAGTTGACTTCTAACAGTTCTGATTTTGTGCTCCGCAACTCTATCACTTGCCAGAAGCGGCCGGCGGAGGCCCCTCCCCCGCCATCTATCCTCCCGAATATCGCCTCGGATTCACTTCTCCGCACGTCCTACCTTCCAGTAAGTGGTCGCTTCTCTGTTCAGATAGTTGTTGCTACTCTCCTCTTTGATCTCCTGTTGAGTTCGTAGTTGTTCAGAATGGTTTGATCCCTATTCAGCTGAATTCCTGAGACCAGACGAAATCTAGGTCTCCTACTCCTCCGCCATCTTGCTCCGCCCCCCCAGTATTAGCTCTATTATTAATAGAGGAGCATGACATTCTGATATAATATTTTTAATTAAGTTAATTAAAATTATATTATGTCAATTAAATGTTGTCCCTAGGGACATTTTGGCACCATGACTTTTGCATGAGACTGTCAGCCTATTAAAAAATGACTTAATAGTGCATACACCATACCTTTTATCCAATCCCAGACTCTGTTTCTTCTTCTTTTCCTTTATGAAATAGCAGTTTTATACACATCCCTGAGTCTCCCTCATCCATGAATACCCACCTTTTTTAAAATAAGATGAAATTCACATAACATAAAATTAACCATGTTAAACTATACAATTCAGTGGCATTTAGTAGATTCACAAGGTTTTGCAAGCATCACCTCTATGTAGTTCCAAGACATTTTCATCATCTCAAAAGGAAACCTCATAGCCATTAAACACTCACTACCCATTTCACTTCCTCAGACCTGGTAAACACTAATCTACTTTCTGTCCCTGTGGATTTACCTACTCAGATATTTCATATAAGTGGAATCATATAATATATGACCTTTTGGGTCTGTCTTCTTTCACTTAGCATAATCTTTTTGAAATTCATCTATGTTATAGCATATATCAGTACTTCAGTCCTTTTTAGGACTGAATAATATTCCATTGTATGGATATATTTGTTTGATTTCATTTATCCATTCATCCATTGATAGACATTTGGGTTGTCTCCACCTTTTGGCTATTGTAAATAGTGCTGTCAGGAACACTTGTGTACAAACTTTTGTTTGAATACATGTTTTCTATTCTTTTGGGTACACACCTAGAAGTGGAATTGCTGGGACATACGGCAAATCTATGATTAGCTTTTTGAGGAATTGCCAAGCTGTTTTCTATACTGTTCACACCATTTAAATTTTTACCAGCAAAGTATGAGGGTTGCAAGTTCTCCACATCTTCACCAACAGTTGTTTTCTGTCTTGTATTGTTTTGTTTAAATTATACCGCCTAGTGGACCTGAATGGTACCTCATTGTGGTTTGATTTGCATTTTCCTAATGACTAATATTGAACATATCTTCATATACTTGTTGGACATTTGTATATCTTCTTTGGAAAAATGTCTATTCAAGTTGTTTGCCCATTTTGTAGTTGGGTTGTCTTTTTGTTGTTGAGTTGATACTAGCCCTTTATTGGATAAATGATTTGCAGATATTTCCCCCATCTGTAGATTGTCTTTCACTTTCTTGATAGTGTCTACTGATGCACAAAAGTACTTAATTTGATATAACCCAATTAGCCTATTTTTTCTTTTGTTCTTGTGAATTTAATGTCATGTCTAAGAATCCATTACCAAATCCAAGGTTATGAACATTTACTTCTATGCTTTCCTCTAAGAGTTTTTATAACTCTTGCTCTTAAATTTGAGTTTTTTATTTATTTTGAAACTTTTTTGTGTGTTTTGTGTGAGGTTGAGGTCCAACTTCAATTTTTTCCATGAGAATATCTTGTTGTATCAGTAACATTCATTTGTTGAAGAAACTATCCTTTCCCTCACTGAATGGTCTTGGCACGCTTGTAAAAAAAAAAAAAATCAAATGACCCCGATATATAGATTTATTTCTGGGGTCTCAATTCTGTTCCATTGGTCTGTATATCTATGCTTATGCCAGTACCACATTATTTTAATTACTGTAGTTTTGTATTAAGTTTGGAAGTTGGGATGTATGAGTTCTCTTTATATATATGGTATGGAAGGCTGTTGGGATTTTGTTAAGATTACACTAAATCCGGGGCGCCTGCATGGCTCAAAAGATTACACTAAATCCATAGATCACTTTGGAGAGTATTGCCATCTTAACAATATTAAATCTTTGAATCCATGAACACAGGTTGTTGTTCTGTTTTTTAGGAGTTCTTTAACTGCTTTTAGCAATTTTTTTATAGTTTTCAATGTAGAAGTTCTTGCACCTCATTGGTTAAAATATTTCTTAAGTATTTTTTTCAAATTTTAATTTACGTATAGCTGACATACAATATTGTATTAGTTTCAGATGGACAACATAGTGATTCGAGAGTTATATATATTGTAAAATGCTCACCACAATGAGTGTAGTCACCATCTGCCATGTACAAGATTAGTGCATTATTGATGTTATTCCCTGTGCTGTACTTTTCATCCCCATTTCTTATTTATTTTATACCTGGATGTCTGTAGCTCTTGATCTCCTTCACCTATTTTGCCCACCAGTCCCGCTCCCCTCTGGCAACCACCAATTTGTTCTCTGCTTCTGCTTTTTGTTTGTGTTTGTTCATTTGTTTTGATTTTTAGATTTCACATATAAGTGAAATAGTATGGATTTTTTGGCTGAGTAATGTTCTGTTATATATACATATATATGTATGTATATCACATCTTTATACATTCATCTATTGATAGACACAGGTTGCTTCCACATCTTGGCTATTGTAAATAATACTACAATAAACTAAGGGGTGCATATATCTTTGATTTAGTGTTTTTGTTTTCTTTGGGTAATACCTAGTAGTGGAATTACTAGATTGTATGGTATTTCTATTTTTAGTTTTTTGAGGATTCTCCATACTGTCTTCTATGGTGCTTGCATCAACTTACATTCCCACTAACGGGGCACAAGTGTTCCCTTTTTTCTACATCCTAGCCAATACTTTTTTTATATATATAATAATTTTTTAAGGATTTTTATTTATTCATTGAGAGAGAGAGAATGATAGAGAGAGAGCATGAGAGAGAGGAGGGTCAGAGGGAGAAACAGGCTCCCTGCTGAGCAGGGAGCCCAATGCGGGACTCGATCCCAGGACTCCAGGATCATAACCTGAGCCAAAGACAGTCGCTCAACCAACTGAGCCACCCAAGCTCCCCTAGCCAATACTTTTTATTTGTTGTCTTTTTGATAGTAACCATTCTGACAGGTGACAGATACCTCACTGTGACAGATACCTCACTGTGGTTTTGATTTGCATTTCCCTGACAATTAGTGATGTTGAGAAACTTTTCACATGTCTGTTGGCCATCTGTGTGTCTTCTTTGGAAAAATGTCTCTTTGGGTCCTCTGCCTAGGGTAATATATTTGGATATATATATATATATATATCACACCTTTATACATTCATCTATTGATAGACACTTAGGTTGCTTCCATATCTTGGCTATTGTAAATAATACTACAATTTATTTTATGAGGTCCTTCATAAAATAAATTGGAAAGTATTCTCTCCTCATCTACATTCTTTTTTTGTTTTTAAGATTTTTTTAATTTATTTATTTGAGAGAGAGAGAGCATGAGCAGGGGGAGGTGCAGAGGGAGAGGGAGAAGCAGGCTCTCTGCTGAGCAGGGAACCTGATGTGGGACTTGATCCCAGGACCCTGGGATCATGACCTGAGCCGAAGGCAGAGGCTTAACCATCTGAGCCACCCAGGCGCCCTATATTCTTGAAAAGATTGATAAAATTGGTTTTCTTTGTTCTGAAGTCTGCCTTGATATTAATATATGCACTTCTTTTTTGATTTATGTTTACATATACTTTTTACTTTCAACTTGTCATTAATTTGAAGTGAATTTCTTGTAAGAAACAATGTTGGATGTTTTTTTATCCATTATGCTTATCTCTTTTAATTGGTGTATTTTGACCATTGACATTTGAGATAATTACTGTTAGGGCTCCAGTCTGTCATTTTATTACTAGTTTCCTGATTGTTTCTCCTGTTTTCCAGTACTCTTTTCTTACTTTTCTGTCAGTTACATGAACATTTTTTAGGATTCCATCATAATTTATTTGTAGTATTTTTTTAAAGATTTATTTATTTATTTTAGAGGGGGGGGAGCTTGTATGTGAGAGTTGGGGGAGGGGCCGAGGGAGACAATCTCAAGCAGGCTCCCAGCTGAGTGCCCAGCCTAACATGGGGCTTGATCTCACCAGTCATGAGATCATGACCTGAGCCAAACCATGAGTCAGACGCTTAACCAACTGAGCCACCCAGGTGCCTCTGTGGTATTTTTGAATATATGGTTCTGTATGGTTTTCTCAGTGGTTGCTAAAAGTATCATTGTATACATACATAACTAATCATTGCGTACTGTTATCAACATTTTATCACTTCCAATGAATCTTACTTCCATTGAGGTTCATTTACCCTCCCACTTATAAAGTATAATTGTCTAAAGTGTTTTCTCTGTATACATTGAGCACCATATCAAAGGTTTTTAAATTTTGTTTTAGTCATCAAAAATGATTTGACATTCATGAGAAGTAGGATAGTCTATTATATTTATCCAAATTTTTACCCATGCCATTGTTCTTTCTTTATGAAAGTCCAGACTTTTTTTGTCATCATTTCCTTTCTCTTTAGGGAACTTCCTTTAGCTACCCTTTAAGGGTAAAAATAAATCTTTTACTTTTCCTTCAGCTAAAAATGTCTTTATTTTCCCTTCATCCTGAAGGAAAAAAATATAGGTTTGACAGTTGATAGTTCTTTTCTTTCAGTACTTAAAATGTGTTGGGCCACTTTCTTCTGGCCTACATGGCTTCAGATGACAAACCCATTGTCTTTAGAATTGGTGTAACCATATAAGTAATGCATCTTTGCTCTCTGGTTGCTTTCAAGTTGTTGTTGTTGTTTTATTCTTCAGTTTTCAGAGGCTTAACTATGATGTGTCTTAGAAATCATTTCTTTGGGTTTACTCTATTTGGGGTCCACTCAGTGTCTTAGTTAGCTTGGGTGGCTATAACATAATACCACAGACTAGGTGGCTTAAAGAACAAGCATTTATTACTCACAGTTCTGGAGGCTAGAGGTCCAAGATCAAAGTGCTGGATGATTCAGGGTCTAATGGGAGCCTGCTCCCTGTTTTGAGATGGCTTCTTGCTATATCCTCACATGGCAGAAAGAAAGATCATCTCTCTTGTGTCTTATTAGGGCACTAATCCCATTTATGAGTGCTACACCTTCTATTACCTTCAGATACCATCACACTGGGGATGAGGGCTTCAACATGAATTGAGAGGGAACACAAACATTCAGTTTAATAGCACTAACTGTTTTTGAATTCATAGTTTTACATCTTTCACCAAATTCACCAAATTTGGGAAGTGTTCAGCCATTATTTTATTAAATATTGTTTCAGTCCCATTTCTCTCTCTTCTCCCTCTAAGACTCTGCTCTTTTGTTATTAGCCCACAGATCTCTGGGACTCTGTTTATTTTGTTTCAGTCTATTTCTCTGTTGTTCAGAATGAGCAAATTCTACTGATCTGACTTCAGGTTCAATGACTTTCTCCTCTGTCACCTCTATTCTACTACTGAGCCTATCAATTTTTTGTAAACTAGCAGGGTTTTTGTATCAGTATTGATACCTGTTTGGTTCTTTTTTTTATTTGTTTCAAGAAAATGTGTAACTGACTTTCAAGTACTTTTATAATGATTGCTTTACATTGTCAGATAATCCAGAATCTGATTCATCTCAGTGTTGATATGTTGTCTTTTTCATTCATTTTGTGATTTTCTTGTTTCTTTGTATAATGAGTGAGACTCTGCATTGTATTTTACCTTTTTTTTTTTTTTTTTTTTTAGCCGTCAGTCAAAAGCTGGGCACTCACTGCTTCATTGCAGCTGGGTAGAGTGGAAGTTCATCTCCCCCCTCAGGCCTGCTTACAACTTCCTGGTAAAAGTTGGCACCTCATTACTTCCAACATATAAATCACCTCCCTGCTGGGCCCTGCCAACACATGGAGAGAGGAAACAAAGTAGAATGCCAGTTGGTCCTGCCTCTCTTCAGTTCCCCTGCCTCGTTGCCCAGTGGGTCTGGTGGCTCGTCTCTCCCATCTTTCTGACACAGAGACAGGTAGATATTAAAGTGGTGACAGGAGCAGGTAGATTTGCATGACATCATTCAGTCTCATTCATGCCAACTGTGGTAGACGATCACCCTGGCTGCACCCCACTGGCACCAGAGTAAGGGTGGTAAAAACTACTGGTGTCTCACCCCACCTCACATTGCCTTCTTGTCTAGTTCTTGCTGCATGAGGGTGTGGCTCAGCTCTCCACTGGACCCACTGACACTACCCTGGCAAGCAAAGTGGATCACCATTGCTTGCTTCCCTCCAGGCAAGGGATGGAAGGTCAGCTCCCTGCTTGGCCTGCTAACACCACCTACGGGGAAAATTAGACTGCCACCTGGAAAAGAATGGAAACTTCCCACTCATTTCCATAGACACCACTGAGAGTGGGGACAACTAGAGCGTTACCTACTTCTGCTAGGTGCATGTTGGGAGTATAGCTCTGTGTTCAGCCCAACCAAACCACCTGAGAAGGGAGTTAAAGCATGCCATCTTCTTCTGTGAGATAGGAAAATGGGGTGAAAGATTGGTTCCCTGCTGGGCCCCATCTTCATTTCATGCTCTCTGTCCCTCTTGGTCCAAACAGGCAGTGATTTTGCTGTGATAATATTCTCAAGAACCTTTTGGGTCTCCCATGTATGTCATGGGGATTCACTCCATTAACCAAGAGGCTCTTCCAAAGATCTTTCCTCTCTCTATTTTTGGCTTCTTCTGATATGGCTAAGGGGATCTGTGAGTCGCATGCTTAGTGTCTTCAAAGATCCTTTTGTATAACTGGATACTCTTTCAATCTTTCTTGAGGTATTAGCAAAAGGTGAGGTCTAGACACTCTTAGCTTTTTCTCTAGACCTAGTTTTCTGAAAGTGATCTCTTAATTTTCGTATTTTTTGCCATCTGGGTAAGCTGAGAATTTCCCAAATCATCAAGCCCCTGTTCCTTGTTTTTCAATAGTTCCTCCCTCAGTTTATCTCTTTCTCTTGCATTTTACCATAAGCAGCAAGAAGAAGACAAGCTATATTTTCAACACTTTGCTTAGAAATTTCCTCACCTAAATATCCAAGTTCATCATGTACCAGTTGTGTTTTCTACATAACTACAGGACACACTTCTGCTAAGCTTCCTACCACCAAATGACAAAGATCCTCTTTCCTCCAGTATCAAAAAAAAAAAAAAGTTCTCTCATTTCCCTCTGAGCTCTCACTAGAGGAACCTTTAATGTCCATTTTCTACTAACAGTCTGTTCAAAACATCTTAGTTGTTCTCTAAAGCAATTTATGTTTTCTCTATCATGCTCTTCTCCCTCTGGAGCCCTCACTGCCAGGCATGACTTTAACACCCATGTTTCTACTAACAGTCTATTCAAGGCAATATAAACTTTTTCCTATCATGCTTTTCCAAATTCTTCCAGCCTCTGCCTGTTGCTCAATTCCAAAGTCACTTCCATGTTTTTAGGTGCTCGTTACAGTCACACTCCACGTCCAGGCACCAGAATCTCTACTTGTTTCCTATTTCTGCTATAACAAATTACCACAGATCTAACTGTTTATTTATTTTTTAAAGATTTTATTTATTTATTTATTTGACAGAGAGAGGCACGGCGACAGAGGGAACACAAGCAGGGGGAGTCAGAGAGGGAGAAGCAGGCTTCCCGTGGAGCAGGAAGCCCGATGTGGGGCTTGATCCCAGGACCCTGGGATCATGACCTGAGCTGAAGGCAGCTGCCTAATGACTGAGCCACCCAGGCATCCCCAGATCTAACTGTTTAAAAGAACATAAACCTATGACCTTACAGCTCTGTATGTCAGAAGTCTGACATGGCCCTCACTGAGCTAAAATTACCACATCAGTAAAGGTGTGTTCCTTTCTTGAGGTGCTAAGGGAGAATCCATTTCCTTGTATTTTCCAGCTTCTGGAGGCTGCCCACATTCTTTGTCTCCTGACCACTTCTGCATCTTCAAAGTGACCAACATGGCATCTCTCTGACCATAGTTCTTTTTCTGACCTCAGCTGGGAAAGGTACTTTTAATGACTCAGGATCAGGTTGGGCCCACCTAGGTAATCTCCCCAACTCACAATCCTTAACCTTAACCACATCTGCAAAGTCAGTTTGCTTGGTAAGGTAACAGGCAGGAATTAGGATGTGTGTCCAGGGTATATTATTCTGCCTAGAACAGCCACCCTTCTCCTAATGTTTTAGCTAGGGAAAACAAGCTTTTCTTTGAGCTTTTCTTATTTGTGCCCGTTGTTGGTTCTGGGTTGGAGGCTTCTGCATTGCCTTGTCTGGGATATATGAGAGGCATAAGGAGACCCGCATCACTCAGCACCCTGTTGCTTCTCAAGTCCTGGGGTCTCTAGATAGCCCACCTTCTTTCTACCTTCCAGTTTTTCTATGTTTGTTTGTTGTGTTATATCTAAGGAATTTAGTGGGAAGAGGAAGGACCTTGAAAGAATAGGGCTATTACCTCCTAGCAGAATCAGAAATCTCTAATAAAAGTTTGGTTTTTAAGAACTAAGCAGGTTTTTGGGGGCATGAGGGGGTCCCTAAGGCCAGTCACACATTCAGTGATGTGCTAGAAGTACTCCTGATACTCAGCATATAATCATATTTATGGGGAGGCTTACTGCAGTGAAAAGATATAGGACAGGATCAGCAAGGGAGAAAGACACATGTGACCCATGAAGTCTTCCCATGCTTTCTACCTTCTGTGAGGGTTCACACTGAGCTCGCTTCTTTCTCCAGCAGAAAAAAAAAAAAATTGCAGTAACGTGTGCCTAATGCTTCTGTCCAGGGAAGTCCACTAGTCACTGAGTGCTTAAGGTTTTTATTGGAGGAGACTGGTCACATGGTACTCCCTGCCTAACACATACCAAATTCCAGACTGTTAGAAGGAAAGCAGGTGTTTGGACTAAAGCACATTATACAACTGGGAACTGTAACTACTCATTTTAATTAGCTCATAAATAAAAATTGTACAGATAGTCCAGGCACAGTGAACCCATCCTTATCAGTTATGGAATGGTTTGAGAGCTAAGTTTCCCGATGCCAGCTAAGAACCAACCTTGCACAGAGACGCCAGTAAAGATAACAGCTTCAGGTCTGCTGTTTGCTCTTTTCTACATATGAGTAACAAACTTATTTGAGATTTTATCAGATAGTACATCTAGACAACAACATAAATGGAACAGCCAAACACTTTAGGATCTCACAAAATACCACACCAGGGAATATGCAAACCTATAGCTGGGAATGGAAGGGAGAATGGGGTAAGATTCAGAAATGGGGATAGTGTATTATATAAGGTCACTTTTTACAAAGTACTTTTACCATTTGACCATAATTCTCAGGGTGGAAAGTGAGAGTATAGGAGACAGTTATACATGAATAAAGTTCAGAGATACAAGTTGAACATACTACTTACAAATTTACAGTATTTTATATTTTGAAGTGAATATTTTGATGCAGGTGCTGTGGCAAACTAGCCATATCAAATGGTTGCACCAAGTCAACCCATGAATCTAAACAGTTTTATTATAACAACAGTCTTGTGAGTTGGTTACTATGTGCCCTGTTTTACAGATGAAGAAGCTGAGATTCAGAGACACTAAGAAACTTGCCAAATTTTAAGGTCATACATTGGCAGAGATTAGATTTGAACCCCTATTTGTGTGTCTCCAAAGCCTTTTCTCTTTCTATTTGCTTTGTTTTACATAGGTTATAGAATGATGAGATGAAACCACATATTTTTTATTGTAAGTTCTTGTTTTAATTAGCTAATATGTAAAAAAATAATGTTGGAAACTGTGTAACCACATAGGACAGAAACAGATGCAGCATATTTAGTGTGGCACTTCCCTGGCTTCTCAATTCCCAATGGAAGTTGCACCTGCCAGAATCACTATATCACTGTCTGAAGAGGAGTATGAATCCGAGTCCTACTAATCTGAGGAAATAGTTCAGTTCTTGATACACTACCATTTTTTCATGCGTAAGATTTATATCACCACTGGGGAGGAACTCACTTTAACAGTCAATGCATTTCAGTTTAAAGGTTCCCACCAACAGGCACATTCTTGTGTAAGACTCAAAAGCAGTGAGGACCCTGTGCTCCCACAGAGTATCTTTGCCTCCAGCACCCAGCATCTCAGAAAGCCCCTTCTCACTCCTCAGTGCCCTTGGTGTCTGGTGACTCAGTGTAGGCTAAGAATGCTTTCCTCCATGCTATTCTAACAAAGAGTGATTTGCCACTAATTTTGATGAGGAATCTATAAAGCATGAAACTAAATAGTTCCTTATTATTCACAGATTCCATATTTGTGAATTCACCTACTCACTAAAATTTATTTGTAACCCCAAATTCAGTACTCAAGGCCCTTGTGCAGTCATTCACAGACATGTGCAAAGCAGCAAATATTTGAGTCACTCAGTGCCAGGTTCTCAGCTCAGGTTGAACAAGGCGATGCTCTTGTTTGTGTTTAAGCTCTTTTACTAAGCAAATGTCCTTTTTGTGGCCTATTTAGTACTATGTTTTTGGCATTTTTGTGCTTTTTGTTGGTGATTTTCCTGCTTAAAATGACTTCCAAACAGGGGCGCCTGGGTGGTTCAGTCGTTAAGCGTCTGCCTTTTGGCTCAGGTCATGATCCCAGGGTTCTGGGATCAAGCCCCGCATTGAGCTCCCTGCTCAGCAGGAAGCCTGCTTCTCCCTCTTCCACTCCCCCTGCTTGTGTTCCCTCCCTTGCTGTGTCTCTTTCTGTCAAATAAATAAATAAAATCTTAAAAAAATATGACTTCCAAACATAGTGCTGAAGCGATGTCTAGTGTTCCTAAGCACAAGAAATCTGTGATTGCCTTACAGAGAAAATACATTTGTTCGATAAGCTTTGTTCAGGCATGAGTTCTACTGCTGGTGGCCATGAATTCAATGTTAATGAATTAATAATATGGTACATTCAGAAAAAAGGAAGTGGAAATTCACTGATCTGTATATAAAGTCATTCTAGAAAGTGCTAAGGTAACAGCTATAGTATAGTATGCTACAAATATGGAAAAGATGGAAAAAGCAGCTAAAATGTGGATGCATGAGAAGATGAACCATAAAAAAGTGTAGTGGGCACCATGTTGTAGGACTGAAAGCTGAGGAAATTTATGGTCACATTACCCAGGGTCAGGAAAATGTTAAACCTGAAAAAAAAAATTTAAACACCAGCTAAGTATTATACAAGAAAGGGGTTATGTGGAAGAGCAGGTTTTCAGTGCTAATGAGACTAGCTTATTTTATAAGGATGTTGACAAATTAAACTATGTAATGCAAATACTGTTTTGCCTGACAAAAATATTGTGACTAGAGCCTCACAGACACCTCACTATTTCTCCCAGGAGCAATGACTCAGTATTTGCTAATTCAGTGTTTTCAAAGGCTTTATAAAATATATGTAGCACAAATAATGAGAATCAACTGTAATTGGAAGACCACAGCTCCAGCAAGAGGGTATGCAGGAAAGCATGGGGATGTGTGGATATAAAGTAGTCATATTCAGTTGTGACTCATTTACTATATAATAACCTTTTTCCTGGATGATGCAGTCTCATTCCTGACCAGACTGAATTTACAGAATTACCTAGGTTTTGGACTCTTTTATCCATTCTGACAGGATGTTGTCCAGGTGTTTATCAAGGCACTATATTTTACCTACTTAAAAGACCTATAAGCTAGATATTGAAAATATTTTGATTAAGGTGAATATTAGTCTTATTTATTCAACATACTTTTAATTTTAAAAATAATGTATGGAGCACTAACATACTAGGCATTGTTCTGGGTGGTAAGGATGTAAAAATCAAAGTACTACAATAGAGGAATGCAAGGACCCCAGGGGATCACAGCAGGGATGCTGAAGCCAGCCTGGCCATGTAGATGTCCCCTGGGCTGAGTCCTGAAAGATGTGTAGGTTTCTTAGGAAAGAAAGGAATGCAAGAAGGCTATTAGGGCAGAGAGAACATCCTTAGCACAAAGATATGGTAGAAACTTTAAGAAGTTGGCTTAACTAGTATGTCAGGTATGAGGGGGAGTGGCAGGAGATGAAACAAAGGATTAGGTCAGGGCTGAGTTACAGAGCATTCTAGATGAAAAGCTTAGAGTTTGTCCTGTGGCCACTATGTGATGTGGGGCCACCGAAGGCTTTTAAGTGCAGAATCAATATGGGCACTTGATGCTAGCAATTGCACACTTTAAATAGGAAGCAGAGTAGAGGATGAATTTGGGGGAGACACAAGATATGAGGACCTGAATTAGGTGGTAGCCAGAACAAAATAATAAAAATTGTTCTAGTACTTATCAAGCATGTTCTAAGTGACAGTCACTAAGTGATTCAAATGAAGTAACACATTCATTCCTACAGATGCCATTAGATGCAAGTATTAATGTTATTTTCATTTTTCTAGTGAGAAAATAAAGGCATAAAAAAGTAAGCAGTTTGCCTAAGATCACATAATTAGCAGGTAGCAGGGGTACAATTCAAACCTAAGAAGTCTGGCCCCAGAGCCCATGTTTTAACCATCACGTCATACATCCTCTCTAGGAGAAGTTTAGAGATAAGTTTAAGAGATAAAATCTGTCAGATTTAGTTATTATTGGATGTGAGAGATGATAAAAAGGGAAGAATCTAATGTTTCCTTGGATTTCAGCTAAACAACTGAATAGATGAATAGTACTAGCATTTCCTGAGAAAGGAGACACAGGAGGACCTGAGGTGTAAAGAAAGGGGTAGAATAATAAGAATGATTTGGTGCTAGTTCAGTCAGAGGTGCCTGTGGCTCATTCAAATGGATATATTCAGAAATCAGTGTTGGAATTATGAGGCTAAAGCTTAAGGAAAAGGTCATGGCTAAAATGGAGATTAAAAAGCCATGGAAAGTATATATTCTAGCAGAAAAGGAGACAGAACCCAGAACACCAACATGAATCATTACAAAGGAAGGAAAGCCAGGAGAAAAGGAAAATAGAATGGAAACAGTAGAATGGTCAGCAAAGTCAAATGAAACAGAAAGCACTGAAAGTGACTCACTGGATTTCACAGCATGAACTTAATTATTGAGCTTTGTAAAGTAGTGTGGGTATAGAGGTGTGGGCAGAAGTCAGAACAGCTGCATGAGGAATGAAGTGAGGAAAGTGGAGGAAGTGAAGCAGTGGAAATATATGGAAATATAGTTTTCTTTCAAAAAGGATAGCCCAGAAAATAAGGAGATTTGGGGCACCTAACATTACTTAACCTCTCTGAGCCTCAGTTTCCTCATCTGTAAAATGGAGATATTAACATCTTTCTATCTTGTTGGCTTGTTGTAGGGATTAAATTAGAAATGATGAACAAATTGTGCAGTACATGCCAGACACATATAAAGTGCTTAATGAAAGCTATTCCCTTCCTCTCTATCAACCCCTTCCTGAAAAATGAGCTTGATTCAGAGCCATATGTTAGGATGAAACATGAAGACAGTCTCTTTCCTCAGGAAGCTTACAGTCTAGCTAGAGTGCCAACACAGTAATAAAATGTATATTTTAATTCGGTGTACATAAAACCATAGAGATATATACTGCAATACAGATGTTGTAGTTATATCAACAAAATGCTGTTAACAGAAAGGAGATGTGGGTGATTCTGTTTGGAGGGATCATGGAAAATACCTTGCAGACAGAGAGATACTTGCCTGAAGAATTGATAAAATTTCACTGGGGGAGGCATTTCAAGCAGAGAGAATAGCAAAATGGAGAGCATGGTAAGGGAAGGCAGTCCAAGATGGTGGTGTAAGAACCTGAACTCACTTCCTCCTGTGCACACCAAATCTACAGCTACATGTGAAACAATTCCCTCTGAAAAAGAGAACTGAAAACTAACTGAAATGCTCCTCCACAACAAAGGATTAAAAAGACCACATGGAGATGAGTAGGAGAGGCAGAGACATAGTCTCTCCAAAATCCCCACCCCAGAAACAGTGACACCCAATAGGAAGGGACCTCACAAGTCCAGAGTTTCTCTCTCCCAAAGAAGGGAGGAGTTTGTGCCCCACATCAAGCACCCAAACCTTGGAACCTGCACCAGAAAGATGAGCCCCCAAAACGTCTGGCTTAGACAACCAATGGGGCTTACATCCAAGCGACCCAAAGGACTATAGGAAATGGAGATACTCATTTTAAGGGACTTAAATGCAGTCTCACTTGCCCCAGGAACAAGTGCAAAATCAGCAGTTTGAAAACCACCTATACTACACATGACAGGGATCCATTTGCTAATCTTAAACATCTGCTGGAGGACCAAGAGACAGTTGGGACTATAAGGGCCAGCAGGGTATATGATTACAGCCCCACAAGACTGTATATATTTACATACTTTGAAAGCTACTGCCTGAGGGTCAGACTTCCAATCAGTCTGAAACTAGGTGCTGAGATCCCTCTCCTTGGATCATGACAGGTCTTGGTGCATCTTCGACAATGGGAACCTATCAAGAATAAGTCAAACTACTTAGACAACCACAAATGTTCAAAAGACAACCAAGAATTAGGGCATGATTGAATAATAAATTTCATCACCTACACAAAGCCACTCCTTCAAGACTGGTAGAAGTATCTCTTTTGCATAATACATAGAAGCAAATACAGAGAGTCAAGCACAATGAGGAAACAGAAGAGTATGTTCCAAGCAAAAGAAGAAGATAAAACCTCAAAAAGACCTCAATGAAAAAGATGTAAGATATCTACCTGTTAAATAATTCAAAGTAATGGTCATAAAGATGCTCACTAAACTTGGGAGAAGAATGAATGAACAAAATGAGAACTTAAGGAGATAGAAAATATAAGAAAGTACCAAACAGAAGTCACAGAGCTGAAGAATACTGAACTGAATTGAAAAACACGCTAGAGGGGTTCAACAGCAGACTGAATCTAAAGAATCAGTGATCTAGAAACCAGGGCAGTGGAACTCATCCAAACAGAGCAGTAAAAACAAACAAAAAATTTTAAAAAGTGAAGATAGTTTAAGGGATCTGTGGAACAACATCAAGTGGGATAATATTCACATTACAAGGGTCCGAGAAGGAGAAGAGAGAGAGAAAGAAGCAGAAAACTTATTTCAAGAAATAATGACTGAAAACTTCCTATAATCTGGGAAAACAAACAGACATCCAGATCCAGGAAGCCTACAAAGCTCCCAAAAAGATGAATCCAAAAATATCCACATCAAGACACATTACAATTAAAATGTCAAAAGTTAAAGAGAGAGTCTTAATGCCAACAAGAGAAAAACAACTTGTTTTGTACAGGGGAATCCCCATAAGGCTATCACCAGATTCCTCAGCAAGAATTTTGCAGTTCCAAAGACAATGGCAATATATATTGAAAATTCTGAGACAGGAAAAAAAAAACTTTCAACCAAGACTATTCTACCCAGCAAGGTTATCATTCAGAATTGAAGAAGAAATAAAGTTTTTCAGACAAACAAAAGGTAAACAAGCCTATCACCACGAAACTGGCCTTACAAGAAGGATAAATGGGACTTCTTTGAGCTGAAAAGAAAAGGCACTATTTAGTAACAAGAAAATATATGAAAGTAAAAATCACAATAGTAAATTTAAATATATAGTAAAGGTAAAGGCTAATAGACTTATTAGCCACTTACAAAGCTAGTATGAAAGTTAAAAGACAAAAATAGGAAAATTAACTATACAGTACTTAGTTAAGGGATACAAAAAAAGATGTAAAATGAGATATCAAAAATGGTGTTGGTGGAGAGTAAAATGTAGATTTACAATGGATTCAAACTTAAATTGCTGTCAACTTAAAATAGACTGTTATATATATAGGATGTATATATATGTGTGTGTGTGTATATATATATGCAGCACAGTAGTACCAAAATATATAAAGAAAATATTAACAGACCTAAAGGGAGAAATTGACAGCAATACAATAATAGTCAGAGACTTTAACACAGCACTTACATCAATGGATAGGTCATCTGAACAAAATCAATAAGGAAACATTGGCCTTCAACAACAAACTGCACATGATGGACTTAACAGATATATACAGAACAGCTTGTGGGGCAGTATTCATATACCCATTGTAAATTCCACCCAAAAGCAGCAGAATACACATTCTTCACAAGTGTACATAGAACATTCTCCAGGATAGATCACAGGTTAGGCCACAAAACAAGTCTCAATAATTTTAAGAATGAAATCATATCAAGCTTCTTTTCTGACCACACTGGTAGGAAACTAGACATCAATTCAAGGAAGAAATCTGGAAAAATCACAAATAATCAGTGACTACACAACGTGCTACTGGAAAACCAATGGGACAATGAAGAAATCAAAAGAAAAATTAAAAAACACCTCAAGACAAATAAAAGGAAACACAACATTCCAAAATCTGTGGGATACAGGAAAAGTGGTTTTAAGAGGGAACTTCATAGCATACAGGCCTACTTCAAAAAACAAGAATAATCTCAAATGAACAATCAAACTATATACCTGAAGGAATTAGGCAAAGAACAAATGAAGTACAAAATTACTAGGAGGGAAGAAATAATAAAAATCACAGCAGAAATAGAGACTAAAAGACAGTAGAAAAGATCAATGAAACTAAGGGCTGGTTCTCTAAATAGATAAACAAAACTGACAAACGATTAGCCGGGCTCACCAAGAAAAAAAAAAAGAGGGCTCAAATCAATACATAAAATGAAAGAAATGAAAGAGACATTGCAACTGATACCACAGAAATACAATCATAGGAGACTACTGTGAACATTTATGCACCAACAAATTGGACAACCTAGGAGAAATAGATAAATTCCTAAAAATATGCGGTCTTCCAAGACTGCATCGTGAAGAAATAGAAAATTTGAATAGACTGATTATTAGTAAGGAGACTGAACAGTAATCAAAATGCTCCCACAAACAAAAATTCAAGACCAGATAACTTTGCTGGTGAATTCCACCAAACATCCAAAGAAGATTTAATACCTATCCTTTCCAAAATCTTCCAAAAAATTAAAAAGAAAGGAATACTTCCAAACTCATTTTACAAAGCCAGCGTTTTCCTGATCCCAAAACCAAAAACACCATAAGAAAGGAAAATTACATGCCAATATCCCTAATGAACAAAGATGTAAAAATCTCCAATAAAATTTTGAAGCAAACCAAATATCACAATACATTAAAAGGATCATACACCATGACCAAGTGAGATTTATTCCAAGGATGTGAGGATGGTTCAAAATTGGCAAACCACTGGGGTATGGAAGGAACATGCCTTACCATAATAGAGACCATATAGAACAAGCCCACAGCTAATATCATACTCAATGGTGAAAAGGTGAAAACTTTCTAAGACAGTAACAAGACTAGGATACCCAATGTCACTACTTTTATTCACCATAGAACTGGAAGTCCTAGCCAGAGGAATTAGGCAAGAGAAAGAAATAGAAGATATATAAATCAGGAAAAATAAAACTCACTTTTTGCAGGCAACATGGTATTATATATATAGAAAGCCCTAAAGACTCCACCAAAAAAACTGTTAGAATAAACATTCAGTAAAGTTGCAGGGCAATTGCATCAAAAAGAACTAAATCCCTAGGAATAATTTAACCAAGGAGGTGAAAGACCTGTACACTAAATTATAAAACATTAATAAAAGAAATAAAAAAGACACAAATAAATGGAAAGATATACCATGCTTTGTTTGTGGATTGGAAGAATTAATATTGTTAAATGTCCATATTACCCAAAGCAATCTACAGATTCAATGCAATCACTATCAAAATTCCAATGGCATTTTTCACAGAAACATTGTATTGAATTCCATTGTATACAATATCTTCTTTATCCATTCATCTATCAAAGGAAACCTGGGTTATTTCCATATCTTGGCTATTATAAGTAACACTGCAATAAACATAGGGTATTTTTCACAGGACTAGAACCAAAAAAAATCCTAAAATTTGTATGGAACCATAAAAGAATAGCCAAAGCTATCTTGAGAAAGAACAAAACTAGATATAAATACACAGTGGAATATTACTTAGCCATAAAAGAAAATGACATCTTGCCATTTGTGACAACATGGATGGATTATGCTAAACAAAGTAAGTCAGACATAGAAAGATAAATACTGTATAATTTCACTTATATGTGGAATCTAAAGAACGAAACAAAACTCATAGGTACAGAAAACAGAATTGGTGTTTGCTGAGGGGAAGTGTTAGAAAGCAGGCAAAACAGGTAAAGGGGACCAACAGGTACAAACTTCCAGTAATAAAATAAATAAGTCTTGGGGATATAATATTCAGCATGGTGACTATAGTCAATAATATTATAGCACATACTTGAAATTTTCCAAGAAAGTAAATCCTAAAATTATCTTTGTATGAAGACAGATGGTAACTAGATTTATGCAGCGATCACTTTGCAATGTATATAAATATCAAATCATTATGTTGTATACCTGAAATCAACATGATGTTATATGTCAATTATACCTCTATAGTTTTTTTAAGAGCATAGTAGTATGGAATTCATGGAGTACCAAGGGTAGTGAGTGGTAGGTCCTTGATGCCTTAGAAAGGCAGAAAACAGGGGTTGTTGTAGTGGCTAGAGGACAGAATGTGAAAAACTTGGCCCATGTCAGTCAATCTTGACAGTCTTTTAGGGCTTTAATAGGGGAGTGGCATGACAGATCTGGTGTGGAGCAAGGAGAGAAGATTTAAGAGAATGTTTTAGTAATCCATATGAAAGATTAAAGTTTTGTGAAAATGATATAGTCACCAGCTTACATGCCTGTTTTTAAAAATCAGATGTGATTTGGCCACCATGTAAACATGTACAGGGTCCGTTTCCTCTTAACCAAGATTAAAGTAGATTTCTAGGGAGTTCTAAGTCTGAGATTCTGTGATTTTAACAGGTTTGGGGGCCTAAGAGAGAATTCTGATAATTTAATAGGAAGTGGAGATTATATACTAGTTGAGTCAAATAATGCTCTGCTAGTTTCTACAATTAAACACAAAAAGATACAGGTATAATTACCAAAAGAGTGTGATGAAGAATAATACAGTATAGCTTGAAAGAATCAGAACCTAGGAATAAAAACGTATGTTGGAGGAAAAAAAAAAAAAAAAAAACATATGTTGGAGGAATCGGAACACTGAATCACAGTTCTTAAAGTGTAGTTGCTTTACTACCTGGATTATTTTGAAGTATGTTGCTTAATTTCTAAGTAGGTGAAGACTCTCCAATTACCTTTCTATCACTGATTTCTAGTGTAATTCCATTTTGGTCAGAGAAGCATATTCTGTATGATTTCAATCCTTTTAAACTTGTTGTTGTTGTTACTGTTACTATTATCATGATCACCAAGGATCTAGTCTCTCAGTGAATATTCTGTGTGCACTTGAAAACAATGCATATTCTGTGATTGTTGGATGGACTACTCTGTAATTGTCAGTTCCAGTTGGTGGATGGTGTTGTTTCCTTCACCTGTCCCCTTGCTGTGTTTTTTTTTTTTTTTCTATTGATTACTGTGGTAGAAGTGTTAAAGTACCCAACCATAATTCTAGTTCTCCTTTAAATTGTATCAGGTTTTATCGCTTCTCAGCCTTTTGGCTAAGATCAAGTGTAAATTGTATCAGGTTTTGCTTCATATATTTTGAAGGTCTGTGATTAGATGCATACCTCTTTAGGCTTGTCTTGTCTTCTTGATGAATTCACCCTCTTGTTATGTGTATAATGTCCTCTTGTATCCCTGGTAATTTTCCTTACTCTGAAGTCTGTCATGTCTGATATTAGTGTAACGACTCAAGTTTTCTTTTGATTAGTGTTTGTGTGGCATATGTGTTCCATCCTTTTACTTTTTACCCACCTTCATCATTATTTTGAAAGTGGATTTCTTATGATAGCATATTGTAAGGACTTTTTTCTTTAATCCATTTTGAAAATCTCTTTATGTGTTCTGAGTATTTAAATTTAATGTAATTAGTGATGTGTTTGGATTTAGATCTACCATGTTCTCTGCTTGTTCCTCTGGTTCATTGCTGTTTCCTTTTACTGTCTTTCGGATTATTTGGGTACTTTTTAGTTCTTAATTTTAACTTACCTGTTGAGTTTTTTACACGATATATTGTTATGTGTTTTTTTCTTAATAGCCACTGTAGGGAATAATATACATCTTTAACTTTTCATAGTCCACTTTTTATAACTGGTTATTTTACTATTATGAAACCTCCCACCATATAGGTCCCTTTAGTCCCCCCTTAAAGCTGTAGTTGTTATGTGCCATCTGCATATATTGAAAACCTCATCAGACAATAATGTAATTTTTGCTTTTAACTGTCAAACATACTTTAAAGAACTTAGAGGGGAAAAATAGCCCGTTACACTTACCTATATATTCTATTTATATTGCTCTTCCTTCAGTTCCTGAATTTTGAAATTTCCCTCTGGTATGATATTCCTTTGTATGAAGATCTTCTTCAAATTGTCTTCAGAGCAGGTCTGCTAGCTATGAATTTTCTTTGTTTTCTTCATGTAAGAACATATTTATTTCACCTTCTTCTCTAAAATATTTTTTTGTTGGATATAGAATTCTGGGTTGACAGTTGGTGCTGCATTTAAAAAGTAGTGTTCCACTTCTTTCTGGCCTCCACAAGAAATCTATAGTCATTTGAATGATTGTTCCCTTATATATATGATTTGTTGTTAGTTTCTGGCTACTTACAAGATTTTTTCATTGTCTCTAGTCTTTATTAGTTTGATTATGGTGTGATGGGCATTGATTTTCTCGGGTTTTCCTGTTTGAAGTTTGCTGAGCTTCTTGTACTATAAGTTAAGATTTTTCACTACATCTAGAATCTTTCCAGAAATTCCTTGATATTGTTCTGCAACCACACTTCCTCTTCTTCTGGGTCTCTGATGGCAGAATGTTAGATGTTTCTTGTTGTCTTACAGGTCCCTGCGGCTCTGTTTATTTTTTCCAATATGTTTTCCTCTCTGCTCTTCAGACTGGATAATTTCTTTTAAGCTATTTAGTTTACTGATTCTTTCCTCAATCATCTTATTTTGTAATTGAACTACACCAATGAATTTTTTATTTCAGTTATTATATTTCTGAGTTCTAATGTTTCCATTGCATTCTTTATTTCATCTATATTTGACCCCTGAGCAATACAGGAGTTAGGAGTGACAATCCCCCACACAATCAAAAATCCACATAACTTTTGATGCCTCCAAAATTTACTAATAGCCTACTGTTGACCAGAAGCCTTGCTGATAAGTAGTCAATTAACACATATTATTTATGTCATATGTATTATATACTTTATTCTTAAAACAAAGTAAGCTAGAGAAAAGAAAATGTTATTAAGAGAATCATAAGGAAGAGAAAATACATTTACAGTATTGTAGTCATTTTTTTAAAATCCACCTATAAGGGGGTACCTGGGTGGCTCAGTTGGTTGGGTATCTGCCTTCAGCTCAGGTCGTGATCTCAGGGTCCTGGGATCAAGCCCTGCATCGGGCTCCCTGATCAGCAGGGGCCTGCTTCTCCCTCTGCCCCTCCCCACTGCTTGTGCTCTCTCTCTCTCTCTCTCTGTCTCAAATAAATAAAAATCTTAAAAAAAATAATAAAGCCAATAAGCACACATGTGCAGGTCAAACCTGTGTTTTTCAAGTGTCAGCTATATCTCCCTGATGTTATTTTCCATTCATTCCAAGCATGTTCACCCTTACTTCTTAGAGCATGGTTATATGAGCTGCTTTAAAGTCTTTGATAATTTCAACAACCATGTCATCTTGGTGTTGAGATCTGTCAGTTGTCCTTTCCCTTATACTTTATTGAGATTTTCATAGTTGTTTGTATGTTAAGTAATTTTTAATATCTTGGACATTTTGAATACTATGTTATGAGACTCTGGGCCTTATTTAGTTGCTATGGAGAACAATGACTAGTACATTTTTCAGGCAGTTGTATCCAATTTAGATTACAAGTTCTTACTGACCTTCAGAGGCTATGTTTCTTATGTCAGTTCAGTTTTCAAGTTGTTTTCAGTGTTATTCGGATATTGTGGATCACTCAGTGACCAGTCTGGGACCTGTAAAATGTTCTATTCCATAGTCCAGTTCTCAAAAACTTTAGTATTCTGTTTAGGGTCAGATCTACCCATGCATAGTTTGGGGTAAGTCCAAGAGCTTATAAACAACTTTTTGGGATCATTTTCTTGAGCTCCTTCTTCTCTGCATTCTTCCAGACACTTCTTGGTCCCAGGAGCCCCCACATTCCTGGTTTTTTCTGCAAGAAAGCTGGCTTTTGTTTTCCCACTTTGTCATACACTTCCTGCAATTCTCTCTGCCTCTGGAGCCAAGTGACAGGAGGATAGAGAGAGAAAAATGAAACAGGATTCTCCTGCCATCCCATGCTCTTGGGACCACGGTTCCTCAGGTCATAAAGGATTCCCCTTCCTCAGAGTTTTATGTGCCTACCTGGCCAACACTGCCATACTATAATGGAATTTCCTGGAAATCTGGGGTGGGAGGAGAACAACAGAGAAGATTTACCCCATTTGTTCATACTCTTTAGGTGCCCCTTTTCCTTATCTTCAGACCAGAGAGGGCTTCTTTTGGAGTCCTTTTTATCCATACTGTTTCAAGCTGCTGCTGCTGAGTTCAGACCACAGGATATCACAGGAACAACAAAAGAATATTCTAAGCACACTTGCTCAATCATGTGAGGGATATGAAAGAAAAGGAAAGGGAACAACATTTATTTGAATACATACCAAAATTTTTAAGTTAATACAATAACTTTACAAAGTAGATAAAAATGGAAGGGGCCAATTTTATCTCTGGATGATGATAAAGAAAGGGACAGTATCCCGTCTTCCCAAGACCCATCACTGGTTCTTACAGTTTGAAAGGTAAGGTCTATCTCATAATTATGATATGTTAGGGACTTTATGAGCTGAATTTTAATTAAGCACTCCTAGAAGAAAATGTTTTGGTCAAAACTAACAGTTATGCTTTTGGAGAACTGTCGGACTGTGTGACTGAGCAGCTGGGGGAGATTCAGGGTATTGGAGACTTTTTCAATAGTCCTCATTTTATATTGTTGAATGACAACCTATTCTGCCAGAATTACCACATATGGCCACATACGTTGTAGACTCTGGGAGAAGTTTTATGGGGTTTATTTTCTCATGGATTTTGATGTGAACAGAACCTCCTGAAGCTGTGTACATTTTGGCTGTGTGCCCTACTCACAGCAAAAATCCTGGATAATGAAAAGCTATGATGTAGTAATGACAGTATATCATCTCTTTTCCTCATTTACTCTCTGCCTCTTTCCTACTTTCCCAGTGTTGGAGGAAGATGACCATTACCTCTCCAGAGTCTTTGAGTCTCGCTAGAAGAAGCCATCCATTCTCCCAGAGTGCCCCAACAGGATTGAACTGCATGGGCTGGCCAGAGTACATACTTGCCACTGGTGAGTTATGTTCCTCTCTCTTCTGTTTTATACTCTAATGTCCCAGAAAGAAGGACAAGAAGTGAGAGAGTGTTGTTGACTGCTATGTTTGTCTGACAGAAGTAGCTTAAAGGTGAGACAGATAAACCAGTGTCTCTTATCCCTTCAATTAGAAAGAGGTCCCTAGCACCCCGAGAAAGGGAATTCTTGGCTTGGAGAAGACTCAATTATTGAATCCCCAAACCTGTCTCTCTTTGTTTATTTTAAGCAGAACTAATGACCACCTCTTGGGTCTTGTAATAGGATATAATTTGCAGAAGAAATAATCATAGAGAGTTGTCTCCTAATCTAGAATGTAACTTGAGTGTTTTCCCTTCTGAGGGACAAGCCTCTTCTAGTTTTATGGCCACTTCTGTGAGTCCATTTCCCAAATCTATAGCAAACAGCCTCACATCACATATTTGGCCATAAAAGGGCTGGCCTTTGTGCCAGAAGGAAGCTGGGCCTCAGGGAGATCCAGGATAGGGCATCCTTATACACAGCTACCACCTGTCCTAGACCTAACCCAGGAGAGGCTGGATATGCTGAAAATGCTCAAGGGCTTCTGGTGGGAGGACAGGTATTAGGTCTTGAGTGGGTGCAGATTATATTAGATGGCAAAATTACTGTCTGAAAGCTGGCTAGAGGGGGAAGCCAAATATGGTGTTTATGAAGGATAAAGAATGGTAAAGCCCTAGACAGGATTAAAAAGACAAACTAGCTACACCTGTCAAACATGTACTGTGTCAAGACCTGGGGAGTGGGAACAGGACTGGCATTCAAGGCAAAAGATGATAGGAGCAGAGGGACCAGGCTCTGAACATCAGAGTATGGCATATGCCATCCTGAGGAAGGTAACTCTGATGTAGACCTGAGTCCTGAGCTTTGAATCCAACTCAGCGCATACTGGGTCCTGGTCCTGGGGGAAATGACTGCTCTGATTAGCTGGTGGACATTATTGTTTTCCATTAGCAAATGTATGTGCTTATGCTGCATCGTGCAGTAGACTTTTATTCTTTCCCAGGTATGGTTGTGATCTTAAATTTATAATGAGAAAAGTCATGAAAAGGTATTTGACAATGGCTGAAAGAATCTTTTCAAGGGAAAAAAAAGATATTTCTAACATAGCTCTTCATTAAGTCATGGGATTATTTAGAGGCTCATGGAAGGGTCCATAATGGGTTAGAGTAGCATTTTTCCAGCAATAATCCTCAAGGCTGATTTTGGCCCTTGAAGTTAGAACTTTCTTACAAAGCCAAAGCTTAATAATCACATAGTCCTATTATTTCAGAAGTTCATTTGAATTAATTGACAGGTGAATTTATTGCAGAGTAAGAAATTAAAAAAACTCAGTCACACATTTGTCCTGGTATGTTTGCATATCAAGAATACTGGTCTGGATGTTCAGGGCCCTGGCTCTAGCTGCACTTGATAGGGGTATGAGAAATTGGGCACATCCCTCTGTTTCTCTGTACTTCAGCTTCCTTTATTATTCAAAAATGGAGTGATAATTCCTGCTTTCCCATTTCACTGGGTTAATATGAGAGTCAAGTTAATATGGGCTTGGGTCTCTGCAATTTACCTTAGAAAAGCCTTCTTTTCTTTAATTATTGCTTCTACTCCAACTGTTCTGTTCCAAACTTCTGAGATTTCTACTTTCTATAGATTATATTTCCAGTTTTATCCTTGGAACCTCTCTCATCATTTTCATTTTTTTTTTCCCTCTTTTTCCTCTTAGTTCTGGGAGAATTTCTTAGTTTTTTTTCTTGTTTTATCTGTTAATTGCCTTCATTGGGATTTGTGATTTAATGATCACACTTTTAATCTTCATTAAATCTTTCCAATATCCTCTAGAAGCTTGTTAAAAACAGAAAATAGAGAATTTTGTAAAAATTTTCTCCTTTTCATGTTTTATAAATTCATTTCCAAATTCATCTGCATTTCTTTTGACTAGTAGTTTTTCTTTAGGTAAAATTTCTCTATTGGCTTATCCTTACAGAATCAGTCCTTCGCCAGCAAGGGCTTGTTATCATGTAGCACTGGAGACAGCACCCGTTCAGAGACTTATAGGTTCCTGTTAAAATCCTTTAAACACGGCTTATTAGGAAGTAAAAAGTTAAGCTTTCCTATAACATATATCACAAGTTCAGTCACCTTGGAGGGAGCTGTAAACAGTTCCAGCTGAAAGCTTTGCCTCTTGCCAGTATTTCCTTTCTATGTCTGGAGAAGTAGCCTAGGAGTAGCCAAGAATTAGCCTGATGTGGGAGCATGCCACCCTCTGCCCCACAAGTTGGTGCCCAGGATAAATTGCTCCACATCCACTCCTCTCTTGGTGGAGCCAGTAGAGCCAGATACAACTCTTCAAGTCGCCAGCACAGCAGATGCACACAGCATCACATAAAGACCTCTGCACCTCCAGAGCCCATGCCTATGACTTAGGAAGGGTTGGCAGGGTTCTACCAGGCATTTCCCTACTTGCCTTCTGGCTGCATTGCTATTTCAAAGTTATGGGTCACTTCTTTCTTTAGGCCAGTTATATCTTTACTGTATCTTGTGGCTGAATTTGCCTATTTTTTAAACAGCTTTATCAAGATATAGTTCACATACCATACAATTCACCCATTTAAAGTATACAATTCAGATTTTTAGTCTGTTCACATACATCACAAATTTCCCTATTCTGGATTTTCATGTGAATGGAATCATGTAAGACCTGGTCTTTTGTGACTGGCTTTTTTCATTTAGAATAATGTTTTCAAGGTTCTTCTATGTTGTCACATGTATCATTCCTTTTGAGGACTGAGTAATATTCCATTGTATAGCTGTACCATAATTTATTTATCTGTTCATCTGCTGGTGGACATTTGGCTTGTTTCCAACTTTTTGCTATTATGAATAATGCTGCTATAAAAATTCATGTACAAGTTTTAGTGAAGACATATGGTTTCATCCATATACATTGGAGTATAACTGGTGGGTCAGATGTTAACTCTATCTTGAATCATTTGAAGAACTGCTAACCTATGTTCTAAAGCAGCTGCCCCACTTTACATTCCCACCACCAGTGTAATTTCCAACATCCACATCTTAACCCACACTTGTTATCTGACTTTTTGATTCTATTCAAACTAGTGGGTGTAAAGTGGTATCTCACTACGGTTTTGATTTGCATTTCCCTTTTTACGTATTTATCAGCCATTTATATATCTTCTTTGGAGAAATGTCTATTCAGATCTTTTCCTCATTTTTTTAAAGTTTTTATTTAAATTCCAGTTAGTTAACATACAGTGTAATATTAATTTCAAGTACAATTTAGTGATTTAATACTTCCATACAACACCCAGTGCTCATCACAAGTGCATTCCTTGATCCCTATCACCTATTTCACACATTCTCCTACCTACCTCCCCTCTGGTAGCCATCAGTTTGTGTTTTAATGGGATATTTGTCTTTTTTTTATTGAGTTGTAAGTGTTCTTTATATACTGGATACACATCCATTATCAGATAAATGATTTATAAATATTTTCTTTCTCCTATTCTGTGGTTTGTCTTTTCATTTTCTTGATGGTGTCCTTTCAAGCACAGAGGTTTTTTTTTAAATTTGATGTAGTCCAGTTTATCTACCTTTTTCTTTTGTTGCCTGTGCTTTTGATATCATGTCTAAGAATCCTTTGCCCAATCCAAGGTCATGAAGATTTGCCCCTGTTTTTTCCTTATACTTTTAGCTCTTACATTTAGGTTTGCATGTGGGTATCCAGTTGTCCCAGCACTATTTGTTGAAAAGACTGTTCTTTCCCCTTTGGATGGTCTTGGTACCCTTGGAAGTTCATCATAGATGCATGAATTTATTCCTGTACTGTCAATTATATTCTACTGATCTGTGTCTACCCTTGTGCCAGTACCATACTGTCTTGTTTACCATTGCTCTGTAGTAAGTTTTGAAATTGAGAAGTGGAGTCTTTCCCCTCCTTTACCCTTCATTTTAAGGAATGTCTAGGCTATTCTGAGTCTCTTGCAATTCCATATGAAGTTTAGAATCAGGTATCAATTTCTACAAAGAAATCAGCTAGGATTCTCATGAGGATTGTGTTGAATCTGTAGATAAGTTTGGAAAGTAGTGCTATATTAACAATGTTGAATTTTGGATGAAAAACCTAAATGTGAGACAGGAATCCATCAAAATCTTAGAGGAGAACATAGGCAGTAACCTCTTTGACATTGGCCACAGTGACTTCTTTCAAGACATGTCTCTAAAGGCAAGGGAAGCAAAAGCAAAAATGAACTATTGGGACTTCATCAAGATAAAAGAAAATAGTCAACAAAAATAAGAGGCAACCCATGGAATGGGAGAAGATATTTGCAAATGACATTATAGATAAAGGGCTGGTATCCAAGATCAATAAAGAACCTA
Source organism: Callorhinus ursinus (assembly GCF_003265705.2). NCBI lineage: Eukaryota > Metazoa > Chordata > Mammalia > Carnivora > Otariidae > Callorhinus > Callorhinus ursinus. The sequence continues at coordinate 965,025 of NW_027397176.1, read as the reverse complement.
TCAAACTCATCACCCAAAAAACAGATAATCCAGTCAAGAAATGGTCAGAAGACATGAACAGAGACTTCTCCGAAGAAGACATACAAATGACTAACAGACACATGAAAAAATGTTCCACATCACTAGCCATCAGAGAAATACAAATCAAAACAATTATCATTGTTTTACCACCTTACACCAGACCTGCATCAGGCTCTCTGCTCAGCAGGAAGCCTGCTTCTCCCTCTCCCACTCCCCCTGCTTGTGTTCCCTCTCTCGCTGTCTCTCTCTCTGTCAAATAAATAAATAAAATCTTAAAAAAAAAAACTAATGATGTACTATATGTTGGCTAATTGAGCATAATAAAAACAAAGCAAAACAAAACAATGTTGAATATCCTGATCCACAAACATGGGACTCCCCCCCCATTTATTTAGATCTTTGTTTATTTCTTTCAACTATGTTTCATTTTGTTAAGAATACAAGCTGCACTTCTTTTGAAAAATTCATTCTTAAGTGTTTTACTCTTTTTTGATGCTTTATGAATGAAAGTTTTTAAATTTTCATTGGAAGTATATAAAATATATAGAAATTCAATTGATTTTTGTATATTGATCTTGTATCCTGAAACTTTGCTGAACTCATTTATTAGTTCTAGTAGTTTTTTTTTATGGATTCCTTAAGATTTTCTACATACAGTGTTGTGTCATCTTTAAATAGAAATAGTTTTCCAATCTGGATGTCTTTTATTTCTTTTCCTTGCCTAACTGTCCTGATTAAAGCTCCTGTACAGTGCAGCTGAATAGAAATGGCAAGAGTGTTCCTGATCTTAGAGGAAAATTATCCCATCTTCACCATTAAGTATGATATTAGCTGTGGGTTTTTCATAGATGCCCTTTATCAGGTAAAGTTACCTTCTATTCCTAATTTGTTGAATTGTTCAGCTTTTTCTTTGTTTGGTTGTTTTGTTTTTGTTTTTCTATCATGAAAGGGTACTGAATTTTGTCAGTGCTTTCCTGTGTCTATTGAGATAATCATGCAAATTTTGTTCTTTATTCTATTCATGTGGTATATTACATTAATTGATTTTCAGATGTTAATCCACCCTTGCATTTCTGGGATATCTTGGTTAAGATATATAATTCTCTTTATATTTTGCTGAATTTGGTTTACTAGTATTTTATTTTATTATACATATCTGTAAGAGATATTGGTCTGTAGTTTTCTTGTAATGTCTTTGTCAGTTTTGGCTCGATCCCAGGACCCTGGGACCATGACCTGAGCTGAAAGCAGACGCTCAACGACTGAGCCACCCAGGTACCCTAAGCAATGGATCTTGATATCAAGTAAGCATGATATGAGCTCAGTCATCTAACTTATCTCCTTTAAAACTCTAATGGAAATGACTAATAAGTCATAAAAATAGGGGACGTTGAGATTGACTTCATGTAGGCAGGAAAAAGACAAGTTCTCCTATCCCACTCCCCAGTGAAACTGGTGAAAATTACTTAAAAACAAGAACTTAAAACCTCTGGATATGGTCCTAGGGGCAAACCACAAATAAAGAAACATCTGTTCAAGAAAATCAATGAAAGTTTAGTAAGAAGGGTGAGTCTGTGGTATTTGAACCAAAACCACTCCTCCCCTTCTTCCTAGCTCATTGAGTTGGAGATTCTACTCCAGGTGGCTAAAGCCAAGAACACAGGGCTCCCTCTCTCACTGTCTCCCAGCTGGAGAGCTTACTTCCCTAGAGGACAGTGTTTTTCTTTCTTTTTTTTTTTATTATTATGTTATGTTACTCACCATACATTACATCATTAGTTTTTGATGTAGTGTTCCATGATCCATTGTTTGTGTATAACACCAGTGCTCCATGCAGAATGTGCCCTCTTTAATACCCATCACCAGGCTAACCCATCCTCCCACCCCCCTCCCCTCTAGAACCCTCAGTTTGTTTTTCAGAGTCCATCGTCTCTCGTGGTTCATCTCCCCCTCCGATTCCCCCCTTCATTCTTCCCCTCCTCCTATCTTCTTCTTCTTCTTTTTTTTAACATATAATATATTATTTGTTTCAGAGGTACAGATCTGTGATTCAACAGTCTTGCACAATTCACAGTGCTCACCATAGCACATACCCTCCCCAATGTCTATCACCCAGCCGCCCCATCCCTCCCACCCCCCACCACTCCAGCAACCCTCAGTTTGTTTCCTGAGATTAAGAATTCCTCATATCAGTGAGGTCATATGATACATGTCTTTCTCTGATTGACTTATTTCGAGGAGCAGTGTTTTTCACCCTGTCCCCAACTACCTGTTGTTGAGGCTAAGTCCTGGGCAAGAGTGGTTGAGCGGTGGGGACTCCCTTCAGCATACCGAGAATACTGGGGCTCTGATAGCTCCTCCCCCTGCTTGGGAGGCTGTGATTCCATGTCAGGCAAGCCCAGGGGACCATAGGCCAATGTACTCTCCTTCAGTGATTGTTACTCAGAGAAGCCTGCCATCATCCGCATCTTCAGTTCCAGAGCTCTTGCTCAAATATTTTGCCAGGGGTGGGGGTGGGGGTGGTGTAGAATTTTGACTGTGGGAAGGCTGTAAAACAGATAGCTGCTAATCTCTCCCAAAAGAACTAACCTCATTTGTACTAGAGCATGGAGAAGTTTAAACTTAAAGGTGCTCCCAAGAGCAGCAGAGCTTCTGGTGAAAGGCATTGGGGAACAGATTAATGGATCTAATGAAGATATAGCCTAGATTGTGGGCCCATTAGTTTGCAACAAAAAACCAGGAATAAGACATTTGGTTGGGGGGAGTTCTTCTGGGATCAGAAGAAACACCACGGGGCACCTGGATGGCTCAGTCATTGAGTCTGCCTTCGGCTCAGGTCATGGTCCCAGGTTCCTGGGATCGAGACCCGTACCAGGCTCCCTGCTCCACAGGAGGCTTGCTTCCCCCTCTCCTATTCCCTCTGCTTGTGTTCCCTCTCTCGCTATCTCTCTCTGTCAAATAAATAAGTAAAATCTTAAAAAAAAGATCCATTGCTTAAACTTCCTCATTATATCCCCAACAACTAGCATTATGCTCTGTACAAAGTAGGCTCACAGTGTCTCTTGCCAATGATACTGATAATATTCCAACAAGAACTAAGAATCCTCAAAATCAGGAGGAATTAACAATTATATAGTGGTTCAAAACATCACTGGTGAGCATTGGAACCAACTCCACCACTTCCTAGATGTGTGGCCTTGGATCATTCTGAGCTTGTTAGTTTCAACTGAAAAATGAGGCCAATAATAGTACCTATCAGTTAAAGTTGTTGTGGAAGTTAAATAATATATGCAAAGTACTTAACACTTAGTATATACTTAATAAATAGCTGCTAAGATATCAGACATTTCTAGACACTGTTGTATATGTACATATCACTTCATTTAATCCTTAAAATAATCCTGCAAAAATAGTTGTTAGTATCATTATTTTATCGGTGAAGAAAGAAAGACTTAAGTTTAAATAATTTGCCCAAAGTCAAAAGTAGTAAGAGAAAACCAGAATTTGAACCCAGATCTCTCTGGCTTTAAAGCTTCTTTCTGTTTAACACTGTTGTAGAAACTGAAGTACAGGGTTAGTCAGGAGAGACAGGACAAAAGCCAATCTCTAAGCTTAGAGAAGTTCCAATCCTGTTCTGTATCTGTTTCTACATGTACAGTTCAATTGCGGCTCCTATTTTCACATCAGTGAGCCAGCCTCAAACAGTGATCCTCTGTGCTGACCTTTCTGATAAAGACACTGTATTACTGTTCATTTAGAGAGAGAGAGAGAGAGGTAATTACTTATAATTATAAACCTGTCATGTGATGTTAAGAGAACCAACATCTCCTTTCTCTCCCTTAATAATATCAGAAATAGATGAGTTGGATGGGCTTCCCATGGTAGGAAGGCAGCTAAGTCTCACTGCATCAACTTTTATTCCCCAAGATTTCCTTAACCTTGGGTAATAAGTATTAATTTTAGTTGCTGGGGCACCTGGGTGGCTCAGCTGGTTGAGCATCCAACTCTTGGTTTCAGCTCAGGTCATGATCTCAGCCTTGTATCAGCTCCAGGCTCAGCGGGGAATCTGCTTGGGATTCTTTCCCTCTCCCTCTGCCCCTCCCCAATTCATGCACTCTCTCTCTGAAATAAAAAAATAAATCTTTTTAAAAAATCTTTAATTTTAGCTGCCATCATCACTGTGGTTTTAAGAAATGTAGATCCTTTTTCATACTCAAATGAAGACACTCAGCAGTACAGCTGAGACCACGTTAGCTGGTTCAAATAAGAGTTTATTGAAGTCTCAGGAAGACTTAAAAGAGAAACAGACTCAGAAAAAGCATGGCGCTTGGCTATCCGGCTGACAGTGGCTTATAGAGGCTAGATTTGCCCATGGCTGCTGCCGTCTGGAGGCACCATCTTTATCCTATCCGCTCAGGATGACACATCATCTGCTAAAAGGCCTCATCCCAAAGAACAAGAATGCTCCCTTCCTGCCTAGTTGGCCTCCTACTGAGTTCCAGGCCCCCATTCATTCCTCTGCAGGCATACACCAAGTGCCCAGCCTGCAACAGTAGCCCAGAGCCCATGGTCTATGTGGGCAGACAAGAGATAAACAACAAGCCATTGACAGATAAGTCCTGTGAAGGATAAATGAAGTTCCGTTGAGGAGGTAATGTTTGCTAAGATATGAATGTTGAGAAGGAGCCAGTACCCTGAAAAGCAAAGGAAGAGCATTCCAGGTAAAAGGAACAGTAAGTGCAAAGACCCTGAGCCTAGAAGGAGAAAAAGTAAGGTGGCCACAGTGGCTGGAATGCAGAGACCAAGGGATAGAGGAGATGATAAGAGTTGCAGAAATAGGTCAAGTCAGAACACACAGGGTCTTGCAGGTCTGGCTAATTGTGAAGAGATGCTTCTGGAGGGTTTGAAGCAGGAGTATGACATGGTATGCTTTATATTTTAGAGCTCTTGCAGGCTGCTCTGTGGAATAAGTTAAGAAACTAAAGAGGTCTTCCAATCACAGTGTGATAGTGGTAGCAGTAAAATAAAGACATGGACAACTTTGACACTTATTCTGGAGGGAGAACTCAGATTGCTGATGAGTTGGGAGAGGTGTTTCTTGATCTGTGCCTCATGCTGGCAATGACCATCTCTTTCCTGAGCACTTCTTCCCACCCACGAGAGCTTATCTCAGAGTTCTCAACCAGACAGCCGCACAAGAACACAGGGGGCACCCTCCTTGCAGAACTGCCCACAATCCCGCCCCAGATGGACACGGAGGCGCTGCCCGCAGTCTTAGCTGGATCCTTGGAGAAGAAAAGCGAGCGCCCACCGGCTCTACTCACCACCGTGGCCTCGGGGTGTCCCCTTTTGAGAATGACCCTATCCTAACACACGCGTGCGAATGCTGGCTGCGGGTCGCGGCCCTGCGGGGACCTAGGTGGCCCTGTGACCCGCGCGCCGCGCCCGCGCCCGCCGCCGCTCCAAGTCTGCGTGCGCGCGTGCGTGAGCGCGTGCCGACCGGGCCCGCGACCCGCAGCCGGGTCGCCGCCGGCGCTCTGAGCCCGCCAGTCTGGCCCGGAGCGGGCAGCGAGTGGAGGCGCCGCGCCCTGCCCGGTGGGCGCCTGGCCTCACCCTGAGCCGCGCGCGCCCTGCGCCTGCAGAGGGTCCCCCCGCCACCGTGGCCGCAGAGCCCGAGCAGGCGGCGGCCGGCCGGGAACCTCCTTAGCGGAGCCCCATGATGTCAGCTGGCCCGGAGCGGCGGCCGTGCGGCGGCGGCGGGGATGAGGCCGAGGACGCCGCGCGATCTCCTGCACGCCCCTCGCCCTCCGACGGCGCTGCCGGCCCCGGCCCGGGCCCCGGCTCGCTCGCCCTGTCGCCCTGCAGTCCCGCTGCCGTAGCGGCCCCCGCGCCCTGGCCCGCGCCACCGCCCGCGGCCCAGCCGCCCCCGAGCCTGTGGCTGGAGCTCGGGCCCGCCTGCATGAGGGCGCAGCAATGCCCGAGCGAGTCGAGCGGGCAGACGAGCGGCGACCTCGGCACTAGCAGCAGCAGCAGCGGAGGCAGTAGCGCCGGGCTGTCCCCGGGCTCCGACTCGGACAGCAGCGGCGTGGTGTGTGGCGGCCGCGGCGGCAGCGGGGGCATGCGCGGCGCCCTGTCCCGCTCCTGGAGCCTGGAGAGCCTGCGCTCGGCCACCGCCGGTAAGGGCGCCGCCCGCGCCCCTGCCGCTCCCCGCGTCTGTCCTCTCCCGAGCTGCTGCTTCTCTCTCCTTTTCCTTCGAGACTGTCTTGCCTCCTTTCCTCTCCTCCCTCACTTTTTCTGTTTTTCGTTTCCATCTTCTGGTTCCTTGCTTCCCATTGCTTTGCCCTCCTGATTCCTTTTCTTTTCCCTGGTTTTCTTCTTATTTGCCGCCACCACCACCTCCCACCATCCCTGTCCCTTCTTTCACCCACTTTCAGCAGTGGGCCACCTGTTACAGCTGGGACCTTGTTGCCCCCACCCCCCGCAGGGCACGTCGTCAACTGGGAAACTGAGTGCCGAAGGTGAGAATAGAATTTGGTCCTTGATGCTCTATTTCCCTTCCCCAAACTGTTCTTGACCAATGGCACATGTCTGGCTTTCTGAACTGCAGCTCTTTGACCTCTATAAAACAGAAGATAGGAGAGGGCTCGCTGGCCAAGGGTGGACAGGATTCAGTGCGTTTGGTCCTGGCTTCAGGACAGGCTCCCCGCCCAGAGGAGGGGGTTTGTCTTGGACCCTCTGAAATAAGCAGTGCTGTTTCTCTGAGATAGGATTGCTCTGGGGTCCCCAGGGACCATGTGCTCCCCTTAGTGCCCCCCTTTCTGTTCGGAGGACCCAATTCTGGGTACAGATTGAGAGAAAGACTTTGACCCTAAATATTAATTAAGGAAGTTCAGAGTGGTTTTATAAATGGTGTTTTATGAACTAACCCTTGGTTAGTTGGCAAACGGGATTCTTTATATTTTAGTTCTTGCAAAAATTCAACAAGTTATTTTTGAGGCCCTGAAATGGGAGCTGTAAAGGAAGATAAGTGCTGCCCAGAAATCAGAAATGGGGGGCTGGGGGAGGTAATGCTTGCATTATGCTTATGCATGGTGTAGGGGGTGCAGCCTGGGAGAGCTGCATGGTCCTACCAAGATAGTGGAGGTGGAGGTGAGGCTCTTTGTGTGCCCTGGTCAGAGCAGCAGAGCCAGAGAAGGGAGGGGGGCATGCACACAGCAGTTCTCCCCACGCCCCAAAGGCGGAGCACAAGCCATGTTGGGGAGTAGAGTTAAAGGCTGACTTCCAAGGTTGTGAGAGTACCCTTACTGGCAGACAACAGGGTTGAGACTCTGCTCTAAAGTAGGTGGGTTTGGAAAGGGAAAGTGAAGGGTGCCCAGACTATTGTATTGAGCACTCCATGATTCTCATCTGCTCCATCCCAAAACAAACACATGAAACAGAAAAATTGGCTTCTCCTCCAAATAAAAGTTTTTTTGGAATTCTACAGCCCTGACTCCTTCCCACCCCAACTCCCTTGAAACTCTCCTTTCCCTCCCTCCCTGGGCTGCTTAAACAGAACCCAACTTGAGAAAACCAAACAAGATAATACTGTAAGTGAGACTTTAAGGAAACTGACAAAGGACCCTTTTTTTTTTTCTCTTAGCCCAATAGCTTTCCTTCCACTTCCAGAGTGAGAAGGCATACCTGCTCTACCTCAGCAGTGGCAAACAGGCCCAGAGAAGCTCAAGGAGGTGGCCCTGGTGCCCCCAAGGACTCCTTTGCCCCAGGGCAGAGGTGAAGCAATGGGAATGGGAGACCTTGAGATTCAGGGACTCCCCAGACCACACCAGGGGCACTGAGGCCACCTGGACGAGTTTCAGAGAGAACAGCTGTATGGGTATGAAGGTCTAGGGTGGTGTGTATGTGTGTGTTGGGAGGCGAAGCAAGGTAAAAGCTGAGGCCCAGAAAGCTGCTCCTTGAGGGGCTCAGAGTTGCCCCTACAGCGGGAGGACAGGGTTTAAAGCAACGTGATATTGGAAGAGTTGATGTGAGACCCAGAAGCAAATGCCATGCCCTTCACAGAACACGGGTATTGCTAGGCATATGGACAGCACACTGCCCTTGCTCAGGGGGTGCTGGTCAGTAACCAACCACAGAGACCCAGGGCTTGAAGGCATTTTAAATCCCCTCTTCATACTCTGCCCTCAGTCCCACCCTCAACCCTCTACTACCTGCCTTGTTTTGGGGACCCTGTATCAGTTGTATTCAATACTAGATTTGTAACAGGGTGCTGCCATGAACCGTGTAGAGTTTTGTGAGTCCATGAAACCATCACAACTGGATTTCTGGAGAGAATTAAGCCCTAATGTCCTAAGACATCTCCTCTATGCAATGCAAGAATTTTCTTCTCTTCTCCTAGAACAGTACTAGCTATTTGCCATCCTTGAGAGGAATTGAGAAAATAGACACTCGAGTAATATTCTTTGGATTTGTGGTTTAGATGAGATCTGGTTGGAAAGGCTGCCATGGAGGGGGACTCAGTGGGAAGAACAAAGGGAAAGTAATTTGCCGAGCTTCTTCTATATGCTCCATGTTACCTGCTTTACCACATGAAAATCTAGTGAGGTAAGTGTTATTATCCTACAACTCAGGTGCAAAAACAGGATCAGAGAGATGCAGTAACTTACCCAAGGTTGCCTAGGTAGGCCATGTCTAACTAGAGCTTCAGGCCTGGATCCATGTGATTTGATAAGAGCTCTTTACCAGGTTTGGAGTGGAGGCTCCAGTGGAGTGCCAGGTTCAGAAAGAAAAGGTGTGTTGGGGTGGAGTGGGGGGGGGCAGGGGGGTACATATTGAAGTAATGTCTTGGCTACTTGCATGCTATTATCTTTATTCGACAGTCATGGCTTTTTTCTAGATCCCAGTTACCCATTTTCAAAATGAAAACATTGAAACCAAGGATCTGACTCCTTCTCTAATCAACTATAAAATTCCATGATTCTAGTCAGAGCTGTTGATTTGGGGTGGATACCCTCTGTGAGTTGGCATTTATTGTATATTGTATTTCTGTTCCATCTATGGCTCTAAAACAAAGCACATGTGTGTTTAATTGAACTGTGTTTCTCTCTTAAGAAAGATTCAGAATTACCAGTAAAAGATCCTTAGCAAACTTATTGTTGTTGTGATTTTTATAATGGAGTGTATTTGCTGAACATTTTTGTAGTTATCAGCAAGAACCAGAAAGGCTAGTACTTGAGGCCAGAATTGCAACTTACCTGCAGGGCAGAACATCAGCTAGGGAATCTAGCAGAGAACTGTGGATTCTCCTTATTTCCAAAAGACTTTTTAAATCTTAAATGTCCAATCTTGGCATTTTCCTTTGAAATTTCACTTTTCCTGGTGTGGAGAGGACCTTCCTTTAAGGCAGAATCTGAAAATTAAACGTAGTTGACAAGGTGGAATTTCTATAACCCTTCTGTCTGCCCCACTGTCTCATCCCCCTAAGCAAGTGCCTGTAGTCTTTGCAGCCCTCAGCTATATTATCACACTACTGCTACTGGGCTAAGACTTTTTAAATTCCTATTCTGATGTCTTGTCTGACAGGATTACTTCTCAGTTCAGGCTTTTGGAGTTGACAGTTTTCACCACCTGTGCTTTTGCTTGGTTAATGCCATATGACTTCTTGGGAGAAAATGCTTGCTACAACCACATTCCTCTGCAAGTCCCTGAGGCATTTTTCTGACTCAGATAGGAATCAGACTTTTCCGAAGGCTAGGCCTCTCCTGTAGTCAGACATTTATTTAACACTTGGCATATTCCAGGCACAGCACTAGGCAGTAGAGATGGCGGGCAAACCATACATCTTGCCCTTAAAGAAATGACAGCAGAGCGAGACAGACAGTGACAGTTCATTATAAGGGCTCTGATAGAAGTAAATCCAATAAGATGATGCGTCAGGGGTGCCCAAGCCACTCGCAGTGGATGATTCTCTAGAAAGACTCACAGAGCTCAGAAAAGCTGTTACATTCATGGTTCCAGGCTATTACAGTAGAAGCCTACAGACTAAAATCAACTAAGGCAAAAGGAGCATAGGGGCAGAGTACAAGAGAAACCATGTGCATACTTCCAGATGTTCCCTCCCATGGAATCACGTGGACCATGCTTAGCTCTCCCAGCAACATTGTGTGACAACATGCAGGAAGTGTAGAAAATGATGAGAGTTTGCCAAAGCCTTGTGTCCAGGGTTTTTATTGGAGGTCAGTTACTTAGGCATGTAGTGTCCATAAGACTGACCCTAGTAACTTAGTCTCCAAGCTCTCCAGAGGTCACACTGATGCAGTGTAGCCCAGGGCCCCCATCATAAATCACTGTTAGTATAAAGTGTCTGGGGTGGTTGAAGACCCCAGGAATACAGAGCCACTCTTATCAGGCCAGATATTTCAGGAACTTAGAGTTATTCTCCCCAGAACCCCTGAAGGCCAGTCCTTCCTTCAAAATGTGTAAGGTTTGTACATCCCCAAGCTTCCCCAAGGAAGCTTAGAAGAGAGGCACCAGACCCTACTCGTTATGAGGGGCAAAGACAGGGAGGGAGTGAGTCAGAGAAACCTTTCAGGATAAGGTACTGCCTGAGTCTTACTGCCTGCAAGTTAGCTGTGTGGTGAGGAGTAGAAAGAGCCTCCATGATGAAGAGCCAACATAAATGCAGAAAGATGTACAAAGGAAGGGAGCCTGTGTTTACTGAGCACCTGTGCTGGGTACTGTGTTAGGTGCTTTAAATATGCAGGAATTGCAAATAATATGGAATGAGGAGCATAGCAAGAGATAAGGAAGACCAGGCTGTGACTCCATGCTAAGAACTATGGACTAACAGTTCTTGGAGCCATGGAAAGGTTTTAAGCAGGACATTAATGTGGCCAAATGCTTGCATACTTTCTCTCCTTCTTTATTTTTATTATCTCCTTCTTTATTTTTAAAGTTACACAGTACAAGTTACTCTTTTTGGTGTATAGTTATAAGAGTTTTGACAGATGTATACAGTCATGTCACCACCCACCATAATCTAAATACAGAAGAGTTCTATTACTCTAAAACATTAATGCTGCCCCTTTGTAGTCACCCCCCTCGCCCACCCCCATTTCCTGGCCAGTTTGACTACTGCAAGAATGTCATATCCATGGACTCATATCATACTGCCTTTTGAGGCTGGCTTCTTTCACCTGGGATAACACATTTGAGGTTCATCTGTGTTTTTGCATGTATCAATAGTTGTTTTTTCCTTTTATTTGCTGAATATTATTCCACCGAATGGATACACCACAGTTTGTCTGTTAGTTCACTAATTGAAGAGTTTTTGGGTTGTTTCTGGTTTTTGTCTATTATAAATAAAGCTACTATGAACATTAGTGTATGAGTCTTTGTGTGGACATAAGTTTACATTTCTCTTGGGTAAACACCTAGGAGTAAATTGTGGGATCATTTTGTAAGTATATGTTTAACTATAAGAAACCATCAAACTCTTTTTCAAAGTAGCTACCATTTTCACTCTCACCATCAAAGTATGACAGTTCTCATTGCTCCGTATTTTCTTCAGTACTTAGTACTGCCAGTGTCTCAAGCCATTCTGTTAGGTGTGTGATATCTCATTTGGTTTTTATTTGCATATCCCCAGTAACTACTGATGTTGAACATTTTTTCATATGCTTATTTACCATATAGGTATCTTCTTCTTCGGTGAAGTGCCTGAATCTTTTGCCAAGTTTTATTGGATTATTTGTTTTCTTATTACTGAGTTTTGATACAAGTTTTACTCATATATTCTGAGTACAAGTGCTTTGTCAGATATGTGATTTGCAAATATTTTTTCCAGTCTGCGCTTTGTATTTTAGTCATTTAACAGTATCTTTTGCAGAGCAAAAATTTGTAATTTCAGTGGAACTCAATTTTTCTTTCTCATAACTTTTCTTTTATGGAATATACTTTCAGTGTTGTTATCTGGAATGGAATATACTTTAGTGTTCCTTATCCAGGAACTCCTTTTTGAACCTGAGGACATAGAGTTTCCTATGTTTTCTTCTAGACGTTTTTATAGTTTTACATTTTATACTTAGATATTTGATCCATTTTGAGTTAATTTTTATATAGTTTGAGATGAGGGTCAAAGTTCATTTTTTTGCATATGCATGTTCAGTTTTGTAGCACCATTCATTAAAAAGATTATCCTTTCTCCATTGAATTGCCTTTGTACCTTTGTCAAAATTCAACTGTCTATATTTGTGGCTCTATTTCTGGACTCTGTTCTGTTCCACTGATGTAAGGGTCTATCCTTTTGTCCATACTGTTTGTCTTAATTGCTATAACTTTATAGTATGTCTTGAGGAAGGTATGTGAACCCTTTCATTTTATTCTTTTTCAGTATTACTGTAGTTATTCTAATTTTTTTTGCCTTTCCATTTGCATTTTACAATCAGTTTGTCAATATCTACAAAATGTCCTGCAATCTTGATACAGATTGTAATGAATCTTTAAAACAATTTGGGGACAATTGAAATCTTGACAATATGGAGTCTTTCAATTTATGAACATTGTACCTCGGAGGCTAGGAAGCCAAGCCATGGACCACCCACCACTCACCTGCAGTACCTATAGATTTGGATGAATTCCTCCCTTCTAAAAGTTTCCAAAATATCCTAATGTTCCTGAACCTGCCAGATAGTGACCTTCCTCACTGACCTACAAGTCTGGGAATTCTATAAAGCTATCAGACTAGTTTTTCTAAGAAGGTTTCGTAAGCATTGGCTGCATGAAGTCAACTTAGGTCCCTAAAAGTGTCTGGGTGTATGTCATTAACTTCATATTCTTATATTCGTATTCTTAAATATGACATTCTAGTCGTATAGCCAAGTTTCTAGGTATTCCTTCCATTAACAAGGAGGACAGATTCTTATTGAACCTATGGAAACAATTATGTTGCTATGAAAATAAATAAGAGTACTCAGAGTGTCCAAATTCTGGAGGGGTCAGGCAGGGAGAAAAAGGTATAATTAACAAATGTTTCATTTTACAAAAGCATAGTCTACCAAATGGCTGTTTATCAATTAAGGATAATTTAAGAGAATAAAAGGGGTGTTCCTTATGTATCCAGAAATTAGAACATTAGAATATTAACAGTGTTACAAATAAAACCCACAATCATCCGTCATCAAATCATTCAGTTTAGTGTAGTTAATTATCACTCTGGTCTATCTTGGGTTTGTAATCTCTTAAATCCACCTGCTTTTCTGCTAGAGTTTTAGAAATCCAGTGTTGGAATCTCAAAGTTGATTATGTGATATCATCAGAACCCTACACCGAAAAGTACCTGGCATAGTCCCTTCCATGGGGTACTGAGACAGTTCTTTGTTGAAGAGGAAGCTCTCAGGCCGTAGCTGTAGCCTCAGAATAAAACAAAAAACTATCTATAGAAGACTTAAAGTGGCTATGGTTAAATTATTACTAATAATTTTAAAAGTGAAAGATCTCATGAGAATTCATAACAAGAATAGTGTAACAGACAAGGAATTTTGAATGTTTCTGCCCTATACAAAACAAGATAATAAAGTCAATCAGAAAATTTCAGACATAATTATAAACATAATGATTAACTGTATTTTCAAAGAAGATAGTTAACATTACAGCTAATTTATTTAAATGAATGAGCGTAATTTCTACATAAAATATTTTCAGATATAATATGTAATAATCCTAACAAAATTTATTATGAATATACCAACCATGTAGTTAGAATATACCAAGAATATCTATGAAGAGGTTGAATAAGTCTGGAGCAGGTCCTAAACATTTCAATCCCCAGTTGAAAACTACTGGCCTACAAAATGCTAGATTCAAATTAAAGAAGTAAAGTTGCAACCAACTTAACATTTAAAAGTAAATGAAATCATGATTTATAATTCTATATTATTGTCATATGATATCAGACAGAGTAGTACCAGTACTCTGATAAATGGGAACACATCATGGACAGCAAGGACATTGGCAATTCTCTAGGAACTTTCCATATAGCATACATTTTTTGAAATATTTCTGTTAACATTTTACCCATTCATATTTAACCTAGGGAAGGTTAGACATCTTTCCTAATTTGACAGCTCTTCCCATTCCCATTCCCATCTATGGTAACATATCAAATAAACCTAAATATTTCTAGCACTTGTCTTTTTCACAAGATGAAAGAACAAATGCTTTATGATTTTCCAAACACCTTCTAGGAAATCCCAAAGGCAATTTCAGGTTCAAAAGTCATCATTAAGGATTTAATTTTGGAAGGGCAAAATATCAAAAGTTGTCAGGAGATTTGAACACTGATTAAGATAGGATCATGAGTTACTAAATAATACTTGACTAGCTGCTGTTTAATGAATGTGACGATAAAATATTTCCAAAACAAACATGATTGTAAGGAATCTTAGCTCTTTTCTAACTAAGAAAGCTTTGTGATCTGAAGTAATCAGACATGGCAAAGTCAACATAAAACACAATGGTTTTCATGATATACAGAATCTCTGCTGTCTAGGCAGATTACACAGAAAGCAACAAATAATCTTCTACAACTTCTTATGAAGAGCAAACCAATAATCCAAGAAAATTTTGTAATTTTAACAAAGAGACATAAAAATTTTTTTTTGCATCAGTATAATATTCAATACTACAACTCCTTTTGCAAATCTTATAAAACCTACCAACTCTTTGTCAGCTTTGACCATGACAAGTTGAACTCTTTTCTTACAACTTCTAGATCTGTCTATATCCCTTACACTTCTCAGAGGAAAAAGCAAACACATTTGTTAACAGACCCAATTATATGTATATAGTCTCTCTATAGCATAAAAAATAAGAGCTCTTAAACTCAATGAATGATTCAGTATTCTATCTTATTGAAATAATCTAAATATCTATTGACTATCCATTAGTTGACTCCCAGTTTGAGTGACATAAAAATCTTGGAAATTATCTTCAAGCTAACATACTTACTGTTGAAAGAGGGTTGTCAGAATAATGATTCAGTTTTGTTAAACACATGTACATTTTTCATAATGGTAAACATTTAGTAGAAGTTGGGCGCCTGGGTGGCTCAGTTGGTTAAGCGACTGTCTTCGGCTCAGGTCATGATCCTGGAGTCCCGGGATCGAGTCCCACATCGGGCTCCCTGCTCAGCAGGGAGTCTGCTTCTCCCTCTGACCCTCTTCCCTCTCATGCTCTCTATCTCTCTCATTCTCTCTCTCTCAAATAAATAAATAAATAAAATATTTAAAAAAAAACATTTAGTAGAAGTAATGCTAACTTATATAAAAGTAAGCCTATATAAGTTTAGGAAGAACATACCCAAGTAGAATAAAAACCAACACATATATTATTTAACTCTGATAATTATTTAACATAGAGAAGACATAGTTCCACTTATTAAGCCAAAGACTTCCTAAATTATCTGTACTTGAATAGTTAAACTGTTTCTGAGGGTTTTTTTTTCTTTTTTTTTTTTTTTAAGATTTTATTTATTTATTTGTCAGAGAGAGCACAAGCAGGAGAGCAGCAGGCAGAGGGAGAAGCAGGCTCCCCGCGGAGCAGGGAGCCCGATGTGGGACTCGATCCCGGGACTCCAGGATCATGACCTGAGCCGAAGGCAGCCGCTTAACCGACTGAGCCACCCAGGCGTCCCCTGAGGGTTTTTTTTTTTTCATATTGAAAATATTTGAGGTTCAATTTCCTTACCTTCTTATAATATTAGGAATAGTCAATTATTACAAATGCTAATTTATTTTTAAGGTGATCAGAATAGAGCTCCTTTAAGAGATTTTATAATCTAATTTGGTAACACTATCTGAAGTTAGGAAAATATTACACACTTGCACAGTGAGAGGGAAAGTCCTTTCTGAATTATAGACATGGAAACATACAGACACATAGGTTTATAAGCTTCAGTCATAAAATTTCAGCCATTTTACAGAAATAAAAAACTCATCAGTCCAGGTATCCACCTCCTGGTGGGCATGGAATTCTTAATTGACTTGAGCTTAAGATAGACAAAGAGACAAACAGAAGACTAAACAGATTCTCTGCCATCTTCACTCAACAGAAACAAGATCTCTATAAAGTATTATCAGTACCAGAAATTGAGCACTCAAAAGGAATCAAATTCAAATCCTTACCATGCTACTGATGGACACAAGTCCAGAGCCCAGGACTGTGAGCCAGATACACCATTGTTTCCCCATCACCAGTTGGGAAGGAGAGGCTCATCACCTGGGTGGAGCAAACAGGGATCTGAAGACTGGCCCTGAGACTGTACAAGTCACAACACCAAAACTACCAATGATAAAGTGCACTGGGCAATTGAAATGGTTTGATTCAGGCTGTTGCAATAAGGAGAATGTTCCTTACTGAGGAAAGTGTCAGAGAAGAGAGAGAAAACTTGGGGTTCTATTAAGGGTGTCATTGAAGAAGGGCAGAGGTGGTCTTATCTCAGGATATGGGAGAGTGGGGTGGTCCTTTGTATTCTCAGAATACAAAAGGATCACAAAAGGAGGGAGATTTTTCTGTTTTCTGGGAGTACAGGGCTCAGCTGAAGTTCAACATTGTCCAAATTGTTCTTTCCTTTTCTATTTTTAGGAGGAGATTATGTAGATTTGGGATTATTTTTCCTAAAATGTTTAATAGAATTCAACAGTAAATTATCTAGGCCTAGAAGACTTTGCTGTTATGGTCTTCTTTCTTTTTTTTTTATTTTTCAGTCAATCTAACTAGAGCTTTGTCAACTTTATTGACTTTCCAAAGAATCAACTTTTGGCTTCATTGAGTTTTTTCTATTTTTCTGTTTTTAATCTCATTGATTTCTTCTCTTACCATTATTATTCCCTGTCTTCTGCTTTCTTTGCGTTTTTCCTACCATTTTTTTCCTAATTTCTTAAGGTATAAGTATAGACAATTGATTTGAAACCTTTCTTCTTTTCGCATAGAAACATTTAAACTTGAGTCTCCCTCTAAACACTGCTTTAGCTATATCTCACAAATTTTGATATGTTTTTATTTAATTAAAAATATTTTTTAGTTTCCCTTGTGACTTCTTTTATCTATATATTATTTAAATTTTTTAATTTCCAAATATTTAGGGATCCTTCCAAATATCTTTTATTGATTTCTAGTTTAATTCAGTTATCATCAGAAAACATATTTTGTATGATTTAGTTCCTTTAAAATTTTTAAAGCTTGATTTTGTGGTACAGTGTGGTCTATCTTGGTTAATGTTGGGTACAAATTCCATCTTAAAAGATCATTTTTATTTTTATATAAAGAGAACAATTAAGAGTCCATCATGAACTGAACTGATCTGAAGCTCCCAGGCATTGGAGTAACTAAGACAAGCCAAAATGAAGCACCAGTCAAGCCTTTGATCACTCACTGTGTTACAAGCAAGAAGAGAAAGCATGACTCCCGCCCAGTGTTTCATTATCCCAAGTATCAGGGCAGGTGGGGAGAATGTTTCACTGCTGAGAGAGGACAGAACGAAAGATTCCTGACATCTTATGGATGGGGCCAGGGGTCAGGAACAGGGAAAGGACAGGAGTACTGGGTACTGAGTCAAAGTGGACAAAAGAATCTTCAAGGCTTCTCTTCTCCCTACTATAAGGAGGTCTCTGTAGAAGCACCTGAGTAAGGCTTTGGCTGAAGGCCCCCAATAAAGAGGTCTCCAAATAGAGGCACCTGGACTAGGAATGCAAGTATGTGTGGGAGCATGGCTGGCAGGGAGGCCTGAGCCCTAACTATAACTCCCTTCAGAGATTGCAGTGCACTGGCTATCACCAAGTCCACTGGGAGGGGGGGCAGTAAAAGGGTGGGGTGGGGAGCAGCTTTCCCCAGTAAAAGTCTTTGTAATTGCCTGTGATCAGACCTGAAAGATCCCATATAGGTTTCTAGCCAGAAGCCAGACTTCTTAGAATCTCTTGTGGTTATCTAAGAAACACATGACGGTGGCCATAAACTAAAACGCTAATAGTAGGGGAAGACTTGAAAGTAGACTTCACAGATCTTGAGTAGGGGGTGTTGCCAAGACTTGGTAAATAGACTGGTGTCATGGGTTGGGTTACCTGAGAAACAGACTCAGACAGAATCAACATCCATGAAACAAGGGGAAGGACCTTCAGGGTTGTCTTGATTTGGACCAAGATGGCTAGGCCTTTATCCTTCCACATCAACTGACTATGGGCCACTGGATAGAGGGGAAAGGCCTTGGATAAGGTGGTTCCCTAAGGCTATGGCAGTCCCTGAAGGGACTGTCACTGGAGGCTGCCATGAGTTTCTAGCATTGGGCAACAAGTCCTTTATGAAAAGGAGAACTGTGGTAGCTCACAGCAAAAGAGAGGCATCTATAACCCCTAGGTGTTTGACTTGGATGCCTGGGTAGACAGACGGAGATACTATCGCTGAGGTAAGTAGTCCCGGACAGACAGGTGTAGGGAAGAAAGATGCTGAGTTAACTTCTGAACATGTTGACAACTTGGGAATCAAACAGTGAAGATCAAATCCCCTTCTTTTGAGGGTTCAAAGAATTAATTGCATTAGTCATGTTTTTATTTGCTAATGCTTTGACATCTTGGGGTCTTACTGACTGGGAATAAAGCTGCTCCTGGGCTACCTCTTTCCTAGAGAGCAAACACTCATCTGAGGCCGTTCTTTTCAAATGAAGGCTAACCAATCCAGAGCTCACACTCCCAACCACCTCCTTTATGGGGCTCTTACACTGAGTGCCACTATCCCCTGGCCCTAATCATCCCAGGATCAGAGATCAGACAACTATAGGCAGCCCCTAGACCCCAGAATCTGCTGAAATTACTAAGCCTGGTTACTTCATGTCGCCTTGCCTTCCCCACTGAAACCACCCATATTTTCCCCCACTCCATGTGTCCCCTGCATGGAAACTGTGAGCATTCATGATAGTCATTTCCATGTCCACATGTCTTACCATACCTGATTAAAACAAATCTGGGGTACATTTTAAAACACGAATTTAGGTAATCTGGGCTTCCAGACCTATTAGGCACCTCTCCACCCACCCTCTGCAGTCAGCAGTTGAAAGAACACTGTGCAGATGAGAAAGAAGAAATTCCACTTTAAGGATTTTTCTATGTAGTCCTCACAACCGTCCTATTTCATAAATAAGAGAAATGGGAGCTCACAGAGTTTAACTAACTTAAGGTGATCACATCACACAGCTGATTGATTATTTTAGAGTTGACCTCAGGTCTATCAGATTTCCATGTTTGCTCCATTCTAGCTGTCTCTGATCTGAGGCTTCTCTTTGGTCTCTGCTAAAAAATGAGGAAATTGATGCATAGGGAGCTTGTCCAAGGCCATTAGTCTGAAAGTGAAGCTAGAAACATGTACCCCAGAGTGCGTGGCCTGGAGCACCAGTCTTGAGCAGTGTTCAGTGGAAGAGGAATCCATAGATCAAATCAGTTTGAGAAATGCAAGTTAAAATGTCTCAGAGCCCATACTTTTCATATCTGTATGTAGTGCTTTCAAAATTTATTTGACTCAATTCTTCTCTCTCTCTCTCTCTCTCTCTCTCTGTGTGTGTGTGTGTGTGTGTGTGTGTGTGTGTGTGTGTGTGTGTGTGTGAGACGTGTCTTATGCTGCTTTTCTCTGCATCAGCTTCCTTCTTAGTGTGCTTAAGAAAGTAGTGCCTTCTGCAGGTTGCCTGGAGCAGCCCACAGTGTCCAAGGTCAAATGTTACAGTCTGTTCTCATAGAGAGGGCAAGTGTCTCTCATTCCCAGTTTGAGATACCTTGAGGAGGATCCCGATTGCCTTAATGTGTGCAATCATCTGAAGCCAGCACAGTCATAATTCCCTATATGAGCCAGACAGATGTTCCAACAGGTATGTACAGCAGGGAGTTCTTAGTCTCATTAAAAAGCTACTATTTATACCCAAGAAGCAGTGGAGACACTGTGGCTCGAAAGCATAGCTCAGACACCACTGCTAAGGAAGCTGAAGAGGCGAGGTTCCTGTGTAGGCTGGCGAGGTTGGCTTTGAGAGGTTTGTGCTGCACAAGTGCAGTAGCTCCATGCTCAGGAGGCAGAAGGGGGCTGGCGGGGACTGGAGGATAGAGCTCAGGACCTCTGCTAGCAACCTCAGGGCCCGCTGGTATGGAGCCCAGCAAAAAGACTCTCCTTATGGACACGCTTCATTTCATCAGGGCCTGCCTCCTTTTCAGGTTGCAGCCATCTGCCCCAAGAAAAAAGAATTTTAAAGGCACTAGATGTGAGAGACAGGTGAAATTGGAGGAAAATAATTGGCAGTAAGTGCCTAATAATTGTTTGCAAGTACCTGTTCTCCCATTGCATCCCTTCATCTGGCTTCTCCTCTCTCCTGCTTCAGGCAACTCAGCAGGCTTTGAAGCAGTCTTGTCTCCCTCCCTCTCTCCCTCCCTCCCTCAATACTGTCTGCAGTGCCTCAGGGTGCCCTACCCCAGGTGGTCTGCATTGATGGAGAGATGAAGTCGGGCAGAGCACTTCCCTGGCCCTGAAGCAGGCCCTTCTGTGTCTTGTCACATCTCACCCACATCACAAGTAGATTGGCTCTCCTGTACTTCCTATAGGGCTTTCTTTAAATATGTCTGCCATGGTGCTCTAGCAGCCCCATGACCAGTGACAAGAGTGCAGCCAGTGTGCGCGGGCAAACGGTGAAGGGGCACTGACCTCGCCCTGCAGGCCCAGGACACAGCCCAGGGCACAGAGTGCAGCCTAGGACTACACTGCACCATCCTGGCCCTGGACACATCTATGCAGGGCCACAGGGAGACGGTTCTGTGAGATGAGAAGGCAGCCAGCTTTCCCAGGGTCTGGAAGGAGCTATTCAAGAGCCCAACATGATGGCGGATCTTGTTGTGTGCCATGACTTCCACATTCTCACAGGGGTCCTACGTTGAAAGTCTGCAGACCCTCAGCAGTGGGTGTTATGAGCTGTGTCAAGGCCACATTAGCTGTGTGATTTATTTTAAGATTTTATTTATGTATTTGGCAGAGAGAGAGCGCACGCACAAGCAGGGAGAGTGGCAGGCAGTAGGAGAGGGAGAAGCAGGCTCCCTACTGAGCAGGGGGAGCCCGATGTGAGACTCGATCCCAGGAC
The DNA here is from genome assembly GCF_003265705.2 of Callorhinus ursinus. NCBI lineage: Eukaryota > Metazoa > Chordata > Mammalia > Carnivora > Otariidae > Callorhinus > Callorhinus ursinus. The sequence goes on along the minus strand of NW_027397176.1, from coordinate 943,847 downwards.
CCCAGGATCATGACCTGAGCTGAAGGCAGTTGCTTAACCAACTGAGCCACCCAGGCACCCTTAGCTGTAGGTTTTAATGGAAAAGCAGCTTGTGAATGTAGTGAAAGAAATGGATTAATGTTCTATGTATCAAATCTGATCTTCTGATGTTTTAAAAAGAAATAGCCCATGGGAGGTACTGGAGTATTGTGAGGGGCCCTGGACTTGGCAGCCACATAGACTAGACACTGGGTTTGGATGCCAACTGTGCCTCTTGCTGTGACAAGCTGGCAAGTGACCTAATTCTCTGCCCTCAGTTTTGTCATCTGTAAAATCAGAAGCATGAGATGATTCTGAGGGTTTTCATGAGGAATGAAGGCAGTAATATGTGTAAAGTTTCTAATTTACTGCCTAGCACATAGACACGTAGACACTAGGTGCTCAATAAATTTATGGAATGAATGACTGAATTTCTTTCTTTTTTTTTAATAGAGTGTTTTGTTTGGCTTTCTTTTTTTAATATTTTGTTCAGTTAGCCAACATATAGTACATCATTAGTTTTTGATGTAGTGTCCAATTTCTGATAGAAAAACAAGTTGAGTAAGTCCACTGTGGCTGAGATCTGTCTGTGCCCCAGGAGTACCCAGGGAGCCTGGCCAGTCACCTGGACCGCGGGCTCGGGCAGGTGGCCAGAGGAGGCATTGACAGCCCTGAGGGCTGTCCCAGGGCTCTCACAGGAGTCTGCCTCAGATTGGAAGCTTCCTGTTGGCCTTGGATGACCAGGACACACAGTTCCAGAGCTGCATCTGTGTAGGCAGTCTTTCATCCCCTAAGCAGCTCAGTCCTGGTTACTGCAGGGTAGAAATTAGGATCACCTGTGTGTTGTGATAGATGGACACAGAGAAATGAAACTGGATCTGGGGTTCAGGAGATTTAAGAATTAACTCTTAATTGACTTTTATTATTACAAAAGCAATGTATGTTCATTATAGAATTCTTTTTGAACAATCACTCATAATCTCCCAACCAAGAAACCATTGCTATTAACATTTTGGTGTATATTTGACCAATCATTATTCCGTGTGTAAACTTTTTTATTAACAAAATAGAGCTCCTACTATATGTTTTGTCTCAGGACATGTTTTTTTTCTTTTTACCTCCACTTGTGGCTTCTTTGGATGTCATTAAATATTCCTATTATTTTCATGGCTACATTTTATTGACATGTCATAATATTTTTAGTTAATATTTTATTGTTGAGCATTTAGGTCTTGTTTATAATTTTCTAGTGTTTTAAAACTAAAACACTTAATTGGTATCCTCCACATATTTTGTATACTTCCCTGATTATTTTCTTAAGTTAATCTTCTAGAAATAGATTTGCTGAATGAAAATGTACATAAAATTTGAAGGTTTCTGATAAGTCTGAATTAAATTTTGATTGCAATTTTATTCACCTTGCTACAAATCCCTGGAACAGGATTATCCTCTATAATTTCAATAATACATTAGAGCTGATACATTTATGTTAGGAAACCACACTACATCATAAATATTTTATAAAATACTTAATAGAAGCACATTTTATTTTTAGCAATGAACATGACTATGATAAAAAAAAATCTGAGAATGGATAAGCATAAAGGAATAGGACAAAATTGCCCATGATCCTTTTTCCCAATTAGATTTCTTCTTAACATTTCAGTATTTTCCTTCCAGATTGTTTTTTCTATGCATTTAAACACAACTGAGATCATTCTAGATCCTTCATTCAGTACTTCTGCTAGTGTGATTTGTGTGTAGTAAAGTGTGCTCGGCCCGTCTCCATCAGCCTTTCGATGACAGGGCACAGGTTTTGTCCCTCCTTGTGGCCCGACATCACACAGCACTGTCACAAACACCAAGCAGATGCTCTATGCAGACCTTCTCTGAACGGATTTGAGGGTCAGGAAAAGCAAAGGTAAAATTAGTCTTGTGACCAACGCTGTGGTTTCAGATAAGCTTTTAGAGTTTGGCGCATTCCAGAAATACATTTTATACATAAAATGAATTGATGTCATGCAGACACAGGTCAGCCTTCCTCAGATGAGTGAATTGCCATTGAGAAAAATATTCTGAATGGCCAAGGACTAAACAGTAAACTCTTTCTGCTTGAATATTTTTGCATTTTTATCCTAAATCCAGTTCTTCCCCTACTTTAAGTGAGTCTAGAGACTTTGATTTAATTTTTTTCTTTGTTAAATATCAGCAGATATTAAAGAAGTTTTTGTAATGAAGTATACCTAGCATGGGCTTCAAGGTTAGCCCCACCTGAGATTAAGCCCTGGCTCCAGCCCTGGTGAACTGCTTGGCTTTGGGCAGGTTATCTAATCTGGAGCCTGAATTTTCTCTTCTCTAGAATAGGACTAATGATACTTCATTAGTTGAAATATTGAATGCAAAGTTCTTAATACAGTATTTGGCACATAGTGGATGCTTAATCAGTGTTTGATATTTTCTTCTGCTTTCCCTAAGAACCATCATCAGTGGTTGTGCTCTAAGACTGAAGTTACCATCCCAGATATCAGCACCATGGCCAAGAGCTGTGGGAGAAAACACATAGGAAATTAGTACATAAATGATAAACTCTAGATATTAACTGGTTACATTTTTTTAACAAATCCTTAATAGCAGTTAGTTTTATTATCTTTGTTTTTTTGTAAAGATTTATTTATTTATTTATTTATTTATTTATTTATTTATTTATTTATTTAAGAAAGCATGCTCGAATGGGTGGAGGGGAAGAGGGAGAGGGGGAGGGAAAGAGTCTCAAGCAGACTCCCTGCAGAGCATGGAGCCCCATGTGGGGCTCAATCTGACAACCCTGAGACCATAACCTGAGCCTAAATTGAGAGTCAGATGCTTAACCAACTGAGCCACCTAGGCACCCCATCTTTATTTTTTTCTAATGAAATTGACTTTATCCAAACTTTAGGTTTCTCTCAGCGTAGCTCAATTCTGTTTCTTTTTATCTCTGTGGCTGGGGGGAGATTATGTTTGTAAACAGTTTTAAAAGGGGTGTAAAACATCCTTGGGTAGAAGTGTTTTGGGTGTTGGTAAAAAAAAAGTGTTTTTTTTTAAACATGCACTAATCTGATATTTTCCATGATTTCTCTGTTAAAATTGATATTTAATTTCTTATTAACTTCTTGATGAGTTTACAGTCTTAGAAGCTTCAATTCAGCTAATGTTTTATGTAAAGATAAAATTACAGCTTCCAGTTCTGCCAGATGATAAGCTGAGATAACCTGAAAACTTATTTGCTGTAAACCTTTCAATATGCTGGGTAAAATACAACAAAAATTACCTTAACTGCAATGGAAAAGAGCTTCCAGGTGCCAGCATCAGGAGCCTCTGGAGATGAGTTGACTGTCACACACTCTGACACTATAGTTGATGAGGAAAAGAAGGGTATTCGTCTGAAATCATGGCAGCTAGAGTTGTTGTTTCCACTTGGAAATAGAAGATCAGGCCTTGGGCCTATGCAAGGTAGGAGATGGAAATAAAACCCTTACTCAAAATTGAGGCCCTGTAAAAGCTATACTATCAATGGGAGGGTGGATTTTTTTAAATTCCACTCAACTCTTGCTATCTCTGGGTTCTGGGTCTGTGTAAGGAAAAAAAAAAAGTCTCTCCTTGAGAATTTGAAATTTTGGGCCTATACCTTACATGGATATAGGGTTCAAATTTACATCAACTCATGCAGTCTGAGAACCTACAAATTGAGAAATCACCTAAAAATCAGTTCCTATTTAGTGATAACTCAGAGCATTTGAGAAACAATCATCTATCTAAAGGTGTTCCAAAAGGGAAAAAATAGTATAAGAAACAATATTTGAAGGATTCATGGCTACAAATTTTCTAAAATAGATGAAAGAGATGAAACTTTAATTCAACAGTCACAATAGGCTGCTCATCATAGTGAAACTGCAGAACACCAAAGGGAGGTAGGAGATACTAAAAGCAACCAAACAGAGAGAAACCTTTAGATTATCTACCCTAGAATAATATTAGATTGAAAGCCTACTCAGCAGTAACAGTAGAAGCCAGAAGAATAATAACTTCAGGAATAACTTCGAAGTACTTCAAAATGCTAAGAATTCTTTACCCAAATAAAGAGTGAGGTTAAAATAAAGACATCAAGGCCTTTCTCTTTTCTAATGCAAGCTCAAGCCTATATATTTTCCTCCAAGCAGATTAAGTTACATTCTAGAGACTTTTATGTTGTTTTCATTGTCATTCAGTTCAAAATATTTTCTAATTTATATCTAAATTTCTTCTTTGGCCCATGGGTTATTTAGAAGTGTATTATTAATTTCTAAATATATGTGGATTTTCTAATTAACTTTTTGTCCTTAATTTCTGACTTATTTGCATTAAGACAAAAAAATTGCATGATTTCAACCCTTTTGAATTTGTTAAAACTTGATTTTCATAGATTTTGTATGTACTTGAAAACAATGTGTATTCCTTGTTGAAGGCAGTATTTGTCAGTAAGTCAAATCTTGCTCTATCTGTCTGCTTGTTCTCTCAGATGCTGAGAAAAGAATGCTTAGATTTTCCACCAGGATTTTTAATGTTTCTACTTACTTTATATATTTAGGGGCTACGTAATTAGGAACATACAAATTTAGATTTGGGTTATATCTTCCTTAAACATTAACCTTTTGTTATTATTAAATGTTTCTCTTTATCTCTAATAATGTGTTTTGCCTTAACATCTACCTTCATATAAATAGAGCTGCATTAGCTTTCTTTTGGTTAGTATTTGCATGACATTTCATTTTCCATTCTTTTAACCTTTCTGTTAGTTTAGACATTTGTCTTATAAATAGCAAGTTAAGTGGGTTTTTAAAGACAGTCTGAAAACCTGTGTTTTAATTGGAATATTTAGTGAAGCATAATTAACAATATATTTAGTTTTAAATCTACCATCCTAATAAATGTGTTTCATTTGTCCCATCTATTTTGAGTTGCTTTTCACTCCTTTTTTTTGCCTTTTTAGGATTGACTATTTTTTTCCTTTTTTAAAATCTTCTGTTAGCTTGGAAGTTATAAACGTTATTATTCTTTTAGTGGTTATCCTAGAGATCACATCATAAAACCACCTTCATCTTATAAAAGCCTAATATGAATTAGTACTTTTAATATCTTTCTTAATAATGTAAGGACCTTAGGGGCACCTGGGTGACTCAGTCGTTAAGCATCTGCCTTGGCTCCGGTCATGATCCCAGGGTCCTGGGATCGAGCCCCGCATCGGGCTCCCGGCTCAGCAAGAAGCCTGCTTCTCCCTCTCCCACTCCCCTGCTTGTGTTCCCTCTCTTGCTGTGTCTGTCTCTCTCAAATAAATAAATAAAATCTTAAAAAAATAATGTAAGGACCTTGAAACATTTAGTACATTTATTCCTCTACTGACTTACAGGCCATTATTATATTTTAAGTTTCTGTATATTATTTCTATGTATTTTTAAGTCAACAAGACATTATTGTTTTGTAGAGTCAATGTTTATTTATAATTTCCCATATATTTACATTTTCATTGCTTTTCATTTCTTCCTGAATCTCCAGTATCATATCTAGGATACACTTCTTTCTTCCATGATAAACATGCCTACTTTAAATCTCTATGCCTAGTTTATACCCCTTCATTTTGGGGTATAAAATTGGTACTTTGAAGATACCATTACATTGTGTTCTAGTTCCCATTGTTTCTATTGAAAAATCAACTGTTCTACATTTTGCACCTTTAAAATCAATCTGTCTTCTCCCCAGTCTCCTTATAAGGTATTCTCTAAGCCTTTTGTTTTCAGCAGTGTTGCTGATGTGCCCAGATGTAGATTTTTTTTCTTTTTCTTCTTCTTTTTTTTTTTTAGTTTATTACTCAGCTTAGGGTTTTATAGAGCTTCTTAACTTTATGGCTTAATGTCTGTTTTCTATTTTGGAAAATTCAAAATTCTCAAGCCATTCTTTTTAAATATTGCTTCTAGCACACTCCCTCTCATTCTCACCTCCTGAGGCTGTAATTACATGTAGACCTTCTTGGTGGATTTGCAATCTTTTACCTTCTCTTCTGTGCTTTCCATCTTTTTGTTTTTGCTTTATTCTGAGTATTTTTGTCTGGCCTACCTTCTCTATTCAGCTGTATCTAATTTTCTGTTAAACCCATTCACTGAGTTCTTGATTTCAGTTACTGAATTTCTTAGCTCTAGGGTTTCCATTTGTTTTTGTTGTTGTTGTTGTTGTTGTTGTTTTTATAGTTTTAACTTCCCTGCTGAAATGGTCATTCTTGCCTTTTACCTCCTTGAACCTATAAGTATGTTAATTTTAAGATCTTTATCTAATAATTCCATTCTCTTGATTGCCTGTGGGTCTGTATCTATTGAAGTTATTTTTTTGTTGATATTGCCTTTCCTCTACATGTGCCTGGTTATATTTGGTGATGAGCGGAGTATTTGCAGAATTGTTTATAGAAATAATTTTTGGTTTAGGATGATATTATCTTTCTGAAAAGCAAATTTCTATTTGCTTCTGCCAAGTAAGTCTAGGCACTAGCAATTAGTTACCTTCGTCCAGTTTCAAATTATTCAAAGCTCAGCCAAGTCCTGCAAAGGACCTATCTATTATTAACATACTCAGACTCCTAGGATATAGTCCTATAGAGTTACAACACAAAGGTAGACACCCCCTACCCTCTCTGGGGGCCCTTGCATCCATTTTCTCCCCTCTAGTCCCTTGAGGTTTTCTAGACCCTCAGCCATTCCTCTGTTTTATCAGGAATCAGTACCCCTCATCCCCAGGGAAATGAAGCCATAAACCCTTGGCTTCTTTGCTTGAGCCTGTTTTCCTCTGGATCTTGACCTTGTTGTTCATATCTTAATGACCTTTGCATGTCTTGAAGCACATGTGTTTCATATTTTGTCTAGTTTTTCTAATGGCTCCCCGTAAGTGGATTGTTTGAATTATGGTCTGCTCTTACCAGAAGTCCCTTATCATATTTTTAAGATCTGCCTATGTTGCTGTGTATAAGTTTAGTCCTTTGATTCTCACTGTAGTCTATTATGAGCATCTACTGCATTTTACCTATTATTCCAGTGATAAACACCTAGATTGCCTTCAACTGACTGTTTCCACAATTAGTACTACAAAAAAATATATAGCATTGTGTTTCCTTATAAACTGTGTGGAAATTTGGGGTGACATCTATCCAGGAAGAGATTGCCAGAACATCGGGAATACCTGTATTTATTTTAATTAAGAGCTTCCAGGTGACTTGTCATCAATCTGGGATGATTGCATCAATATACTTTCCACCAGCACTATCCCCACACTGTCACCAAAACCTGGCATGTTCCAGCTCCCAGATTTCCATCAAGTCTAATGGAAATAAAATGATATCAAAAGTTTAATTTGCATTTTTCAGTTAGTTTTCCTGTTGGATTTCTTTTTTCTCATTGATTTTCAAGAGTTCCTTTTGTTTTTAAATAATATCTTTTTTTAGATACAAATATTGCAGATATGTTCTCAGTCTGTCCTTTAACTGTCATCCTATTCATAGTGTCTTAATTAATCAATATTGCTGTTTATGACTTGTGCTTTGCACTACTATTTAAAAGGTCATTTACTGCATGATCTCTTCTGTATTATGAACTTTTAATTTTATATTTTTCCATTAATTGGTAAGTCTTTAAATCATCTGGAGCCCACTTTTGTATAATGTGTTGATAGGGATCCAGTATCATTTTTCTGTATATAATCAGTTTTCCCAAACTAGCTATTGACATTCTACCTTTTCCTCTTTTTTCATTTCTTTTCACTTTTAATAAATTCCTATTTTTTAATGTGTTACTAACCAGATTTTTGAGTTTTATCCCCTTAACCCTACTTTTCCCAAAATCCAGTGGTTTTTGTTGTATGATTTTACACAGCATAGTGATTTTTAGGAATGCATATGTTGCATTATAGAGCTACATGTATTTGGAAAATTTCCATATAAAATATTTTTTAAATTTTTAAATAAAAATGTAAACCAAATAAGTTCTTTTTCATTTCAGTTTTGTTAAAAGTGTTTTTGTGTAAGTCAGCATTAAACATTTTAATATGCTTTTCCAGAATTGATTAAAATATCTTTTCAATTATTTCTCTTTTTTGTCTGTGATTTGGTGAATTTTACCAATAGATTATCTCATGTGGAACCATCCTTGCATTTCTGGATAAACCCCTATTCAACCATGATGCATTATTTTTAATGTACTGTTGTATTTGTCTAGCTAATATTTTATTTAGGGTTTTTGCATCTACTTTCATAAAGGAGATCTGAACCTTATTTGTTGTTGTTGTTGGGTTCCCTTACTTGGTTTTGAATTGTAGTTATACTACCATCAAGTTGAGGAGTTTTTGTTCTTTTTCTGTTTTCTGAAACAACTTGTGTAAGATATGAATGAACTGTTCTTTAGAAGATTGATAGCCTCTAATCTGGTCTGGGGTTGCCTGGGTTGCTCATACAGTTAAGTGTCTGACTCTTGATCTCAGGTCAGGTCTTGATCTCAGGGTCATGAGTTCAAGCCCCACACTGGGCTCCACGCTGGTAAGAGATCCTACTTTAAAATTGCATGGAGCACTGGGTGTTATATGCCAACAATGAATCATGGAACATGGTGACTAGTATAACATAATAAATAAGATATTTTTTTAAATAAATACACAAAAACAATGAATCGTGAATCACCACATCAAAAACTAATGATGTAGGGGCGCCTGGGTGGCTCAGTCATTAAGCATCTGCCTTCGCCTCAGATCATGATCCCAGGGTCCTGGGATCAAGCCCCGCATCGGGCTCCCTGCTCAGCGGACAGCCTGCTTCTCCCTCTCCCACTCACCCTGCTTGTGTTCCCTCTCTCACTGTGTCTCTCTCTGTCAAATAAATAAATAAAGTCTTTAAAAAAAAAACTAATGATGTATTGTATGGTGATTAACATAACATAATAAAATAAAATAAATGAATAAAATCTGATCAATGGGATTTGGAGCAAGAAGGTTTTTTTTTTCTTTTATACTACCATTTTAATTTCTTAAACCTTTGTTGTTTCAAATTTTCTTTTATGCCAATTTTATCATTTTACGTACATTTTTACCATTTAATGTATTTTTTCAGAATTTATTCATTTTATCTAGGTTTTCAGATTTAGAATTGAATGACAAGGGACGCCTGTGTGGCTCAGTTGGTTAAGCGTCTGCCTTCGGCTCAGGTCATGATCCCGGGGTCCTGGGAGTCCCCGAGTCCCGCATTGGGCTCCCTGCTCAGCGCCAGCCTGCTTCTCCCTCTCCTCCCTGCTCATGCTCTCTTCTCGCTGTTTCTGTCTCTCTCTCAAATAAATAAATAAAATCTTTAAAAAAAAAAGAATTGAATGACAAACTGAAACTGCAGTCAAACCTAGAAGTAAAGATATATGCCTTAAAATAGAGAAAAGAGCACTTGGGTGGTTCAGTTGGTTCAGCATCCAGCTCTTGGTTTTGGCTGGGGTCATGATCTCGGTGCAGGACCCCAGCAGAGAGTCTGCTTGAGATTCTCTCTCCCTCTCCCTCTCCCTCTTCCCCTCCCCCATACTTGTACACATATGTACTCTTTCTCTCTCTCTCAAAAATAAATACATAAATAAAATCTTTTTTAAAAAACTAAATAAAGGGGACCCTGGGTGGCTCAGTCGGTTAAGCGTCTGCCTTCAGTTCAAGTCATGATCCTGGGGTCCTGGGATAGAGCCCCACGTCAGGCTCCCTGTTCGGCAAGGGAGCCTACTTCTCCCTCTCCCTCTGCCTGCCACTCCCCCTGCTTGTGCTCTCTCTCTCCCTTTCTGTCAAATAAATAAATAAAAACCTTCAATAAATAAATAAATAAATTTTTTAAAAAACTAGATAAAATAAAATAAAATGGTTAGAGAAAGGGGCGCCTGGGTGGCTCAGTCGTTAAGCATCTGCCTTGGGCTCGGGTCATGGTCCCAGGGTCCTGGGATCGAGTCCCGCATCAGGCTCCCTGCTCAGCGGGAAGCCTGCTTCTTCCTCTCCCACTCCCTCTGCTTGTGTTCCCTCTTTCACTGTGTCTCTCTCTGTTAAATAAATAAATAAAATCTTAAAAAAAAATAGAGAAGGTCAATGCCAAAAAGAAGCCCTAATATAAAGGAAATAAATTAATAAATCTAATAAAATAAAATATAAAACTATGCTTCAAAGCACCATCTAGACAATTTGACTTTTCAGACTAGGAAGTAGACCACGTCATAGTGTAAAAAAGATATTTACAGTATCTTGTAAGTGACAAAGAATGTGTAAAGAACTTCTAAAAATAGGTAAGAGGAAGATAGACAACTCAATATACAATGGGTGTATGGTACAAATAAGCAATTCTTAGAAGTGGAACTTGAATAATCAATAAATACATGAACAAATGCTCAGCTTCACTGATCATCAAAAGAAGCAACATAAAATTGACAGACACTTTAAGTGTGAATGCCAAATATTGGTGAGGATGTACAGTGTCAGGAATTCTCATAAGTTGCTGGTGGGAGTGTAAATATATACAGGTACTTTGGAGAGTGGTTTGTCAATATCTAGTGAAGTTGAAGATAATTTTCTGTGTATCCTAGATAAACTCATCAATATATGCATGAGGAGACAGCTTTGTGTTGGTTGGTGCTTCAAGGCTTGGTTATAACCAAGGAACACAGAAGAAGCAGGCTTCAGAAGGATACATGCAGTATGATAGTATTTATGTTAAGTGTATAAAATACAAATAATAGGATCCATAATAGTTTACCTTTGGATATGTATATATTTAGTGTTAGTAATATAACAATCCCTTTGGATATATACATATTTAATCAGATTATAGAAAAATGCATGAGAATACAAGATAATTTTAAGTACAGAGATATACCTCAGGGGAGGAAGATGAGGAGTTCACATGAAGGGTGAGGCCTCAAATGCATCCATAATATTTGGGGGGATCAGCAGAGAATATAGCAAAGTGTTAATTAGCACTTGTTTAATCTCTATGATGGCTGCATAGAAGATTTTGCCATTTTATTTTCTGTACTTTTCTGTATGTTTAGTTTGCATTTATTCAAAAAATATTTACTGAGCACCTACTAGCTGTCAGGCTTTGTTCTGGATGCTTAGAATCCAGCAGTGAACAAGGTACACATGGTGCCCTACCCTCATGGAGCTTACAGAGTTTAAAATGTTTCAGAATTAAAATGTTCTAATGCTTAAGATAATTTTTTTAAAAGACCCATTTGGGAGCTATTCCTTCTATAAAGCTCTAATTACACTTCTAAATCCATCCAACTTCATTTCTCCTTATCCCTGGAATCAGGCACTTAAAAAGCTGTGGGTAACAAACACACCACCCTGGTACAGAAGGTCAGTAGAGGAAGCTGCAGGGGGCAAGGGGTGTATAGGAACTCACTGTACTTTCTGCTGAGTTTTGCTGTTGCTGTGAACCTAAAACTGCTCTTAAAAATAGTCTATTTAAAAGGGGAAAAAAAAACTGTGGGGAAGAAAGCTAACTGCTCCTTGTAAAATCAAGCTTCCTAAACGGAATGTACAGTCTGAATGAGCTGTCGGTCTGCCTCCTGTACAAGGTTTTCAACATTGTGGTTTACACTTTTAAGGTCATAGAATGAGCACCTCAGCTCTGTAGTTCTGTAAATAGTCACCTATGGGAACTGTTTTAATGCATAAACAAGGATGGCCTCTAATTACTGTATTCACTGACCATATTTTGGGCACCCTTACTTTGTACAAGACTAGGATACGGGATATGGGGACCAGAGAGCAACAAGCACAGACCCCTGCTCCCAGAGGTCCAACAGTGTTTGTAGTAATAATAAGTAATGATAACAACAGCTGGAGCCATTCGCTGTTCTACCTCCTGCATTGACTACTGAAAGACCTGGAAGAAGGAGTCACCAGAGCACTCATGCAAGGACTGCCATGCACAGGTCTCTGTATCTAGAGATTAAGGAGCTGGAGATCCAGGGAGTCAGTAGTGGGTTGAAGCATCAGAAAGGGATGGTAAAGGGGCACCTGAGTGGCTCAGTGAGTTAAACGTCCGACTCTTGATCTCAGCTCAGGTCTTGATCTCAGGGTTGTGAGTTCAAGCCCAACATTGGGCTCCATATTGGGCGTGAAGCCTACTCAAAAAAAGGAAAGAAAAGAAAGGGATGGTAAGGAGGCCCCTAAAAGATGAGCTGACAGCCTTTTCAACCAGAGGGACACAGGGCCTGCCCAGAAAATGTCAGAGCAACAGAGTGCTCAGGAAAAGGAGGGCATGTATGAAGCTACTCATGGATCAGGGGACATTTTTGAAACCATAAACATGAGTGAAAGGGTAAAGGGGAGGAAGAGAGAGAACAGGAGAAGGCCAGGGGCAGTAGCCCAGTACCTGCATTTTGTGGTGTAGACAGCATGGGAGGAGGTAAATAAGGAACCAGTGCGGTTGTCCTGTGCCGCTGGGCCAAGGGTATGAGGGGGCCTGCCAGTCTGGCCAGGACTGAAAACGAGCACTGGCTGACCATGCAAACCATCTTGTACCCCGATTAGTGGAAACGGCTCCCCAATGAAGGGCCAGTGTTCACAGCTGGTCACAGTCGTGGGGCTGGCGGCATCCTGACCGAGCCAGGGTGCAGTTGTCTTAGCACAGACACTGACACATGCAGGCATCAGACTGGGGTTCTGATAGTTCTCTAGGATTTGCCACATGCCATGTTCCAGAGTTAGTGAGGACCTATTGCCTCGGACCCCCTCACTCCACACCTCCCAGATGCTCCAGATGTTGTCATCCTTGGCCACGACCTGAGTTCCTGACTTTCCTTGGGCGGATGGCTCATTCTTGAGGACCTGGTTAGTCTCACTTCTATTTTGGAACACAGTGTTTAAGGATGGCCCAGAGAAAAGCAGAGACCACGAGTGACAGCTGTGTGTAGCCAGAACAAAGGGCTGGAGCCAGGCCTTCCCCTCAGAACCTCACATGAAGCCACAGACCTAAAGGATGCCTGCTAAAGGAGACCCCCATTTCTGATACCTGGAATGGTCTGAGTCAGACATTTGCACAAGGTGTATGGGTACCCAGTGTGTGTTAGGCTTTGTGCCAGGTAGTGAGATACAGTTGGAACAAGAAAGTTTACCCTAGTAGAGAACCCAGACCAGTAAAAAGGGCAGTAGAACATACATTACCAGGAATGATTGCAGAGGATGATGTTTGTATTTCTGTAGACAGAAGTGCCAGGTACTGTAGACATTGAGGAAAGAGGAATCTCACCAGTCTGGGGAGTCCCAGAAGATATCCCAGGGGACAAATGAAAAAACCACAGCTGTGGCACCTGGGTGGCTCAGTGGATTAAGTGTCTGCCTTCAGCTCAGGTCACGAACTCAGGGTCCTGGGATCGAGTTCTGCATTGTGCTCCCCCCTCAGTGGGAAGCCTGGTTCTCCTTCTCCCTCTGCCTGATGCTCCCCTGTTGTGCTCTCTCTCTCTCTCTGTCAAATAAATAAATAAAATCTTCAAAAAAAAAAAAAGAGAAGAGAAAAAGGCACAGCTAACATCCTACTTAATGGTGAAAGACTGAAAGCTTTCCCCCTAAGATCAGGAACAAGGTAAGGATGTTAGCATTTACCACTCCATTCAGCATTGTCCTGGAGGTTCTAGCTAGAGCAAGTGGGCAAGAAAAAGATATAGAAGGCACCTACATTGGAAAGGAGGAAGTACAACTATCTCTATTCACAGATGACATCATCTTCTCTATAGAAATTTGAAAGAATACTCACACACACACAATTAAAGCTAAAAAAATGAATTCCAGGACACAAGATTGCACCCAAAAATGAGTTCTATTTCTATCCTCTAGCACTGCACAATTTGAAGTCAAAATTAAGAAATCAGTTCCATTTATAATAGCATCAAAAAGAAAACTTTTAGGAATAAATTTAACAAAAACAGTGCAAGATTTATACACTGAAAACTACAAAACATAACTGAAATAAATTAAAGGAGACCTATCTAAATGGAAAGACATCCCATTGATCAACAGATTCAAAGCCATCCCTATCAAAATCCCAACTGCCTTTTTTGCAGAAATTGAAAGATGCTCTTGAAATTAATTGATACGGAATTGCAGGGGAACCAGAAATAGCCAAACAACCTTGAAAAAGAACAAAGTCAGAGAACTCATAGTTCCCAATTTAAAAAAAAAAACAAAAAAAAAAACTACAAAGCTGCAGGAATCAACGCAGTACAGTGCTGGCATAAGATACACATATAGGTCAGTGGAACCAACGTGACAGTCCAGACAGAGATCTTATACATCCAGGCTCAGTTAATTTTTGACGAGTGTGCTAGGACTACTCCCTGGATGAAAGAAGAGTCTTTCAACAAATAGTGCTGAGACAACTGGACATCCACACGCAAAACAATATAGTTGGGCCCCTACCTCATACCATATTCAAAAATTAGCTCTAAGTGCATCATAGACCTAAACATAAGAGCTAAAATTTTAAGCTTCACCGCACAGGGCAGGATATGGGAGACATGGCTCCAGAGGAAAAAGCTGCTGAAGGGCTTTAGTTGACAACTGAAGGAGTCAGCCATAGGGTGGAGGGAACAAACAATTTAGGACACTTTTCCCAGCCTGAGGCTGAGCCATTTGAAATCTAATCTTGGAGTGATTGGTTAGGCCATTGCTGAGCCATTGCAGCTCTGTGTGCTGCAATGTAGGAGGGGCAGAGCCATCCAGAGTACGTTCAAATGAGTGACCAGGCTCCCGGGTCCGGCCTTCTTTGAGATCTGTATTCTGTGTATATGTATCTGTATTGTGTGTATGTAACAATGTGTATATTGTCTCTTTCCCTGGGTGGTGCACAGGCACAGATGTTACCAGTTCTCTGTGGCCAGAGGGTGAACAAGATTGAGAGGCACTTCCGCCTGGCTTCTGCAGCTTTCCCCTGTGTGAGTGGACCGTCCCACGAGGGTGCACTTCTTCTGATCCCTTACGTACATCTGCTGCTCTGTCTAAAATAGGCTGTACAGTACCGGCATGCTTGTCCTATTTGTGTGTCTGCACTCATGCATTTTGAGTTCCTTCCCCATTCTCTCTCTCTCCAAACCTACCTTCCCCTGGCCATGCTAGCCCGTATCTATCTTCCTTAGCTCCTTTCTAGGTTCTTCATTTGCCCCCACAGTGAGCATAGATCATCAGCTGTAACATTCCTACTAGGCCTAGACAACTTCTCGGGCAGAGGGTTGTGGTCAGTTATGATGTGTATCACGGACAGTGGCAAGATTGCCATTACCTGTTCTTTCTATTTCCAGCTTGGTTGACATGATTTGCATCATGGCCTCATTGTGTGTCATGCATTGGTAGTTTCGTTAAGCGGACTGTCCCATCTCCCATAGATCGTAACAGGAGTATTAGGTACATGGTTGTAGTTCAGGTATGTCTGTATGTTACCTTACTGGTTCTACTGACTCTTTCTCTTCAGACCCAGTTGTGTGACTCCAAAGCCCCTATTGAAATCTGGAGCCAAAAGTATTTATCATCAAAAGGGCTAATTCCTTAAGGGTTTGGAGCTATTTGTAATTCTAGCAACCTTCTCTGTCTTCATCTTTCCAAAGTTTGCCAAACAAACCTTTCTTCTCCAGTGGTCCAGGGCCCTTCACAGTCTTCCAGACAATCCAGAGCTTCTCCCACTCCTGATTCTGCCCGGATGAATGCCTTGCCCCATCCTCTGCCTCTACTAAGTCCCAATCACATGTAAGGTCCAGTACCAGTGTCTCTTGTTCTTGGAAATATCCTCCAGCCCACACGTCTCCCTTAGTGTCTATACGTGGGAATGCTGCCAACTCCCCTGCATTTGTTTGTTTACTCTTGCCCGCATTCACCTTGGTTTCTCAGTGGAAAGTAGTTTGCTCTGGATATAGGTAGACTTCACATCCACACCCTCTCACTTACTCCAAATCACAACTGCTCTGAGCCTCACTCAGTTCCTTATTTATAAAACAGTGGAGATTCCTGTTTCACCCTGTCTTTGCAGTAAGTAAAATAACATATATGAAAATACCTGACTCATCATAACCTTTCAGGAAATGTTAGTTTTATTTTCTTCCTTCTGGAGCATGAGCACTGTCTCTTAAAATTTCTTCAGTAATCTCTGCAGAGAATTCTCTCTGAGCAGAGTTCTGGTCAAAGCAGGACACTCAGTAAACATTGATGGGAATGTATGGTTCATTGAGTCCCCAGAAGCACTAGGATAAGTGGCCTGAGGGCAGATGGCTGAAAAAAATCTAAAAGACACTCTGTCCAGATTTACTGGGTCGCTGAGAAAGACAACAGCCCAGCCGCTTGCAAGGCTCTGCCCTGCCTCAGAGACTCAAGCGATGCTGATGTTAAGATTGAGATAATCTTTTCTGAACTCTGACTTAGCCAGCACTCTGCCTTGCATTGGATAGTACATGACAGCCCTTGCCAGAATGCTGCGAAAATGCAGAAACATTGAGGAGAAAATAATGTCTGACAACCCAGCTTAGAAATCCAAACCTAAGCAGTTATATGTCCATCAGTTGATGGCTTTCAGATCTGTCTTCTAGAAAATAGGCTTTTGTGAAATTGATGGGCTTAATCAGAAAGAACTTAAGTAGGATAACTGGACAATAATGATTTGGAAATAGTTATGCAGGGATCCTTCACAAGGAGTCTTTGTTGAAGTAGGACTTTTTCAAACCCAAAGTTTTCAACAACCAAGGCCCATCTTGATGGGGGAGCATCATAGGAGGGGAGTTTCACCCCCACAGAGCCTCCAAATGCCCCTGACAGTCTGGATCTGACTCTGGGAAAGATAAGAAAGGGAGGAACCTGGGTCCAGTGTAGTGTGAAATCTGGGCACACCTTTGGAATCACGATATCTATTAGTGTTTAAACTACATCCTGAAGTGTTTCCCTTCTATCATTGTCTTTTCTCCTCAAAACAAAAGGAAAGGCTCAGGAGGGACATGAGTTTACAAAGCTCACTCAGGGGCAGAGCCAAGCCTTCCTGGTCATGCCTCCAGAGCTGGTATCAGTAGTCCTTCCAGGGCCATGTCTCAGACCCTGCCTCCCTGGCATGTGTGTTGGGGCCACATGCACCTGCCAACTCAGCCAATCCCTAGGTGTGTGCAGTGTCCTGTTTCCCACCATATCCTTACAGACCTAGATCTCTGTACTAATGTGAAAATGAAAAATGATCTGGTACCCAGGAAGCACACGTTTCAACTGATACCTTCTGGCAACAACATCTCCACTTTTTTATATAGTCCAGGGTTAGCATATAGCTTGCATATGGTTTTATGGTTGCCTGAGGGAGGGCAGGATCAGCTCCCTGCTCAGTGTCCCAAAACCTGGGGTAGATGTTGAATCTGATGACAGCACATACACACCAACAGATTATGAACAGTTTTATTGCTCACATAAGGGCACTTTCTGGGAGAGCAGGGTAGAATCCCAACATGTCTGGAATAGCTGGAGCACAGTGGGTAGTGGCTTAGGATTTTACTATGGTTAGTGGTGGGCTGGGGTGAGTGTTCCTCACTTCCTGCTGCCTCAGATGGGGCCACAAAAGAGACATAATCTAGTTCTGAGCTGTGCTGTATGCAATATGAGTGGGTTTATTCCATAGAAAAGTTTAGTTAGAGTATTTTTGGTTGAAAGTGTGGATTTTATATTTTGGTCTAAAGTCAGGTTTGGGGATATAGGTTTTAGAGCTAAAATGGCTGGATTTGAATCCCAGCTTCACCATTTCTTTGGCTATGTGACCTTGGGCAGGTTAACCTAAATGCTCTGTGCCTCAGTTTCTTTAAACTGAGATAATAGTGCCCACCTAGTGGTTTGTTTGAATCAAGTGAGATTATAATAAAGGGCTAACTGAGTTTCTAATATGTAGTGAAGACTCAAAAATTTTTTTATTATTCTGGATATACCAACACCTACAGTAAAATAAGAAAATAAATCAAAGTCCTAAAAATTGGAAAGGGGGAGGCAAAGGTATCATAATTTGAAGATTATCATTTATTCCTGGAAAACCAAAGAGAATCAACTATCAGATACAAACAGATTCAGTAATGTAAGTGGTCATAAAATTGGTGCACAGAATTATATTTCCAACATAAAAGGCAAAATTAGTAATATATTTAAAAATCAACAGTTTTTGGGGGGATGCCTAAGTGGCACAGTCTGCTGAGCCTCCATCTCTTGGTTTTGGCTCCAGTGGTGATCTTGGGGTCATGGGATCAAGCCCTACCTCAGGCTCAGCCCGGAGTCTGCTTAGGATTCTCTCTCCCTCTCCCTCTGCCCCTCCCCCCTGTGCTCTCTGTCTCTCTCTCGGAAAATGGATAAATCTTTCTTTTTAAATCAACAGTTTTTTAATATATTAGCAAGAATAATGCAAGAAAAGATTTCACACATATCTCTAACCAAAATTAAAAGATACCTTTGTATCTTGAAAAAAAAATGTGATGGAGCTATATGAAGAAGCTTTTAAAATTCTACTGAAACAAAACTTGAAAATTAGAAAACTTCTTTTTAAGTATCATAAAGTAAAACATTATCTCTTCCCTAAATTAACCTAAAAATTCTACTTAGTTCAGTTCACTCATTTATTCAACAAATATTGAGCATTTTCTGTTCTCCAGTCACTGTGCTAGAACTAAAAGTATAGCAACAAACAGGACAGCCATGGCATCTATCACAGTCCTGGAATTAGCTAGGTACTGGTGTTTGTGATAAGTGGAATGAAGAAAAAGTTTAGAATATTGTGAGGCCGGTTACACAAAAGTAGGTGTTCCAAACAAAAGTAGGCCTACTTTTCTGAGTTAGAAGAAACTAAAGAGATGTAACAATCAAATGCAAGGTGTAAACATTGTGACCTTTTCCCGATACCTAATACCTGATACCCTACCTGACCCCAAGTGTTAGGTTCATTCATTCATCAAATTGTTATTAAGGTATTGCCCTGGGCACTGAGATACAATGGAGACAGAAACCAGTTATAAAAACTTCTTTTGGGGAAAATCGGGAGCCTTAATGTGAGCTTAGTTTAGGTGATATTATTGAGCAAATGTTAATTTTCTAATATTTGATAATGGTATTCACTTTTAAATGGTTTAACACAAAATGAATTGTGTGACATAAAACATGCGTGGGAGGAAAATGTATATATGGAGAAAGAGAAAGACCTAGAGAGGTGTTGTTTAAAGATACAGACTTGCGAGGTACCTGGGTAGCTCAGTAGATTAAGCATCTACCTTTGGCTCAGGTCAGGATTCCAGGGTCCTGGGATTGAGCCCCTCCACAAGGCCCTCCACAAGCCCCTCCACAAGCCTCTTCGGGCTCCCTGCTCAGCAAGGAGTCTGCTTCTCCCTCTCCCTCTGCCCCCTCCCCTTGCTCATGTTCTCTCTCTCTCTCAAATAAATAAATAAAATATTTTTAAAATTTTTTAAAATTTAAAAAATTTTAAAAAGTGTACAAACTTGCAACTAGTAGCTAAATAAGTTCTGGAGATGTAATGCACAGCAAAGTGATTATAGTCAACAATACTATATTATAAACTTAAAAGTTGCTGAGACTAAATTATTCTAATTTAGTCTAACAATTGTTCAATTGTTAACTAATTGTTCTCACCACAAAAAAGAAGTAATTATGTGCCTGATTACAGGTGCTGCTAAAGGGTGGTAATCATATTACAATATATAAATGTATCAAACCAACATGCTATGTACTTTAAATTGAACTTGATGTTATGAGTCAGTTACATCTCAGTTAAAAAAAAAAACCCAACTAGACAAAGCAAATGTGGCAAGTGTAAACAGTTAGTGAATCTAGGTGAAGCAGCATACTTTAAGGTTTGCAATTTTCAAAATAAAAACTGGGTGGGGGGAATCCAGGTTCTCTTTTTCTATACAGTTGCAAACTAAGAGCCAATGCCCCATTTGAGAACTGCCTTGTCAGCAGTTTGGAAGACTGGTGACCTGAGACTGGGCAGGGGAGCTTTGATACTGAGGAGGAGAGAAAACTGTGTCCTCACAGGTTAACAGGTTAGAATTTGAAAGATTGAAAGGTTCTATTTCACAAGTCATGGTCATGTGCATTAGAAAGGAGTTATAGGATCTGTCTCATAAAACATTAAGGAGCTGTCGTTTGTTGAGACTGTTTAGATTATGTCTAGTTTATATAACTCAAAAGTTCTCTCTGTTTGGGGGACCAAATTTCTTCATCAGCAGATTGGTTATGAGGGCACAATAATGGAAAAATGCTTCTTGCAGTCTTTTTTTTTTTTAAAGATTTAATTAATTTATTTATTTGACAGAGAGAGATAGAGAGAGAGCGAACACAAGCAGGGGGAGTGGAAGAGGGAGAGCAGGTTTCCCACGGAACAGGGACCCCGATGTGGGACTCGATCCCCGGACCCTGGGATCATGACCTGAGCTGAAGGCAGACGTTTAACGACTGAGCCACCCAGGTGCCCCTGTTTCTTGCAGTCTTTAAGAGATGGGGAGTCTGAACAGTAGAGGGTATATAAATGAGAATTTAATTAAGACAGTCCTGGGTTCAAATCTGAACTCAAGAACTTACTAGGAAAATCACTTTATCTTTCTTCATCTCCACTTTCTCAGCTTTAAAATGAGGATGATGAAATCTACTGTCTGGGTTGTTATGAGAATTAAACAAGATAAATGATGTAAAGTTCCTGGCAAAATGCCTGCCATTTAAGAAGCATTCAATGCTCAGAATTTCCATTTTTCCTTGGATTAATGTTAAGGATCACATAATAAATAATAATAATAAAGTTATTACATATGGATTTGTATATAAGTTAAATTTTGGAAAAGCTGAATCTTGACATGTAGGTACATGTGTGTGTACAGAATATGGATGTAGAAAGATATGTGTCAAATTATTGATAGTGTTTTATACAGGGAGCATGATGGGCAGTCTTCCACTGTTTACTTTAGATACTGTTTAAAATTGTTTTCAATGAAAACCTACTTGTTTCATAATAAGAGAAAAGAAAGAAAAGCTAAACTGTGTAAATGCACTGGAGGTGGAAGTGGGTTGCCTACCATTGAAAGGAATCTTGTGATGAATCTTTTTGTAAAGGATTCATCTCCAATCACGATTTTATATGCAGGAGTTTTTGTTTTTTAATGAGGTGTCCTAGAGTCCTGGCTGGAAATGGGACACGGCAGGATGGGAGGAGAACAGAAACTGATAAAAGAAAAAAAACCTATCCTCGGGGCTACCTTGGTTTGCTCTACCTTTGCCTCCCTTTCCTTCTAAGAGGATAGGGTACACCGTGGGCTCTGCTGGAAATGCTCTGGCTGTGAGAGTCAGCCCAGGGGTCCCCTCTTCTGTTCAGTGATGCTATTTATATTTTTTTATACTGTTAGATAACAAAAACTCAACTGAGTAATTTTTTTTTATTTTATTATGTTATGTTAGTCACCATACAATACATCGTTAGTTTTTGATGTGGTGATCCACGATCCATTGTTTTCGTATAACACCCAGTGCTCCGTGCAGTACGTGCCCTCCTTAATACCCATCACCGGGCTAACCAATCCCCTTAACCCCTCCCCTCTAGAACCCTGTTTGTTTCTCAGAGTACATAGTTTCTCATGGTTCCCCTCTCCCTCCTATTCCACCCCCTCATTTTTCCCTTCCTTCTCCTAATGTCCTCCATGCTATTCCTTATGGTCCACAAATAAGTGAAACCATATGATAATTGACTTTCTCTGCTTGACTTATTTCACTTAGCATAATCTCCTCCAGTCCCATCCATGTTGATGTAAAAGTTGGGTATTTATCCTTTCTGATGGCTAATATTCCATTGTATATATGGACCACATCTTCTTTATCCATTCATCTGTTGAAGGGCATCTGGGCTCTTTCCACAGTTTGGCTACTGTGGACATTGCTGCATAATTTAAAAGATCAAACTGGGGGCACCTGGGTGGCTCAGTTGGTTAAGCGACTGCCTTCGGCTCAGGTCATGATCCTGGAGTCCCGGGATCGAGTCCCACATCGGGCTCCCTGCTCAGCGGGGAGTCTGCTTCTCCCTCTGACCCTCTTCCCTCTCATGGTCTCTATCTCTCATTCTCTCTCTCTCAAATAAATAAAAATAAAATCTTAAAAAAAATAAAAAATAAAAGATCAAACTGGCTTTATAAAACCATTATGAATTGGGCAGCATCCCATCCAGCAAATAGAAAGGAGCTCCGTCAAGCTGCAGAAAAGGAAAGGTTTTTAAAAGTAGAGAGGGAGATCTCTTACTTCTGAAACAACGCAACATATTTTAAGAAAAAAGGAAAAGAAGAAGATAACAGGAGAGGAAGAAAAGGGGAGTATGTCAGAGGGGGAGACGAACCATGAGAGATGATGGACTCTGAAAAACAAACTGAGGGTTCTAGAGGGTAGGGGGGTGGGGGGATGGGTTAGCCTGGTGATGGGTATTGAGGAGGGCACGTTCTGCATGGAGCACTGGGTGTTATGAACAAACAATGAATCATGGAACACTGCATCAAAAACTAATGATGTAATATATGGGGATTAACATAACAATAAAAAAAATAAAAAAATAAATAAAAAAAAATAAAAGTAGAGAGGCAGCAGAAAAAAGGAAATTATTAGTAAAAAAAAATCCATTGTTTTAGGCAAGATCACCCTCCCCAGGGGAACGGAAAGAGTCTATCAGTAAATTTCCTAGTGCTGACCAGGAAATTCATGTTGATTTAAAAGTTAAAGTTTACATTCCTGGGGGAAGGAGGAGCTGAAATTGCAGATGGGTCAGATGTTAAGTCTCCTTCGCTTATGTGGGGCCCTTAACATAAGTGACTCCATTTTGGGCCTGTGGTTTTCTTTTTTTTTTTTTAAGAGTTCAGCTTTTTATTGTGGTTTTCTTTTTAACAATACTCATGGGACAAGCATGCAATGGCAGTATGTGCAGGGAACTAAGGCTAGTCTTTGGCTTAGAAGAATAATATCACAAATGGCTAAAGCCATCCTGGTTTAATCATTAACCACAGGCAAGAAACCCTTCATTATTACTCCTGTCAGATATCACTCCCCTCTTCCCTGATTAAACACATTAGTTTTAATTTTGGAAAATTTGACCGCTTTAAAAAAGGCTTCATTCTAATGCTGGGCCAAAATCAGCCTTCCTGTAGCTTTTCATTCTTGCTCATGCCTTAAAGTAATTCAAATAAAGTTTTATTTTTCTTAAGTGACAGCCCTTCAGAAGCCTGAAAATCTTTCTCATCTCCCCTTCCTCCTCTTCCCTTTGCCAGGATAATCATCAATAGTAACTTATAACTGTTCCTGATATTTATAGACATATTATTGCCCTAGTTACTTTCTACAGATATGCTCATCTTTGTGAGGGTTCCTCGGAAAGAATGTTGCCAAGTGCCAGACATAGTATTCCACATGTGTTCTGTCAGAAACAATGGAACCCATCCTCCTTGGACCACCACAGCATATCTAAGATATGCGCTTATATCTAAAGAAGTTAGAAGAAAAACAAGTTAAATAGAAGGCAGGGAACACTAAATATGAGAGAAGAATTAATTAGTGTAAATGTCAATTAAATGTAAAACAAACATATGATAAAGAAGATCAACCAAAAAAAAAGTTGTTCCTTTGAAAAGTCTAATAATTAATTTCTTAAAGTCTAAAATTGATAACCGTTAGTGAGAATGATCAACGGGGGTAAAAAAGAGAGAAGGCACAAGGTACCAGTGTGAAAATGGGGAAAGAACTCATTACAGATCATACATATAGACATTAAAAAAGTCTTAGGACCATATTTTGAGCAACATTATGACAATAAACTAGATGCCAGTTTAATGCCCTAGAAAAATGAACTTAGCAAATTTAACCAAGGAGAAACAGAATATCTGAAGAGTTTTATATCTAAAAAAGAAATTAAATTCATAATTAGAAAACCTTCTCATAAAAGAAAATGGGAGTAAGTGTCTTCACTACTGAATTCTACCAAAATTTTAAGGAAGAAATAACACCAATCTCATATAAACTCTTCCAGAGAATAATAAAGGAGTAAATACTTCCCAGTTTGTTTTATGATCTCACATAACATTGGAAAATTAAAAGACATACTCATTAGAATGGAGCAAAAGCTCTAAAAAAAGAAATTAACCAACCAGATTCTGTGTTGTGTGAAAAAGGGACACATCTAACCTAGTCACATTCTCAAAAATCAGTCAGTAAGTACAACTACTTTGGAAAACACTTTGGCAGTTTCTTTAAAAAGGTAAACATATACCTACTGTATTACCCATTCCACTCCTTCTTTGGAGTTAATTGATTCCTTTTACTAAATCCCATTTTTATTTATTGTTGGTTTGGCACTATTCCTTTGCATTATTTTATAATGGTTGCTCTAGAGATTATCATATATATCCTTAACTTTTCACAGTCTACCAAGAGTAATATTATACCACTTCATGTAAAGTGTAAGAACCTTGCAATTATACAGGCTCATTCATCTCTTTCTCATCTTTCATAATAGGGCTGCTGCATACATTCATCTACATACACTATAAACCCCATAATATAATGTTATAAATTTTGCTTTTATTTTAAAGAAGTTGTTTTTTTTTTTTTTAAGTAACATGTTGTGTGTGCCCACATTTTTACCACTTCTGGGGCGTGGCATTCCTCCTTGAAGATCAGAGTTTTCATCTGTTACTTCACCTCAAGCTGAGGAACTTAGTATTTCTTGCAGTAATGATCTGCTTGTCACTAATTATCTTAGTTTTTATTTTTCTGAAGATGTCTTTATATCACTTTTATTCTTTTTTTCTTTCAAAATTTTATCACTTTTATTCTTGAAAGACATTTTTGCTGATATGGAATTCTGAGCTGACAGCTTCCCCTACCCTCAGCAATTCAAAGATATTGTTATACTTCTCGCCTGGGGATCACTGATGTCCTTGATTTGTACATTTATGTCTTTTACCAAATTTGTGAAATGTTTGGCTATTATTTCTTAAGATTTGTTTCTGCCCCATTCACTCTCTCCTCATCTGATATTGTCTCACAAGCCACTGGTGCTGTTCATTATTGTCCAACATTTTTAAGTCTCTTTTTCAGATTGCATCATTTCTCTAGTCCATCTTCAAATTCACTGACTTTTTCTTCTGATATCTCCAATGTGCTGTAGGCCTATCCAGTGAATATTTTTACTGAAGGTACTATACTTTCCAGTTCTAGAATTTTCATTTGATTCCCTGTTATAATTTCCATTTCTTTGCTATTTTTTATTTCTTCTTTCATTAGAAACAGGTTTTTCTGTATATTTCTGAGCATTGTCACAATAACTTATTTGCTAATTCTGACATCTGGATCATCTAATATTAATTTCCATTGATTGACTGACTTTTCTCTTGAGAACTAGTCACATTTTCCTTTTCTTCAAGTGTCTGATAAATTTGGATTGTATATTGGTCATTGAATGTTAAGTTGTAGAGTCTCTGTAATCTGTCTCTAAAGAGTATTGTGGTTTTTTTCTTTTCTTTTAGCAGGAAATTAAGGTGACTGAATGAGAACTTCACATTCCTGCTCAGTTTTTTATCCTTAGCTAGATTTCTTAGTCCTCCCCATACCTTCCCAGTTCAGGAGTCAGCCAGAGATTTGGGCAGAGTTCCACCCAGAAATTATCAGTAGCTGTCCTCTTGCAGCTCTCTCCTTTCTGGGATTGTCTTCCTCGCTCCAGCTTCTATGATCACCCTGAGTTTTGTTTTCTGGTTCTTCCATCAGTGAGACTATGACTGCAGGTTCCTACCTGAGTGTTAGCCAGCTCTTGGAGCCTGCCCTAAGGCAAAAAAACTAGAAGAGCAGGAACTTAACCCAGTAGTGTTCTGTTTTCCTCACCTCCAGTTTCTTCCTGCTTTGGGTCATTCTCCACGGCCATCAGACTGTTGACTTTTACATTTTTTCCAGTGGATATAATTATCCATGGGAGAGTTTTTCTGATAGTAGTTATTCCACTATTAACTGGAAACCCTTGAGATAAAAATATTTATTGAGTAGTTGAGGGAGATATTTTAACATTCTCTGACACGGGATAATAAATTTTGCTTGACCTTAAACACCTCGAAGTAGAATAATTAAAGAGAGTTGAGTCACAGTGTTAGCGTTGTAACTGAGATTAATTTATTTGCACACTTGGCATATAATAAATGGAAGTTAACATCCTTACAGAGCCCTACATTTTATCATATTTCAGGGGACTTCTCCATTTCAGAAATCAAATTCATTCATGTTTGTGTTTTAAAAGCAGATCCAGGGGGCACATGGGTGGCTTTAGCACCTGCCTTAGCCTCAGGTCATGATCCCAGGATCCTGGGATTGAGCCCAGCATCATCAGGCTCCCTGCTCAGCGGGAAGCCTTCTTCTCCCTCTCCCACTCCCCCTGCTTGTGTTCCCTCTCTCTTCATCAAATAAATAAATAACATCTTTTACAAAATAAAATAAATAAATAAAAGCAGATCCAGGGGCACCTGGGTGGCTCAGTCAGTTAAGCATTCGACTTTGGATTTCAGTTTAGGTCACAATTTTAGGGGTCATGAGATTGAGCCCCACCGGGTATTGGGCTCTGTGCTCAGCAGGGAGTCTGTTTCTCTCCCTCTCCCTCTGGCCATCTCCCTCCACCCCCCCCAACACACACTCATGCATGCTGTCTCTCTCTCTCAAATAAATTAATAAATATTTAAAATAATAATAAAAGCAGATCCAAAATGGACAGTGTTCTTTAAGTTAATTCCGGACAGGTCTTTGGGAAAACAAAAAACAAGAGCTGAGTAAATTGGTAGTGCAGAAGTATGAGTGTCAGTCCTGAAGCCATAGGACTCAAGTTTGTGTGTCAATTCTACTGCTATTTTCTCTGTGACCTGGTAAAGCCTCTCCAGGCTACAGCATTTCTCTTGCATAAAATGAAGACAACTTAGTCCATGTGACAGAGAAATAAGTAAAATATTTGCTAAATCTGAATCTGAAAGGTTTGGATTACACTTTCTTGATAGTAAAACAAAATAGTCCAAGCATGTTAGCACACCTGTTCTTTTAGCTCTCTTTATCCCGACTTCAACCCCTTTACCCCACCCCCAGATTATTCAAAGTTTCACCAGTGTTCAAGCCCATGGCCAGGATTTTTATGGGAAATATTTTGACAATGAGAGAAAAGTAGCCTTGAGTAAATTTATTTTATCTGTCTGAAAGAATATGATCATTTGAATAGGCAATGTCAGGATTGATTAAAAAAAGAGAGAGATGATACAGAGGAGAAGAAAAATGGAGTTTCTAGGAAGTCTGAATGATTTCCAGCAAAATTTACGACTTGAGCCTCAAATGTCAGGATGTTAAACATATGCCTCTCTCTGCATCAACTACTTTGGCCAGCAGTACATGCTATTAATGTCCACATTAGTGGTTCCTGGTAGCTTCTATCAAAACTAGTTAATCCTTAGATTGGTCAGGAGCCCAGGGGAACTGGAGTGGAGGGGAGGGGTAGAGAGAGAAAATGAGGCCAGACAGGACACAAGCCATGGGCACCATGGTAAAGACTGACTCTTACTGGAAAGTAAAGGGGAGCATTTGCATGTTTAGGCAGAGGAGTGATGTGATCTGATTGTATTTTACCAAGGAACACTCTGGCTGTGGTGCAGAGGACAGGGGCTCAAACAGGGAAATAGCCAGGAGGCTCTTGGGTCACTTGGTGGAGGAGGGGGCAGTGATGTGACCTGCACCAAGGGTTAGTGGTGGAGGGATGAGAAATGGTTGGATTCTGGGGAATAAAGCAAAAGCAGAGCTGATAGATTTGAATGTGAATTTTAAGAGAAAAGTGTCAAGGAGAACTCCAAGACTTTCATTCTGAGCAACAAAAGAATGCAGTTGTTAGCTGTTGGGACAAGGATGCCTGTGAGCTAAGCAGGTGTGGGTGGATGGTCAGTAGCTCTGCTTGGGGCACATGAACTTTGAGATTCTATCAGACCTCCAGGCAGAAGAGCCAACCAGGTTGGGTTTATGAGCCAGGAGTTGAAGACAAACTCCAGACTGGAGAACCAGAAGGATCTGATGCCTCTGGGAGGGAACAGTGCTCCCCCACCTTGAGGGGCAGGGGCAGGTGCTACCTCACCGTTGCCTAGCACTGCCCTGACAGAGCAGGTCATGGGCACATGACAATCTAGGCTTCAGAGCACATCTTCAACCACCCCTGGGAAACTGTTACAATGACTGCAGTGCAAAAATGCCCAATATCCGAATGTGAACCAAGTGTGGCTGTGACAAGCAGAAGATAGCTCATGCTGACAATTATACAGCCATAGACTTCAGAGCACAGAGTGGAAAACAACTTTCCTCATGAAACCACTCATTCACGCAGCAAGAGTCAAAGCATATTGCAAGAACACTCTACGGTTGACTCTGTGGACAGACAATGGAAATGAAGTCTACCAATATTTCATTTACATGTAGAATGTGAGAGGTTTATATACAAACTACATCTTCAAGATCCAGGAAAAATCAGTCTGATCCAAATAACCATAATCACTGCAAAAGGATTCACCTCAGCAGTTACCTGGGACGAAGGGACAAATACAGTATCTTCAAATTTAAATGCTAAAATTGAAAAATCATCAGCCTCAGAAGATGGAAACATAAGGACACCCATACTAGCATTTACAGAGAAATGAGCATCAAGATTAGTATAAAACATAAGTTCCTCTAGGTCTCTCCAATCTAGCAATATATTTATTTACATTTGTTAAAATGTGTAACTATATGTTAGGGAGGGTCTTTTTTTTATAATAAGCTAAAGCAAGTCCATATGAATATTTGATCTAAACTGAAAAGAGGTGCAGATCTTCCAAAAAGGTCACCTAGAATGACCTTCGAAGGTAAAGCCCAGCTATACTGAAGGTTCCATTGTGCATGTGAAGACAGCAAAATTTGAAAAGTTACCTCAACCTGAAACTGGTATGGGCATGCTCAGCCTCCATGAGCTGAACATTAAAGCTTTACATGCATGGCCTCACCTTCTTTAAGGACAAACTCGCAAAATTTTATTTTACTTTACTTAGAACATTTAACATGAGATATACCCTTTTAGCAAATTTTTGAGTATACAATAAATTATTATTGACTATAGGTAAAATGCTGTAGAGCAAATCTCTAGAGCTTATGATCTTGCTTAACTGACACTTTATGCCCATTTTTTAGTAACTACCATCCCCCCCCCCGCTTCCTGGCCACTGGCAACTACCATTCTTTTCTTTGATCTTATGAATTTGATTATTTTTGATTCCTCATATAAGTATAATCATGCAATATTTATCTTTCTGTGACGGGCTTGTTTCACTTAGCATAATGTGCTCAAGTTTCATCCATGTTGCATATTGCAAAATTTCCTTCTTTTTTAATACTGAACCACATTCCATTGTATGTATGTACCACATCGTCTTTATCCATTCTTCTTTGATGGACATTTAACTTGTTTCCACATTTTGGCTATTGTGAACAGTGCTGAAATGAACATGAGAATGCTAATATGTCTTCAAGATCCTGATTTTATTTCTTTTGGATAAATACTCAGAATTTCAGTTGCCCTCCTTAATGCCCATCACCCAGGTACCCCATCCCCCCCACCCACCTCCCCTTCAGCAACCCTCAGTTTGTTTCCTATAGTTAAGAGGCTTTTATGGTTTACCTCCCTCTCTGTTTTCATCTTATTTTATTTTTCCTTGCCTGGCCCTATGTTCATCTGTTTTGTTTCTTAAATTGCACATATGAGTGAAATCATATGGTATTTGTCTTTCTCTGATTGACTTATTTTGCTCAGCATAATACCCTCTAGTTCCATCCATGTCATTGCAAATGGCAAGATTTCGTTCTTTTTTATGGCTGAGTAATATTCTATTGTATATATAGCTAGACATATCTCCAAAGACAAGAGAAACAAAAGCAAAAATGAACTATTGGGACTTCATCAAGATAAAAGGTTTTTGCACAGCAAAAGAAACAGTCAACAAAACTAAAAGACAATTGACAGAATGGGAGAAGATATTTGCAAATCTCCCATCAGATAAAAGACTAGAATCCAAAATCTATAAAGAACTTATCAAACTCAACACCCCCATAAAACAACACACCCAGTCAAGAAATGGGCAGAAGACATGAACAGACATTTCTCCAAAGAAGACATACTAATGAACAACCTTTAGTCCTGCCTTTGCTGCTGGCTCTCTGTGAGACAAGCAAGCATCTTAAGCTCTCGGAGCCTCTTTATCTGGGTGATGTGTCTAATAATACCTGTCTCCTAAGGCGGCTTGAATCTGATGTGTAAAACAGTCGGCACTCTGGAAATGCTCAGAAAAAGCTATTTGCTCCCAGCAATAAGAGGACAGGAAGACTAGTAGGGACAAAAGAAGTTCAAAGTCTTTCCTGTGAGAAAACCCTGCATGTGGGCCTTGTGGGATGGAGGGGATTCAGGGTTGGTGTTATAGAAGCCATAAAGTTTTATTTACCAAATGGACAAAGCTCTCAGAAGCTTGAATAAGTGAGCCTTTGTACAACCTGAATAAAAAATCTTGAGCTGAGGAGATCACTAAGTGTGATATGGGATCCTGGAACAGAAAAAGGATATATTTTTTTAAAGATTTTATTTATTTATTCATGAGAGACAGAGAGAGAGAGAGAGAGGCAGAGGGAGAAGCAGGCTCCCAAGGAGCAGGGAGCCTGATGCAGGACTCGATCCCAGGACCCTGGGATCATGACCTGAGCCGAAGGCAGACGCTTAACCATCTGAACCACCCAAGTGCCCCAGAAAAAGGATATTAAGGAAGCACTGAGGAAACACTGAGGAGAGTATGGACTTCAGTTAATAATAAT
Organism: Callorhinus ursinus; assembly: GCF_003265705.2. Taxonomy (NCBI): domain Eukaryota; kingdom Metazoa; phylum Chordata; class Mammalia; order Carnivora; family Otariidae; genus Callorhinus; species Callorhinus ursinus. Next base: position 912,854 of record NW_027397176.1, on the reverse strand, counting down.
GTATCAGTATTGGCTCATTCATTGTAACAAAAGTAGCTTAAGATCTTAATAATTAGGGAAACTGGCTGTGGGGAATATGGGGACTCTGTACTATCTACTCAATTGTTCTATAAAGCTAAAACTTTTAACAAATAAGCCTATTTAGTGAAAAAAAAATGTTTTTAACCTGGAAGCTGGACAAGATTTAGGGCAGAAGGCAGATTCCAACTCATGAGCAAATAACGCATGAGGAGAAACTAGTCATGTCAGGAGGCAGTCTGGCACCCAGACCAGTGGGGTCTGGCCCCTGGGAGGATACCCACTGTCTCCCCTCACCGCCCCAGGTCCGCACTCCTGACTCCCCAGACCTGGCCTCAGAGCACGGGGCAGGAAGTGGCTACTGTACCTGGTTACAGCTTCGAGGTGATCGATGCAGGGCCACTGATAGGTTACTAATGATTGGGTGGACTCTACCTGTCCTGTGGGCTCCTCTAGCAGTAAGCACAGACCTCACAGACGCTTGTCTGACTTGCCATCAGCACATGCAGAAGAAAAGAAAGAAATGTAAACAAACTCAGTCTGGTGAAAGCAGCTCAGAGATCTGGCTGGTGTCTGAGCTTGGACTCCTTGCTAGCTGGGTGATTTTTCTAAAGGAACTTTAACCTCTCTGGACCCCCAGTTCCTCATCTTTAGAACAAGATACACAATTTAACCTTCCCTGTGTGAATCACTAGGATGTAGTAAGAAGCCCATAGGTGACAGCCCTGAGAATTTACTCTAGTTGCTCCGCAAGGGGCTGTCTAGGACAACAGTGTTTGCACCAGCTGTCCTTCCCAGGAAGTGACCATCAGACCTCGCCTCTTCCTTCTCTTTGCCCTTTCTCTATTCCTGGAATTCTGAGACTCTTCCATGTCCCTGGACAACCCCACCTTCTTGCTTCTGGGGCCTGATGCCACCCCCATTGCCTGGAATACCCTTTGCCACCCCTTCTCATCTCCCCACAGGTCACTTCCACCTCGAGGTGTCTAGGATGTCTCAGGCTTGGCCAGAGTCTCCTATGCTTGCCACTTCACAGCCCTGCCACCTGTCACCATTTAATTCCTGTGTTTCCTGCCAGACCCTGATCCCCACGAGAGCAGGGGATGTGTCTGTTTTCTTCACACCACATCCTCAGAACCCAGAGTGTACCTGGTGGTACACACACAATGGGCGCTAAGTCCTTTTGAGTGAGTTCACAGAAAGAAAGAAAGAAATGCATAGATGGAATAAATGGAAGCCCCTGGGTAGTTGGTGCTGGGGCAATAGCCGAGGCTGCGTGCACCCCTCCAGATGCTCTGACATTCTGAAATTCCTGTTTCTACTCTGCAACTATGTGCCAAGCTCTTTAGAGTTTTCTAAAAGGGCCCCGAGACCACCCCCAAAGACTGTATTACCTGGATCTGCTGAAGCAGAAATTTCCTAGGAGTTACTAAGTCACTTTGTTAAGGACTCTTGACTGAGAGCAGTAATCTCAGACTTTCAGCTCTGTACCAGCGTCACCTGGAGGGCTGTTAAACACAACCTGATGGGTCCCACCCCAGAGGTCTGGGGAGGGACCCCAGAAACTAATTCCCAAGAAATGCTGCTGGTCTGAGGACCATACTTTGAGAACCACTAATTTCTAGGGTTCTAGGGCAGCACAGAAAAGATCCCCAGGGACTGTCTCCCTTCATTGGCTCAGCCACGGCTTTTCCTTGTAAGTGGACACAAAGAATTGTCTGGGTGCTGTTCATCAGAGGTAAAAGGGCCTTGGTGACCTTTTGTCTAGAATCCAAAATTCTTAGCTGTGTTCCAAATAGTTAGCATCTCAGAATGGATCAGACTGCTGACTTGTCTTCCTACAGGCAAATTAAAAATCTGAAGTCAAGACTGACTTTGTGTTGACCAGGCCATGTTGTGGTCATGTATCTACTCATCCAAAGACGCTCATAGAGCACTTGCTCCACCCTTTAATGCCTTCATATAAGCTAACTGCATGTGAATCTTCCATTGGCCTTGCTTTGTAAGGAAGGAGTTTGGACCACCTCTCAGAGGGCAAGTTATTGACTCTGCCCCTGGCCATTTGCACAGACCAGCCAGGGCCTGGATTTACTAACTTTAGTCCTGGGGTCATTCTCCCACTATGGCCTCCACTCACCCCCAGGAATTCCCCACCCCCTTTCCTTTAATGCAAACACGACTTCTGGACCAGACCCTGTGATGGAAGCTGGAATATTAGATGATGAGTAAAAATATTGAGGCACTCACATTGAAATGTGCTTTTCTTTTCTCCCTGGTCTAAGTTTGCTAGGTGAGCAATCATTCTGTGAGCTGCTGAGACCCCAGCTAGGAAAAAAGCCAAGGAAAGTAGTGACTCTTACAAGGAATCTATTTTATTTCTCCCAAGACCACTGATTTTTAAATTCCCTGGAGAAGAAGGATAGCAGAGAGAGAGAGAGAGAGGCTGTATCTTTTAAGACATATTTTATTGTATTTATAGATTAAATTATAGGATGTCTGGGATTTGATTTAAAGTAATGCAGTGCTGAAAGAAATCAAAGAAAATCTAAATTATGGAGAGATATTTCATGTTCACAAACTGGAGGACTCAACAGTTTTGTAAAGATGTCTATTATCTCCAAATTGATCTACAGTTTTAATGCAATTTTTATCAAATCCCAGCAACTATGGCTATAGTTTATAACTATAGACAAGATTATTCTAAAATGTATACAAAAGACAAAGGAATGAGTATAGCTAAAACAATTCTGAAAAAGAGGGATAAAGTTGGAAGAACAACTATGCTACCAAATTTCAAAAATTATATAGCTACAGAAAACTGTGTAGTACAGACTGTATGGTATTGGAGGAATAAACAAATAGATTATTAGAACAGAACAGAGAATTCAGAAATAGGTCCAAGCAGGTATAGCCAACCAGTGTTTTAAACAGCTTTATTGAGATATAATCCACATACCATACAACTTACCCACTTAAAGTGTAAAATTCAGTGGTTTTTGGTATATATTATTTGTTTTTTAAATTGTGATAAATATATACTTAAAAATTTACCATTTTAACTGGATAATTCAGTGGCATTCATTATTTTCACATGTGCAACCATCACCACCACTATATATTACCAAGCTTTATCACCCTAAATGGAAACTCTGTATAAGCTATAACTCATGTTCCCCTATTTCTACAGACCCTGGTAACCTCTAATCTATTTTCTGTCACTAAGAATTTGCCTGTTCTAGGTACCTTATAGAAATGGAATCATACAGTGTGTGTCCTTTGTGCCTGGCTCATTTCACTTAGCATAGTGTTTTCAAAGTTCATCCATGTTGTAGCATGAAATAGAACTTTGTTCCTTTTTATGGCTGAATAAAATTCCATTGTACGTATATACCGCCTTTTGTTTATCCATTTATCTGTTGATGGACTTTTGAGTTGTTTCCAACTTTGGGCTATTGTAAATAATGCTACTATGAATATTGGTGTACAAGTATCTTTTTTTTTAAGATTTTATTTATTTATTTGAGAGAGAGAGAATGAGAGATAGAGAGCACGAGAGGGAAGAGGGTCAGAGGGAGAAGCAGACTCCCCGCCGAGCAGGGAGCCCGATGTGGGACTCGATCCCGGGACTCCAGGATCATGACCTGAGCCGAAGGCAGTCAGTTAACCAACTGACCCACCCAGGTGCCCTACAAGTATCTTTTTGATTCCCTGATTTCACTTCTCTTGAAGTGGAATTTCTAAATCATACGGTAATTCTGTATTTTCCTTTCTGAGGACCGGCCAGACTGTTTTCCAGCAGCTTCACTGTTGATGTTCCTGGCAGCAGCGCCTGAGGGTCCTAGGCCCTCCAGTCCTCCTCAGTGCTTGTTATTGCCTTGTTTTTGGTTCTTGGTGTTTGTTTTAATAATAGCCTATCCTAAAGGGAAGAATGAAGGAGGGAGAAATCGGGGGTGGGGGGGAGACGAACCATGAGAGACGATGGACTCTGAGAAACAAACTGAGGGTTCTAGAGGGGAGGGGGTCGGGGGGGATGGGTTAGCCTGGTGATGGGTATTAAAGAGGGCACATTCTGCATGGAGCACTGGTGTTATACGCAAACAATGAATCATGGAACCCTACATCAAAAATTAATGATGTAATGTATGGTGATTAACATAACATAATAATAAAAAAATAATAATAATAGCTATCCTAAAGGGTGTGACCTGGTATATCACTGTGGTTTTGATTTGTATTTTCCTAATCATCAGTGATATTGAGCATCCTTTTATGTGTTGATTGGCCATTTGTCTATCTTCTTTGAAGAAATACCTCTTCGAGACCTTTGCCTATTTTTCATTCAGTTTGTTGTTGTTCTTGTCCTTGAATTGTAGCAGATACATGATTTGCAATTATTTTCTCCCATTCTGTGGGCTGCCTTTTCACTGTCTTGAAACTATCCGTTGATGCATAATACTTTCAAATTTTGATGTATTCCAGTTTATTTATTTTGTTGTTGTTGTTGCCCATACTTTTGGTGTCATATGCAAGAAACCATTTCCCCATCCAATGTCATAAAGCCTTTCCTCTGTTTTCTTCTAAGAGTCTTATAGTTTTCAGTTTTCATTCTTATGTTTAGGTCTTTGATCCATTTTGAGTATATGGTGTAAGATAAGGATCCAGCTTCATTCTTTTGAATGCAGATATCTAGTTTTCCAACACTATTTGTTGAAAAGACTGTCTTTTCCCCCCACTGACTATCTTGGCATCTTTGTCAAAAATCAAATGATGATATGTATGACAGTTTATCTCTGGGATCTTTATTTTATTCTACTGGTCTACATGTCTATCCTTAGGATAATATTACAGTTTTGATTACTGTAGCTTTGTAGTAAGTTTTGAAATCAGGAAATGTGAGTCTTCCAACTTAATTTGGGGGTTTTTGTTTCAAGATAATTTTGGCTATTCAGGGTACCTTTAGATTCCATATGAATTTTAGGATAAATTTTTCTTTCTCTGTAAAAATGCCATTGGGATTTTGATGGGGGTTACATTGAACCTGTAGATTACTTTGGGTAGTAATGTCATCCTAACAGTATTAAATCTACCATTTCATGAACATGGAATGTCTTTCCATTTATCAAGTTTTCTATAATATCTTGCAGCAGGTTTTGTAATTTTCAATGTACACATTTTTTGCCTCGGTTAAACATTCCTAAGTATTTTTATTATTTCCAATATGACTATATTGCAATTAAATTATTTTTCCTTTTCAAATTGTTCATTGCAAGTGTATAGAAATAAAACTGATTCTTATGTGTCGATTTGTACTCTGCAACTTTGCTGAATTTATTTATTAGCCTTAATGATTTATTGTGGATTCTTCAGGGTTTTCTGCATGTGAGATCATGGCATCTCTGAACAAAAATAACTTTACTTCTTCCTTTCCATTTTAGATGCCTTTTTTTCCCCCTTTTTCTTGCTTAATTGCTCTGGCTAGGACCTCCAATACTGTTTTGAATAGAAGTGGTGAAAGTGGGCATCCTTGTCTTATTCCTCATCTTAGAGGAAGAGCTTTCAGTTTCTCATCATTGAGTATATTAGCTACGGCTTTTTCACATGTGGCCTTTATCATGTTGAGGACATTCCTTTTTTTTCCTAGTTTGCTGAGTATTTTTTATCATGAAAGGGTGTTGAATTTTGTCAATGCTTTCTCTGCATCAATTGAGATGACAATGTAGTTTTTTTTTTCCCCTTCATTCTATTAATGTTGTATATTGCATTGAACAGTTTTCATATGCTGAACCATTCTTGTATTCCAAAAATAAATCCTAGTAGGTAAAGATATATAATCCTTTTGATATGCCATTGAATTCAGTTTACTAATAGTTTACTTACTGAATTCAGCTTACTAATCCTTTGTTGAGGATTTTTGCATCTATGTTCATAAAGGATATTTGTCTGTAGTTTTCTTGTGTTTTGTCTGGCTTTAATTAGTTAGGAAGTATTCTCTCTTATTCAGTTTTTGGAAGAGCATGAGAAAGATTGATGCCAATTCTTATTCACATGTTTAGTAGAATTCACTAGTGAAGCCATCTAATCTTGGGCTTTATTTTGTTGGGTAGTTTTTGACTACTGCTTCAAATCTCCTTACTAATTTTAGGTATATTCAGATTTGCTGTTTCTTTTTGAGTCATTCTTGGTAGATGTGTGTTCCTAAGAATTTGTCTATATCATCTAATTTATCTACAGTACAAACAGTTGACCAAAAAAGAAAAGAAAAAAAGAAAAAAAAACACAAAATGGATCATAGATTTACATGTAAAAGGTAAAACTATAAGGCTTTCAGGAGAAAACATTAGTGAAAATCTTTTGGGAACTAGGGTTTGGTGATGAGTTCTTAGACATGATTCCAAAGGCATTACCCATAAAAGGAAAAATAAGTAAATTGAACTTTATAAAAATTTTAAATTTTTGCTCATGAAAACCCTTGTTAAGAGGATAAAAAAGTACAGGGCACCTGGGTGGCTCAGTCGTTAAGCGTCTGTCTTCAGATCAGGTCATGATCCCAGGGTCCGGGGATCAAGCCCTGCATGAGGCTACCTGCTCAGCAGGAAGCCTGCTTCTCCCTCTCCCACTCCCCCTGCTTGTGTTCCCTCTCTCGCTATATACCTCTCTGTCAAATAAAGAAATAAAATCTTAAAAAAAATTAAAATTTAAAAATTAAAAAAATTTTTCAAACCAAAATAATAACGATCTAATTAGAAAAGGGGCAAAAATAAATGAAGAAATACTTCACCAGAAAAGATACATGGATGACAAATAAGCACATGAAAAAATGTTCAACAACACTTGCCCTTTGGGAAATGCAAATTAAGACCATGATCCAATTATCACTGTACACCTATCAAAATGTCTAAAATATAAAATTGTTAACAGGGGCACCTGGGTGGCTCAGTCAGTTGAGCGTGCAACTCTTGGTTTCAGCTCAGGTCATGATCAAGCCCTGCTTTGGGAGCTAAGAGCTTAGCAGGGAGTCTACTTGAGATTCTCTCTCTTCCTTTCCTTCTGCCCCTCCCCCCACTGTTGCTCTCTCTCTCTCTCAAATAAATGAATAAATCTTTAAAAATATATATAAAATTGTGACAATACCAAATGCAGGTAAGGATTCTGAGAAACACACATTGTTGAGTGTGAGAATGTAAATTGGTACAATTGCTCTAGAAAATAGTTTGGCAGTTTTTTAGAAAACTGAACATTCAATTGCCATATGACCCAGCAATTATACCCCTGGGCAATTGCATTTATTCCAGAGAAATGAATATTTAGATCCATCCAAAAACCTGTACACAAATGTTCATAGTACTTTCATTAGAAATCACTTGGATGTCTGTCAGTGGGTTGAATGGTTGAACAAACTTGTATATCCATTGCATGGACTACTAGTAAGCAACAAAAAGAATGAGGTATAAATACAAACAACTTGGACGGATCTCAAGGGCATTTGGCTGAGTGAAAAAGCTATCCTCCAAAGCTTACATACTAGTTGCTGTGGTGGTTACACAAATCTACACAGATGATAAAATGATGTAGAACCATAAACACACATTGTACCAAAGTCATTTTCCTGTCTGTGATATTATATTAGAATCTCATAAGCTATAACCACTGGGTGAAGGGTACACAGGACCTCTGCACTACAGTTACAATTCCCTATACTCTATAGTTATTTCAAAATAAAAAGGTTTTTTTTTTTAAGATTTATCTATTTATTTTAGACAGGGGGAGGGGCAGAGGGAGGGAGAGAGAATCCCAAGCAGACTCTGCACTGAGTGCAAAGCTCCACACAGGACTCAGTCTCACGACCTTGAGATCACGACCCAAGCAAAAAACCAAAAGTCAGTCACTTAACCAACTGTGCCACCCAGATGCCCCTAAAAAGTTTTTTTAATGCCCTAGAGGAGAAGGTATGCTACTAAGACAACCTCTGATGGATTATAGTCTGTTTTAGATGTGTATGCAGTGACTTTTTATAAAGACCAAGTCCTCATCTCTTATAAAAATATACTATGGTTTTTACAGATGAAATTATGTCATATCTAGGATCTGGAGGTGGAGGGGATATGGATGATGAAACAAAATCGCCCCCATGTTGAGAATTGCTGAAGCTGGATAATGGATGTACAAGATTCATTCTCTCCCTTTGTACTTATTTAGAACTTTCCATAATAACAGTTTAAAAACAGAAATGAAATAAAAATGATGAGGGTTCCTTGGGACGCTTGACTGTGTGGGTCAGGGGCAGGGCTCAGACCATTACTGCCAGGCTAGAGCAGAGGGCTTCTCCAGTCAGTTCCAGTTCCAGGGACAGAGTGCTTCTCTCATCAAGTCCCATGCCTCTATGTCCATATTTGGCCACATGCACGAAGCTTTAGCTGTATTCCAGGCATTGGCTCTGCCAGGCCTCAAAGGCTCTACCTTCCATTACTTGCCATCATCCTCCAGGCCTTCCTACATTCACTTACTCATCTTTCCATTTTTTTTTATTAATTTTTTTATTGTTATGTTAATCACCATATATTACATCATTAGTTTTTGATGCAGTGTTCCATGATTCATTGTTTGTTCATAACACCCAGTGCACCATGCAAAATCCATTTTTTTATTCATCTGTTCAGTCGTTCCTCTGTCCACCATGCTCCCATCCATCTCTTTACTCATTCATTTCTTTAACACCCACTGAAGTCTACATCAATGAATAAGGCATGGTTACTGCCTTTGGGGAGACGGTCAGACAGTGCAATGTATAGGGGATGTATGATAAGTGCCATGACCATTGTCTGTACAACGCTCCTTAGGAGTGAGATAGAAACCGATGTCAGTCCTTGGAGTGATGATGTTAGAGAAGACTTTCACAGAGGAGGTACTGCTTGAGATGAGTCTTCAAAGTTAATATTTTCACCTATGTTTGGCTCACCCAGGGAATGTAGGATAATCCCATTTTGATGTCAGCTGATTTGCAGACTTAATTCCATCTTCAATCTTAATTCCTCTTTGTCATGTAAAATAACATATTTGTGGGCTCCAGGGATTAGGACTTTGACATCTTTTGGAGCCCATTACTCTGCCTCCCACAAGAATAGAGTCCAGAACTGGATTTAAGGCCAGAGCAGACATTGTGGATTCATAGGAAAGAACTGTCTATTCTATAAATGGTGCTGAGAAAATTGCTTATCCTTACAGAAAAAAAATGAAATTGGATTCTAAAGGTTGTGGATCCCATTCTCATGTGTGTTCCCATCACCACGCAATTTCTCAGACACCAGCAAGGTGTCCTACAATTCAGCTCTCAATTCTCACACTCTCCACCTGGAGATAGCATCAGATTCCACAGGTCAAGGGCTCAGTCCTACAAGACCGCCATTGTTCTCCCACTTCAGGCACTAGTCACAAGCCCAAGGTGTTTCTGATCCACAGGCTATAAATGGGAGGTTCCAACAAATTCCCACCTTGGGTTTCATTAATTTGCTAGAGCGGCTCACAGAACTCAGAGAAACATTTTACTGACTAGATTACCAGTTTATTACAAAAGGATAGAACTCAGGAACAACCAGATGGAAGAGAGTCCCAGGCAAGGTATGCAGGAAGGGTCACAGAGCTTCCATGCCCTCTCCAGGTGCACCACTCTCCCCAAATCTCCATGTGTTCACCAACCAAAAAGCTCTCCAAACACTGTCCTTAGGGTTTTTATGGAGGCTTCACTATGTAGGCATGATTGACTAAATCATTGGCCACTGGCTATTGGTCCAGACCTTCTCCCCTCCCTAGAAGTGGGTTGGGGGGCAGACTAGGGGCTTTCCAAAAGTCATCATTAACATAACAAAAGAAACCTTTATCACTCTTATCACAGAACATCCCAAGAGTTTTAGGAGCTCTGTGCCTGGAAAGGGTCAAAGACCAAATATAAAATTTATTATAAATCATAATACTACAGATTTCAACCTACACAATACACAAAAAGCATTCCCAAGTGCAATAAAAACTTAATGTCAAAAGAAAAACTATAAAACATTGAAGGATAACATAGAAGAGTATCTTTGCAACTTTGAGGTAGGGAAGAGTTTCCTAAGCACAAAAATTATAAACCACACCGGACATGATTGATAAATTTGCCTATATGAAAATTAAGAACTTCTGTTCATCAAAAGCATCTTAAAGAGAAGGGACAAGCTACAAAGTGGGAGATGATACTTGTGATACAAGTGGGCGACAAAGATTTAGTATGCAGAATTGGGGCAGTGTATGTATATATACACATACATAGAAATATATTTTTTTACATTATTGATTATATTAAAGACCAGTAGCTCAATAGACATAGATTTTTCACATTAAAGGAAATACCAATGACCCATAAACATAGACAAGGTGTTTGCCTCATTAGTGATCATTAGCGATCAAAGAAATGTAAATTCAAACCACAGTAAGATTCCATTCCATACCCATCAGCCTGTCAACAGGCTGACAACGCCAGTCTTTGGAGCTGGCTAGGATGTGGTGTGGTGGGAACATTCATACATACTGTTGCAAGGCTTTTTTTTTTTTTTTTAGAGAGAGAGAGAGAGAGAGAGTGTGTGTGTGTGCACGTGGGGGACAAGGGCAGGGGGAGAGGGAAAGGGAGTCTTAAGCAGACTCCATGCAGAGTGTAGAGCCTGAGGTAGGACTCCATATCATGACCTGAGCTGAATTCAAAAGTCAGACACTTAACCATCTGAGCTACCCAGGTGCCCCACTGTTGGAAATGTTAAGTGGTAGAATAGCTTTGGGAAACAGTTTGGCATACCTAGGACCCAGGGATGCAACACCTGGGTCCTACCCACCCTAGAGCATCAATTCACACCAGGGGTAATGATTTTGCCAAAGAGGGCAAAAATCTTAGGCATGACAATGATTTGTGGCCTTCCAAAGAGCCACGGAATATAACAAATATACAGTATATTTGTGGTATTAAAGTTTCATTGGGATGATTAGGAAAACAATGTATAAGAGGCTCTTAAGGGGGCAGTAATGAGAAAGAGGTTGAGAACCACTGTCCAAGGGGAAACTGTGGAACATGTGCCCAGGAGGTGTGTAGGTATGTTTGCAGTACCATCATTCATACCAGCAGCAACACAGAAAAGCACCCATTGCTCTCCAGCAGTGCAATGGATATGTAAAATTTGACATGTTCATAAAATGTAAGACTGTGCATCAGTGAGAATGAATCAATCACAGCTACACAAGCAGTTGAGTAAAAAAAAAAAAGCCAGCCAAAGCAGAAATGCTACTGGATGGTCCCATTTATATAAGGTCAAACCATGCAAGACTCAACAGAAATAAATGCTAAAACACAGCATGGGTGGGATTTATAGAAATAATGGATAGCTCTAAAGGAAAGAGAGGGGAATGCAGTTGGAGTAGGGCATGCAGGTGGTTGAATTCTAAGATTCTGGTATTTTTCTTAAGCAGAGTAAGTACTATGGAATTCGTTTTATTAATTTCCAAACTATACTTAAATGTATATACTGTATATTTCTTTGGATACATATATATTTCATAATAAATTGTTAGCATTATTCTTAAGGGCCTTCTCCCATACCTGGCACATTGGTAGATGGCTTTGAATTGAATTCAGCTGGAGGGGACTCTTGAACGTCATGCTCCAGCAGATATTTCTGTTTCCTTTCTTAGGGAGGTGGTGGGGATTGAATGGTAGGTGATTAACAGCAATGGGGTGAATGTCAACCTGTGCACTCTTTCAACCAGACCATGTTTTTGCAGCAAAACTGGTTTGAGAAACTAGTTCCCAGGTCTTCTCCCTCCTCTCAAAGAAGGAGCATTTATCCTGAAAAGGTTCATCTCCTGCTCTGCCTGTCCCCCTTCCTCAGCTTCTCTTTGCCAGCTGGTGTCTCTCCTTCCAGCTATCCCTGATGGAGTTCTGGACACAGCCATCCGTGCTGATGAGGCGGGAAGTGAGGAGGACCTGTATGAGGACATGCACAGCTCCAGCCACCACTACAGCCACCCTGGAGGGGGTGGTGAGCAGCTAGCCATCAATGAGGTAGGGTCAAGGCTGCATGGGTGAAGGGATGGGGCTGGGACAGATGGCCTGGATGTCAGGGTGAGTCCAGCATGCTCGCACAGGCCTAGATGTCCACAGTCTCTGTGTTCCAAGCAGATGGCAGTGGCCCCCACGTGTACACAGCACCGTTTCAGCCTGTGGCTCTCACTTAAGGATGTGGGGTCCACCAGCAGAGCTTCCCCAAATACAGGACCTGCCGCTCTGCCTTCATGGCCTACAGGGAACCCAGAATGGCAGGCATGACCCAGGACCTACAATGAAAGAATGCTGATCTGTCCTTCCCCATAATAGCCCCTGTAAGCCATCCTGGATCAAACAAGGTCTGCTTGGCAGAATGGAGGCCAGGGCTTAGTCCCCTGTCCCTTCAAGAAGTTGTCTGGGCAGGATGGGAAGCAAGGCAAGTGAAAATTGATTTCTCTCCTATTGACTCCAAGAGCTCAAAAAGCTTTCTGGTTGCTATGACAACTGTGTACAAGTTTGTTTGTTTGTTGGCTGTTCTTACCTAAACAGAAGAAATTAGTGACATACTTCCTCCAGGCAAAACTGCTTCCCATACCAAGGACTCCTTTTGCATTCTCCAAGGACAGAGACATTTTGAGACCTTGACTCCTCTCTTTTTCTCATTTGTACTCCTATTTTCTCCCCCTCTTCTTTTTTACTTAATTCGGCTGGTAGGGGAGCCCTAAACATAATGTGGTTCATAACTCACATCCATTACACCACATTCTCTTTCTGGTCATAAGCTACTATGTATTTCTGCCTCATCAAAACCAGAATCTGACCACCCAGGATCTTGCAGCACCTCAGGAGGGGGCCAATTTATGAACAGTGTGAATGAATGGGCTGGTAGGATTCTCAGAAGCCCTCAAGGAGTATGCCGTCCTCATTACCTACTCGACAGATGGGTACAAACTAGATGGTGGATGAACTCTTCTCTCAGACCCGGATCTGAATAATGATTTAAAAGTCATTAAATAATGCTTTATTCAAAATCCATGGTGTGTTAAATAGCACATATCCAAGTAAGTTGATTTTTCCAATACACAGAGTCTTTCTTTAAGTACTTCTCATCAGCTATTTTGAATGGAAGATGTCCTAAAATTATGTCATCTCAAGCCGAATTCACAGATAATGGTTTGCTTTTCCTTGAAAGTCTCAGGTTGCCCTCCTCAGTCTTGGGCCCCAGCCCTGGTGGGGAGCAGCATGGTGCAGGGGGTAGAATCTGAGTGTTGGGGCCTCCCAGACCTGCATGGGAGTTCCTCCCTGCCCTGGGCCAGGCGTGGAGCTCTGAGCAGGTAAACCCTCTGAACGCTGGTTTACTTAACTATAAAATAGGATGGCCATGAGGTTACCTGAAGACTGACTGAAATAATGTAAATACCCCGGCATGTGGTGGGTTCTTGGTAAATTTCCAGCAATGAGAACGATAACAAAGAGGAAATACTCACAGCTTTTAGGGACTCTGAAAAGGTGTGTGACCATCAGTGCTGCATTGTCAGAGTTCTTGTATCTGTTTTCCATAGCTGCGTGTGTCCTACCTGATGGTGAAATTCTGGTCCGTCGCATTGTGCTGCTGGTGAGGAGGTGCCTTCTGAGGCCCTTGACAAGTTTTTCTTTTTGTTTAAGATTTTTTTTTTTAATTTTTATTCATTTGACAGAGAGAGAGAGAGAGACAGCGAGAGAGGGAACACAAGCAGGGGGAGTGGGAGAGGGAGAAGCAGGCTTCCCGCGGAGCAGGGAGCCCGATGCGGGGCTCGATCCCATGACCCTGGGATCATGACCTGAGCCAAAGGCAGACGCTTAACAACTGAGCCACCCAGGCGCCCCAGCCCTTGACAAGTTTTTCATTCTAAGATGCTTTGGATGAGGGAAGCCAAGAGCCAGGACTACTCTAAAATAACAACTAGGCTCTGGCAGAGGGCACCTTTTTGAGGGAAATGAAGGTAATTTAGATTATGAATTGGATATCACCTCTTTTGGCCACTTAGAGAATTTATTTCCTATTCAGTTCGAAGGTCTTTCTTGGTATGTGGGGCTCCTGAGTAGACAGGGTGGTAACGTTGGTAACGTTAGAGAACTCAGTGCTTTCCAGGGTACTTGTCTTTCCTGGATGTGCCTCCACGGGGAAGGACGTGTCACATCCCGGAGGAGGGCAGCCAGACCGAGGAGCCCCTCTCCAGGGATGCAGCAAGCTCATGCCATTTGGAGGCTGGGCTCCTGACGTGGTCAGGGTCCACCAGGCTGCTCGCCTTTATGACACCCACCTGCACTTCTAGATCCCTTTCAGGGCAGTATAGCATAAAGGACAGGGCCTGGGTTTGTAGGCTGACAGCCCTGCGTCTTCCCCCCATCCTGCCACTGGCTAGCTGGGGACATGTGTCAAGCCATTCTCTCCTCAGGGCCTCAGTCTCCTCCTATGGGGTGGATATGGCACCTGAGTCCCACGGGGAGCTATAGGAAGGTCACTTATATGGGTGTATAAGGAACTCAGGAAAGGCAGACACCCATTATGATTTTTTGGCAGCATTAAATAGACCCACTTTATCAGAAACTGAGAGCTATAAAGGGTGATTCTCCAATAACAGGCTAGTTCACTTGGCCTTCCAACAGTCCCACTGTGCATTCCCTGAACCCTCTAGCACTCACTGCTGGCTCACATGCATGGCAAGAAGGTTTGCTAGGGTCAACGTGTGTATCATACTTAGAGATTGTAGAAGCAACAGATGTCAAAGAAAAGTCCATACTAAAGAATATTTATCTTGCTCTAAAATCACACATTCACTTGTATTTTTTAGACACATGTATCATGTTCTAAATTGTGACACTTTCTTATTTGTATTGACTTCAGAAAGAGAGACCACATCTCAATTTCCAAGCAGAAGGGAGCTCAAACCATCTGGCCCAAAGAGCAGTAGACACAGGGGAGAACAGTGAAGCATTTTTGTATTCTGGGTACAGAAGAAGTGAGTGCATGTGCCCATACCTGCATGCACAAGAAGGGTCTGAGTGTGGTGTGTGGATGTGTGTGTTGTATGTCTGTGACATATCCACTGAGTATTTCGTTTGTGTCCGGTAATATCCCAGGCCCTGGAATTCAGGACTATCGGGGTCGGAGGGAGGCAGGGCATGTATGTGCCCTGACAAGAGTGAGAAAGGACACAGCATCACGTTCATTGCACCTCATGCTTGTCCAGGCGCTGCTACAGGAGTTCACTTCCGTACCTAGAAGTATCCCTTTCTTTCTTCAGCATTGCCCCGTCTAGTGCCTTGTCCCGTGACCCAGGCCTGGGCCCGTCTGCCTGATTCCTCCCCCTCTTCCCAGCCTCTCCCTGCCTCGTAAGGCTCTGAGCAAGCCCTGCTAGGCTGGGCAGTTATCCCTGCAGTCAGGCCTGAGGGTATCCTTAGCCCAAGCATATTTTCTGGAGTTGAGGGCTGAAAGGAGGAGGTATCTTTGCAAGACGTTGTTCTCTTTTCAGGCAGGGCAGAGGACACCTCTTAGTTCTTAGTTTTTGGTCCCAGCCCAGGTTCAGAGGTTCAGAGGTTCTTCTGCCCCAGGCTGGTCAGCTACAGGGGAGGTCTGACCCCAGAACTGGGCCTTGGATGAAGCCTTAAAACACGCCCCTGGGGCCAGTAAGCGGCAGGTAGAGTCCTCAGCACTGTGCGGATGAGCGGATTCCCAGAACTTCTTCCTGTCCCTTCTTCCTTGGTGTCCAATGGCTCTGGAAGCACAGGGGCACAATAAAACATCTGGCCCAAAGTCAGGGCTTTTGAGCCACACCCTACCAGAGGGCATGTCACACGGTCTTACCAGAGGAGTCCCGGGATTTGGGGTGGCAAGGAGCCTTTTGATGCCTTCTGTTCCCTCACCATCCTTCTGAGAGCTTGAGGGAGCAAGTCTTGAGCCTAGTTCCCTGAAGAACTGAAGAGATACAGAAAGAAGACTTTTACCCCACAACCAGACAAATGGGACTAAGCTGAACCTTCAGATCTGAGGAAGGCAGCCAGCCTCTCTGGACATAGTCCTGACCCTCCCCTGGCACACACATCCCAGCATTTGCTTAGGGTGTTCAGCAGGATGGGGGTGTCCTTGGTGCACGCATCTGTACTCACTCACATGCATGTGGTACTGACCCACACATGGAAACCTGAACATACAGAAACAAAGTCACCCACATGTGAACACCCACCTCTGCACATATTCCATGACTCGTGCCCCAGGAGGCACAGTGTTGAACATGGAGCCTGGAAATCTCTATTCACTTCTGACCTGCTTTTAAGTCTCCTCGGCCCCCTCAGCTACATCCTTCTGATGGCATGGTGACTGTGACAGAGCTCGCTGTTGTGGATGGACTGACAGACTCCTGCACATGAGCTTCAATCCTTACAGTGTTAAGTTTGCAGCCTCTGTCTGGAAGACAGTGGAAACTCCTGCATAGCTGACATGGGGTTTGGGGTTTTTTTTTTTAAGATTTTATTTATTTGAGAGAGAGCATGCACGAGCACCAGCAGAGGAAGGGGCAGAGAGAAAGGAAGAAGCAGACTCCCCGCTGAGCAGGGCAACGTGGGGCTTGAACCCAGAACCCTGGGATCATGACTTGAGCCGAAGGCAGACGCCCAACCGACTGAGCCACCCAGGTGCCCCTGACATAGGATTTTTTTAAAAAGCTGCTGAACCACATGCAGAAGAATGAAACTGGGCCCTTACCTCACAATATACACAAAAATCAACTCAAAATGGATTAAAGACTTAAAGCAAAAACCTGAAACCATAAAACTACTAGAAGAAAATAGGGAAAAGCTTCTTGACACTGGTCTGGGCAATGGTTTCTTGGATATGATACCAAAAGCACAGGTAACAAAAGCAAAATAGGTTAAGTGGGACTACACCAAACTATAAGCTTCTGTACAGTGAAGGAAACCGTCATCAGAGTGAAAAGGCAACCTGCGGAATGAGAGAATATATTTGCAAACCATATATCTGATAAAGGATTAATATCAAAAATATATAAGTAACATACAACTCAATAGCAAAAAAACCCAATAACTCATTTTAAAAATGGACAAAGCACCTGAATAGACATTTCTCAGATACACAAATGGCCAACAGATATATGGACAGATATATCGTTCAACATTGTTAATCATCAAGGAAATGCAAATCAAAACCACAATGAGGTATCACTTCACATGTCTTAGAATGCCTATTATTAAAAAGACAAAGGAATAGTGTTGGTGACAACGTGGAGTAAAGGATTTCTGGGTGTTCCAAAAGAAATGAGATCAGGATCTCAAAGAGATATCTGCATTCCCATCTTCACTGCAGCATTATGCAGAGTAGTAAAGACATGGAAGCAACCTAAGTGCCCACTGATGAATGAATGAAACGGACAAGGAAAATGTGGTGCATATACCACGGAATATTATTCAGCCTTAAAAAAAGGAAAGTCCACCATTTGTGACATCATGGATGAACCTGGAGGATATTATGCTAAGTGAAATAAGCCAGACACAGAAAGACGAAAAATGCATGATCTTACTCATATTTATAAGCTAAAAGTCAAACTCATAGAAGCAGAGAGGAGAACAATGATTGCCTGGAGTCGGGGGAGGGAGAAATGAGGAAATGTCAGACAAAGGGATACAAAGTGTCTGCAAGATGAGTAAGTTCTAGAGATCTAACCTGCAGCATGGTGACCATAGTTAACAATACTGTGTTGTGCACTTGAAAGGTGCTTAGAGGATAGATCTTAAGAGTTGTCACCACACATAGACACACAAATGGTAACTGTGTGAGGTGATAAATATGGTAACTAGCCTGATTGTGGTGATTATTTCACAATGTATACCTGTTTCAAAACACCAAATTGTACACCTTAAGTATAAGTATATACAATTTTTATTTGTCACTTATACTTCAATAAATCTGGGAGGAGGCGGGGAATAGCAGCTGAAGAAGCCAGCTGCTTTCCCAAAGGAACAAAACGCTGCTCTGATGGGTCAGTAAGGAGAGGTCCTGAGTCAGGACCTGGAGGGAGCACCTAGATGTGGATGACGTCAGTCTGTCCTGAGTTCAAATCCTGATTCCACCATCCCTGTATACCCATGAGATTTTGAGTGAGCAAATTACCGGACCTTTCAGAGCCGCATTTACTCCTCTGAAGTGGAGGCCAAGACAGCTCTTGGTGTTAGGAATCAGAACCGCTGGCCCATCCCCACGGCCGCGGTGCGCCAGTACCTGCGAAGGCCCGCAGCGCCCCCCCCCCCGAGCGCCTCCTCCCACCCCCGCCCCGAGCGTGGGCCAGAACCGCCGAGGGGGCGTTGAGGTCCCCCGGACACACACCCCGGGAAGCGCCCAGGGCAGAGCGCTGCGCAAGTCCAAGCCTCCTCACCCCTCCCGCCCTGGCTCCCCCGCCCCTGCAGCCGCTCCGTTGCTATAGGGCTGCGGGACCTGAGAGACGCGGCGCGCACGTCGCGGGCTGAGCGGGAGAAGCCCCGGGCCCGGCGAGCGCAGGCGGCTCCGCCCCCCTCCGGGCGCTCCCTGCCGCCCCGCTCCCGCCCTATCGCAGCGGCATCTCTCGGCCGCACGGAGCCGGGAGGCCGGGCGCCATGGCCAGGGCCCCGCAGTCCCGGCGACGCCCCGCGGCGCCCGGGAGCGCCCTGCGCGCCTTGCTGCGCTGCAACCTGCCCCCCGGCGCCCAGCGCGTGGTGGTCTTCGGCGTGCTGGCGCTCCTGGTCCTCATCAACGTCGTGCTGATATTCCTGCTGGCCTTCCGCTGACCGCCCGGGCAGGGCGCCGCGGGAAACCGCGCAGGGGTGAGTGGCGCCGGCGCTGGGCTCCTGCGGCCGCCGCGCGTCTTCCCTCTCAGCCCCGTCCTCCTCGGTGCCCGCCGCGGCTCGCAGCCCGCAGTGGCCTGAGGTGCGGCGGCTGGTTCCGTCTGGCCCCCGTGAACCCCGCACCGGACGCCACCAGGGGAGGCCTCCCCTGCCAGCCCCATGTGCCAAGGCCCGGTCTGTGTGTGTGCGCCCCCCTGGGGATGCGGCCCCGCAGGTGACTCGGGGCGTAATGACACTTGTGCCACAGGGTCTTTCCATCTGTCCTTTGTGCCGTGGTGTGTGTGTGTGTGTGTGTGTGCGCGCGCGTGCGTGTGTCTAAAATGGCGCGTCTCTCTGTGTAGCTGAGGATGCGGATGCAGCTGTGGCCACGGCTGTCTATGGTTGTCTGGAAACAGTACATGTGACTGCCGTGTGAGCGGAACTGGCCATGCGTTTCTGTGTGGGTTGAAAAATGTCTGGGAAGATGAGTGGGCTCCTCTTCACATGTCATCTGCAGTTGCTTTTCCCATTTTAGGTCTTAGTGGTCTCAGTCAGCGTGCCCCCACTACAGGCAGAGCCCCTCCTGCACCCCCTGGAAGGTGGCATTCTGAATACCCTCTGTCCCCTGCTGTACAGGGGCCCAAAGAAGCTGAGCCACATTCCTTCCCAGACTATCTGATTGGAATCCTCCACCATCCTGCATATGTGAGAGACAGGAGATGGGACAGGGTGGGAAAGGTAGTGGGTGCTCATCAGGGGGAACTCTGACGCAAGGCCTGGCTTCCTGAAGCCTATCAAAATCTCTGGGGTACAGGAGTGGATCCTGCCCCTGTCCCTCCATGGGGACAGTTCCCCAACTGCCTCCACATAAATATTCCATGTCTCAGAACCAGCTTCTGCTCCCCACTGCCAGGCCAAGAAAGAGCCTGCAACCCTTGCCCCTCAGCCTGCTGGACTTAAATCTGGGCTTCCATGCAGCTGCACCTCAGACAGAGCATCAGGAAGGGCCTCTGCCCAGAAACCCATCCAGTGTGGGCCCTCGTGGCCTCTGGGCTGTCGGAGGTAGAATGCCTCTCTGACCTCTTAGAGCTACATTTTATCTTGGTGACATCACAAATGGTTAATGTCATTGCTATAACTTGACAGAGTGCCTCACATTTGCAGATCTATAGAGGAGCTTAGTGGCCCAGGGAGAGCCCATGGTTACTGTGGGCGTCAGTAGGGACCAAAGCACAGGGAGATCGGGGGAATTACTCATGGCTATATGTCTGTCGAGTACCTTCTGTGCACAGCAAGGCACTGGGACAAGGAAGTGACAAAGGTGGCCACCCCCACTACCAAAAAGGGCTTATGGCTGACTGGACAAGGCAGGTGTCGGGGCTTGTCCATAAAGGTGTCAGGAACCATGGTCTCTCTGGGAAGCCCTACCTCTGCAGCTATAGAGGAAACCACCTGTGTAGGATCCCCGCTCTCTGCAAGGCTGGCAGAGGAAAGCGGCGGGAGGAGGCACTGGCCCATACAAGAGGGGCTTTGCTCAGGGCTCATTTGAGAGAACCCGGGGTTAGGAGGAGACACCTGATCTGGATAATATTAGTAGGGAACGACCTGGGCAGGGAAATGGCGGGAAGCGGGGCTGTGTGGAGTATGTCTGCATTACGTCCTCCCTGCCTGGGCTCCAACAGTGAAAGGCAGCTTCCACGCTGTCCTGGAGACCTGCATGTGCAGCTGGTGTGAACTGAGGGTGGACGGCATTCACCTGCAGTGTGGCATACTGTTCTCAGGTGATCAGAGTGTAGCATCCCCGTAGCGAGTGTATAAATGTGTGTTGGCAGGTGCATGTCGGGGTTTGTGCAGGAAGAGGGAGTCTCAGGACATGCACCTCTCAAGGATCAAAACTACCCAGATAGCCTGTAGTCACACATTCCCTCCATTGTGATGCACACACTTGCCTGAGGTCATACACACCCTCTGTCCTTATGCTCACACTCACCCTTGGTCACACACATCTTCTGTCCTGATGTATCTGCTCACCTGTGATCACTGTCCCTGAAAGAGGACATTCACCTGCAGCCCACATGGCTCACCCACCCCACCCTTGAGTAGTCTGCTTCTTCCTTGTCTTCAGGCAAGATCCTCCAAGGCTAGAGGTGGTAGCCTGCTTGTGTGGAGCGTGCCTAATCTAGTGCCTGCTCCCTAGGTATAGCAGGCACCTTCATGTGGCCTCTCTGAGTCCTCTTGCCTCATTTTGTTTGGATTGCAGACAGGAGGTCTTGATCCTGGGGGCCAGGCCTTCCTGCAGAAGAGGACATGCCTGTAGTAGGTCTTTTTAGCTGGGCTGAGTTCAACGGTCCCTTGAGGAGGCATGCAGCCCCCCAGGAATAACCCACTGCTTGGTGTCCAGGGCCCCTGGGTGGGCACCAGGAACCTGCAGACCCTGAATGGCTTTGCATGGGAGAATAGGTATACACATCGGCTGTAGATCATTCGGAGGAGTGGTTTCATCAGTGTTTAAAGCAGGTTTCATCCCCAGAAAACACGAACTGGAGGTTTCTGAATGTGCTTGCTCAGGCCCTACCCTGGAGGAAGGTTCCAGCCTGAGTGGGCTCTGGTATCCAGGTGGCCTACCCCACCTTTCACCCTGCCCATTCAGGGCCTGGGGGAGACCCCTTAGCTACTGGAACTCTCAGCAGGAGATCCAGACAGTCCTGTTGCAGCCCTGTTCTGGTTCCTATTTCAGTCTGAGGAACAGCACACACACTGTGCTGGGAGTACCCAGAGAAGGCCCCACTGGACCTGAAACCAAGGAAGGATTCACACGCACGAGTGGGAGCAGAGGCAAGCAGTTCAGAGGAGGAAATAGTTGGTTGCAAAGGGCCTGACTGGTTGATGCTCTGAGGCCTTGACTGCCAAAGAGCCACCCTGCAGAGCCAACACTTGGTCCCAGCAGACGTGGATCTCACCTCTTTTTTTTTTTTAAAGATTTATTTATTTATTTGACAGAGAGAGACACAGCTAGAGAGGGAACACAAGCAGGGGGAGTGGGAGAGGGAGAAGCGGGCTTCCCGCTGAGCAGGGAGCCTGATGCGGGACTCGATCCCAGGACCCTGGGATCATGACCTGAGCCAAAGGCAGACGCTTAACGACTGAGCCACCCAGGTGCCCCTGGATCTCACATCTTGTATAGCCCCCAACCAACCCCTCCTCTTGTCCTAAGCCCCAGAGCCATTCATTATTCATAGAGCAGAAACTGAGCCCACATTACAGGAAAGCAGGCATCAGCCCAACAGCAAATGGAGCTCTAAGCACAAGGGCTGCCTGGGGTATGGGGGAGGGAGGGAGTCCTATCTCCCTGCCCCTCAGGGCAGGGGAGCATCCCTTCTGATGTAAGGTTCATGACCATGTGGGAGGAAGGAAACACACCAAATTATTTCAGCAGAGAGAAATTACTATAAAGACTTGTGAGCCAGATATAAAGTGCCTGACCCCATAACCAAGTGCACAAGAACAATCCTGAGGTATCTATTACAGAGATAGCAGCTGCAAGATGTACCTACCTCTCCTAGAGCTAGGGAATAAAGTAAAGAGGTTGGAATAATTAAAGCTGAGGATCCTGTGGGCCTTGGGACCTAGAAGTCTGAGGCTAGGTGCTGCTCAGCTAGTGCAGGTTGGGGTGGTGGGGGAGGGCCATGAGACTGGTTCCGCAAGTGTTCAGAAAAACACGGCAAACCAGGTCTAGCTACTGTGATGGATGGGCGCCCCCCCACCCCACCCCACCCCATACCTAGGAGGAGTGGCGCTGGTGCTTGCCAGGTGACCTCACAGGTAATGCAAGTCCACAGAAAGCCAGTGGGAGGGAGTAAGCCCCTTCTCCCTCTGGCCTTGTGGTCCCCTCCAGTGCCACATTGGGAGAACCTAACGGGGTAGCTAGCACAGAAGAAATGCAGCCTGCTGTGCTCAGCCCCAGCCTCCCAGAGCAGAGCAGAGATGGTAAATGAAGCTGAGAGTAGTAAGTGACTCACTGGTCCAGTGGGGTGGGAGGAAGGTGTGCCCTGTGCAGGGGAGTGAGCAACACACTTGCCTCTCAGATTCTGTGGCTCACCAGGATTCTAGTGCTCAAGTTCACTTCAGGCTTCATCACGAGCCCTGCCAGTCTAGACATGCCCAGGGCATAGTCCTGTCCCCTGAAGAGTGACGGGCTCAGAGGGAGCCTCTGTTCACTCCTCTGTAACATGAGTCAGGATCCCCTCTTTGCAGGGCTGCTGAGGGATGGAGGGCAGAGGGCAGAGCACCCTGACCCATGAGGAGGTCCATGACAGCCTTCCCCACTGATCTGCTATCTGTGGCTCTCTCCACAGCTCATCAGTGATGGCAGTGTGGTCTGTGCTGAAGCACTCTGGGACCATGTCACCATGGATGACCAGGAACTGGGCTTCAAAGCTGGGGATGTCATCGAAGTAATGGATGCCACCAACAGAGAGTGGTGGTGGGGTCGTGTTGCTGACGGCGAGGGCTGGTTTCCAGCCAGCTTTGTGCGGGTATGGCACCAGCCTGTGTGCTTCTCCTGTGCCCATTAGGAGCCAAGTGGCTCTGCTCAGACGTGCAGACCTGAAACTGCTCTGGGGTCTGAGGTGCTGGGCATGGACATCCCCCCGCCCCCCGCCTGCCCCCACCCTCAGGGCTGTGCTGGGACTGCAAGACTGTGGGTTGGAGATGGGGAGCGAGGTGTCCAGAAGGCCAGCCATAGTTGTGACACAGCCTTCCTCCTCCTGCAGAGCCATCACCAACTCCTGCCTGCTCCCACCCCTCCCTCCAGGGTGCCCTCAGTGTCCAGAAAGGAACGGGTCAGAAATGATGGTGTGTGCATTCCTCCAGGGGGAATCTGCCTGTTAGAATTCCATCACCACAAACAACTCAGCACTGGGCATTTACTAAACCCCATGCAGAAAATTTGGACGGGCATCTCAATTATAACTTTCACAATGCCCTGGGAGCTGGGAACAGCCCCTTACACCTGGGAAAACTGAGGCATGGACAAGTTAAGTCATTAGCACAAGAGCTCACGGGAAGGGGACCCAGAGCCTACCTGTGGCAGCCTTTGGTCTCCTAGGAAGGAATCATGGTGCTTTCTCAAAGGCCAGGCAGAGGGCAGTGGGGAGGAGATATCCCAGACCTTGGGGTTCGTTGCTTCTGCTGCCCCAAACCCTGTGGATAAACTGCCCACTCTCCACCTCTAGCCTGTCCTATTTACAGGTCAGAGAGGAGCCAGAAAGGCCCTGTCACCCATCCTCTTCTGTCACAGCCCCTAGAGGGCCGGCCCCGTGTGAGCAGGCACTGGGTCCGAACCCCAAGAGAGCATCTGCTCCGCTCCCAGCACTGAGTTCAGAATCAGCCCAGGAGCGAGAGGAGAAGGGAGACAAGGAGGAGCCGTGCCTTCAGAGGGGCAGGCGCAGTCTCGGGTGCTGGGGGAAAGGGGCTGCCCGGTCTACACGTCCTCCGAGCCTCCGTTCCCCGCTGCCGCCGCGTGCCGGTCGCGGGGCGCTGAGCTTCGGCGGGGGCTGACCTGAGGGGCGCTGACCAGCCGCGCGCTGCCTGCAGCTGCGGGTGAACCAGGACGAGCCCGCCGACGACGAGGCCTTGCGGACCGGGGACGGCGGAGCCGCGGATGGAGGGGCCGAGGCGCAGAGCAGCAAGGACCAGATGCGGACCAACGTCATCAACGAGATCCTCAGCACCGAGCGGGACTACATCAAGCACCTGCGCGACATCTGCGAGGTGAGGCCCGGCGGGGGGTGCGGATGGTGGTGTGGGGGACGGGGGTGTCCGGAGAGAGACCTGACGGGCCGCGGGCCGCAGGGCTACATCAGGCAGTGTCGCAAGCGCGCCGACATGTTCAGCGAGGAGCAGCTGCGCACCATCTTCGGGAACATCGAGGACATCTACCGGTGCCAGAAGGCGTTTGTGAAGGCGCTGGAGCAGAGGTTCAATAGGGAGCGCCCCCACCTGAGCGAGCTGGGCGCCTGCTTCCTGGAGCACGTGAGCACGCCCTGCCGCAGACACCCCGCTGCCCAGGACCCACGCACCCTGTCTCCCCGGTCCGCGGGCCTCCTACCCTGCCCATCTCTGCTGGGGGTCCGCGCCTGGCTACACACACAGTCCCCCTGGCCCCAGCACAAAGCCACCCTTCGCCCTTGCCTCCTGTGCCTGCCTCCCCTCCAAAGTCGACCCTGCTGGCTAAAGCCCAGGCAACCTGCTGCTCTTTGCCCAGAAGCTTCCAGGCCCCACACCCCTACTGCCCACCTTGCCCTCACGCTCCCACACGGTTTTAGCAGTGTCTCTCCTTGTTTGGGAGGCTGACCAAGCCAGAGAAGGCTCCTTGGAGCAGGGGTGCCTGGGCATCTGCCTGAAAAGCTTTGCTTGGGCTAGAGTAAGTAGAAGACAGAGTTGGGCTGGGCTACCTGTTGAGCATCCTCAGAGCTGTTCCTAACAGGTTCTCGGCTTCCTCACACACTGAGAAAACTGGAATTTGTGGAATGTACAGTGCTTAACTTCCACGCTAAATGCCAGTTGAAATTTAGCCAAGGTTCATGGGCCTGGTCTGGGCTAGATGGACTCCTTCTGGCCTTGCTTGGTAAGAAAGGCACTTGTTACTATCCCTCTCCTGTGGCAGTCACGTGCGGTTGAGCCGAGGATGCGGCCCATGAAGGACAGTGTGGGTTCCTTCCTGGTGTTGGAAGGGCCCTGGCCCCCCACTCCAGTGGCAGGAGGAGAACTGGAAAGGGAGACCTTAGACTCTCCGAGCAGGAACTGGGGGTGGGTCAGAGCACCTGAGTGAGTATGGGATTTGCAGCCAGTTATTCAGCAGGCAGAGCTGTGATGGGGGCAGGAAGGGGGGGGGCAGTCACTTTATCGAAATTACCTAGTGTGACCATCCCAGCAACCCGCCAGCCAGCCAACTGCTGTTACCCTCCTTTCCCACCTAAGTCCATGAAGTCCTAGTCCCTATAGGGTACACCCAGTCTTTCTCTGGCTCTAGGTAGATGGAACTTAAAAAAAAAAAGGCACTGTGAGTCTCCTGTATGATACACACACAATGTGGATATATCTGTCACATTGTGTTGAACAAAGTGGCAGTGGCTGTCTTTCAGATATGAAAGAGTTTTGTGAAGGAGAAGCAAGACACTGGGCTGAGGAGAACAATCCAGGGGACATAGCCATAGACCCTGGCATCCATTTAATGTCTCTTAATCTCTTTCTCCTCTCCCTCTCTCTCCCTCTCCCTCTCTTTCCCTGTTTCCCTTTCCTTCTCTTTCTCCTTCACTCCTTCTCTCCCTCTCTTTCTCCCTGCCACTCCCCCTCTCTCCCTCTCTCTCCTCTCCTCTCTCTCTTTCCTTGTCTCTCTGGTTTTTGGCCTTATAATGCTTCCTTATTAGCATCATTGATTTCATCCAAAAAACAAGACATACGGTCAGAATCTCTGCTGAGGGCCCTGCTGAGAAAGCTAGGTGGCGACAGGGCACACACAGGCCTGAGTTTTCAGGTCTCTCACATCCCTGTGCCTAATTCCACATAGTTTGCGCCCAGTGAAGTGGGTAGACAGAGCCTGGGCCCTCCGAGCCCAGCTCCTGAAGGAAATGCAGAGGCTCGCTCCTGCTCCCTCCCGATGCTGTGCCTGAGTCGCCTGGGTGGCCTGAGGGGCAGGGGCTCCCCATGCTAACCTCCAGCTGTGCCCCCAGCAAGCGGATTTCCAGATCTACTCAGAGTACTGCAACAACCACCCCAACGCCTGTGTGGAGCTGTCCCGGCTCGCCAAGCTCAGCAAGTACGTGTACTTCTTTGAGGCCTGCCGGCTGCTACAGAAGATGATCGACATCTCACTGGACGGCTTCCTGCTGACCCCCGTGCAGAAGATCTGCAAGTACCCTCTGCAGCTGGCCGAGCTGCTCAAGTACACACACCCCCAGCACAGGTAGGAGGCCGCGGGGGAGCAAGGGCGGCTCCAGGCTCTTCCGCCCTGGGGGCCAGCCGGGGTGTCGCCTACTGGCCGTGGGTGGCCACTGCTGTAGGCTCTGGCTGGCAGCCCACAGTCAAACAGGCCCCACTGTCGCATGCTGTTGCTGCAAGGAGGGGACAGGACAAAAATGGGGTATTCGGTTCTGCTGTGCCCAGCCAGGTGTGCGTTGACAAGTGAAGAACTGGCCAAGGGCAGAGCCCCAGAGGGAAGCAGCTCCACAGGGGGCCCCTCTCTGCTCTCCGTAGTGCGGCCTTCTTCCATCTGTCTTCTGCCCCAGGGATTTCAAGGACGTGGAAGCAGCCCTACATGCCATGAAGAACGTGGCCCAGCTCATCAATGAACGGAAACGGAGGCTTGAAAACATTGACAAGATTGCTCAGTGGCAGAGCTCCATAGAGGACTGGGAGGTGAGGGTCCCACACCCCACAAAATACCACTGGGGCTCTGCCCCTCAACAATCTAGGAAGGAGCTGAAGCAGGGAGCCGTGCTCCTGGGAGCTGGCAAACAGGCACTAGTGGTAAGAAAGCTGGTCCTCTGCCCAGGCCAACCCACCCGAGCACTGAGCTGCAGGCATGGTGGTCGAGAGTGTAGAGCATGTGTGAGATAAGATGTCGCTCCTGGTGCGGCCGGCCAGCGCAGCAGGAGGACAGGCCAGCCCCCAGTTTTAGTAAATATTGGGACTCCTCCCAACAGAAGGGTTCAGGCCTGCCATAGCACGACCAAAAACGGATTGCCATGGGTCAGAGCCTCCTGGTTCCATTCTTCTGGCTTGCACATACCCCTTGTATCTGCCAGTCTTGCCTTCTAAAGCCGCCGGAGGCCTGAACTAACAGGGACATTTCCTGTTCTGTTCTCTCACCTCCACCCACTAGCCATAAATATTATGAAAATACAGATTCTTGGGCCTCATCCTAGAACTAGGAAATTAGAATCCCTGGTAGTGGGGCTGAGCAATGTGGTCTTTGTTTTGTTTAGGGTTTTTTATTTTCCCGGTGCTTGGTTCTGAGGCCCAGACGTGGCTAAGAACCCCTACTTAATTCACTTATCCCAAACTGAACAGCTGCCAAAAACTCCTGGCTGAAGTTTGCATTTCCCAGGAGGAACCGGGAGGGGGCAGGGCTTAGCCTGAAAGTTTGAAGTCTAATGATGGGGCTTCAAGTACTAACTACATTTAGCTGAGAAAACTTCCTTAGCCCCTAAAAGACAAGGTTCCCAGGTGACTTCTAGCCAGGTCTAACTATTCTTGAGCGCAGCACTGAACGAAATATCATGGGAGTCACATAAGTAAGTGTATATGTTCTAAAGGCCATCTTAAAACAGAAAAAAAAGCAAGTGAAATTAATTTTTTTTTCTGCTCAGTAATTTTTTTAATATATATTTTTATTAACATATAATGTATTATTTGTTTCAGGGGTATAGGTCTGTGATTCATCAGTCTTACACAATTCACAGTGCTCACCATAGCACATACCCTCCCCAATGTCTATCACCCAGCCACCCCATCCCTCCCGCCCCCCACCACTTCAGCAGCTCTCAGTTTGTTTCCTGAGATTAAGAGTCTCATATGGTTTGTCTCCCTCTCTGGTTCATCTTGTTTCATTTTTCCCTCCCTTCCCCTATGATCCTCTGCCTTGTTTCTCAAATTCCACATATCAGTGAGATCATATGATAATTGTCTTTCTCTGATAGACTTACTTCGCTTAGCATAATACCCTCTAAGTTCCATCCACATTGTTGCAAATGGCAAGATTTCTTTTTTTGTGATGGCTGCATAATATTCCATTGTGTGTGTGTGTGTGTGTATATATGATATATACATATATATATACCACAGCTTCTTTATCCATTCATCTGTTGATGGACATCTAGGCTCTTTCCATAGCTTGGCTATTGTGGACATTGCTGCTATAAACATTGGGGTGCAGGTGCCCCTTCGGATCACTACATTTGTATCTTTGGGGTAAATACCTAGTAGTGCAATTGCTGGGTCATAGGGTAGCTCTATTTTTAACTTTTTGAGGAACCTCCATACTGTTTTCCAGAGTGGCTGCACCAGCTTGCATTCCCACCAACAGTGAAGGAGGGTTCCCCTTTCTCCACATCCTTGCCAACATCTATCATTTCCTGATTTTTTTTCATTTTTCCCATTCTGACTGGTGTGAGGTGGTATCTCACTGAGGTTTTGATTTGGATTTCCCTGCTGCCGAGTGATATTGAGCACTTTTTCATGTGTCTGTTGGCCATTTGGATGTCTTCTTTGCAGAAATGTCTGTTCATGTCTTCTGCCCATTTCTTGATTGGATTATTTGTTCTTTGGGTGTTCAGTTTGATAAGTTCTTTGTAGATCTTGGATACTAGTGCTTTATCTGATATGTCATTTGCAAATATCTTCTCCCATTCTGTCCGTTGTCTTTTGGTTTTGTTGACTGTTTTTTTTTTTGTTGTTGTTGTGCAAAAGCTTTTTATCTTTTTTTTTTTACTTTAAGAATTATTTATTTATTTATTTATTTGACAGAGACAGAAATAGCAAGAGCAGAAACACAAGCAGCGGGAGTGGGAGAGGGAGAGCAGGCTTCCCTCCGAGGAGGGAGCCCGATGTGGGACTCGATCCCAGGACCCTGGGATCATGACCCAAGCCGAAGGCAGACGCCCAATGACTGAGCCACCCAGGCACCCCAAAAGCTTTTTATCTTGATGAAGTCCCAATAGTTCGTTTTTGCCCTTGTTTCCCTTGCCTTTGGCGATGTTTCTAGGAAGAAGTTGCTGTGGCTGAGGTCGAAGAGGTTGCTGCCTGTGTTCTCCTCAAGGATTTTGATGGATTCCTGTCTCACATTTAGGTCTTTCAACCATTTTGAGTCTATTTTTGTGGGTGGTGTAAGGAAATGGTCCAGTTTCATTCTTCTGCATGTGGCTGTCCAATTTTCCCCATACCATTTGTTGAAGAGACTTTTTCCATTGGATAGTCTTTCCTGCTTTGTTGAAGATTAGTTGATCATTGGGTTGAGGGTCCATTTCTGGGCTCTCTG
Organism: Callorhinus ursinus; assembly: GCF_003265705.2. NCBI lineage: Eukaryota > Metazoa > Chordata > Mammalia > Carnivora > Otariidae > Callorhinus > Callorhinus ursinus. The sequence continues at coordinate 882,885 of NW_027397176.1, read as the reverse complement.
TTCTGTTCCACTGATCTATGTGTCTGTTTTTGTGCCAGTACCATACTGTCTTGATGATTACAGCTTTGTAATAGAGCTGGAAGTCCGGAATTGTGATGCCACCAGCTTTTCTTTTCTTTTTCAGTATTCCTCTGGCTATTCGGGGTCTTTTCTGGTTCCATACAAATTTTAGGATTATTTGTTCCAACTCTGTGAAAAATGCTGATGGTATTTTGATAGGGATTGCATTAAATGTGTAGATTGCTCTAGGTAGCATAGACATCTTCACAATATTTATTCTTCCAATCCATGAGCATGGAATGTTTTTCCACTTCTTTGTGTCTTCCTCAATTTCTTTCATGAGTATTCTGTAGTTTTCTGTGTGCAGATCCTTTGCCTCTTTGGTTAGGTTTATTCCTAGGTATTTTACAGTTTTGGGCGCAGTTGTAAATGGGATCGACTCCTTAATTTCTCTTTCTTCTGTCTTGTTGTTGGTGTATAGGAATGCCACTGATTTCTCTGCATTGATTTTATATCCTGCCACTTGACTGAATTCCTGTATGAGTTCTAGCAGTTTTGGGGTGTAGTCTTTTGGGTTTGCCACATAAAGTATCATATCTGCAAAAAGAGAGTTTGACTTCTTCTTTGCTGATTAGGATGCCTTTTACTTCTTTTTGTTGTCTAATTGCTGAGGCTAGGACTTCTAGTATTATGTTGAACAGCAGTGGTGATAGTGGACAACCCTGTCGTGTTCCTGACCTTAGGGGAAAGTTCTCAGTTTTTCCCCATTGAGAACGATATTTGCTGTAGGTTTTTCATAGATGGCTTTTATGATATTGAGGTATGTACCCTCTATCCCTACACTGTGAAGAGTCTTAATCAAGAAAGGATGCTGTACTTTGTCAAATGCTTTTTCTGCGTCTATTGAGATGATCATATGGTTCTTGTTCTTTCTTTTATTAATGTATTGTATCACACTGATTAATTTGCAGATGTTGAACCAGCCTTGCAGCCCAGGAATAAATCCCACTTGGTCGTGGTGAATAATCCTTTTAATGTACTGTTGGATCCTATTGGCTAGTGTTTTGGTGAGAATTTTTGCATCCATGTTCATCAGGGATATTGGTCTGTAGTTCTCCTTTTTGATGGGGTCTTTGTCTGATTTGGGGATCAAGGCAATGCTGGCCTCAAAAAAAGAGTTTGGAAGTTTTCCTTCCATTTCTATTTTTTGGAACACTTTCAGAAGAATAGGTATTAATTCTTCTTGAAATGTTTGGTAGAACTCCCCTGGGAAGCCATCTGGCCCTGGGCTCTTTTTTATTGGGAGATTTTTGATAACTGCCTCAATTTCCTTAGTGGTTATAGGTCTGTTCAGGTTTTCTATTTCTTCCTGGTTCAGTTTTGGTAGTTGATACATCTCTAGGAATGCATCCATTTCTTCCCAGATTATCTAATTTGCTGGCATATAGTTGCTCATAATAGGTTCTTATCATTGTTTGTATTTCTTTGGTGTTGGTTGTGATCTCTCCCCTTTCATTCATGATTTTATTTATTTGGGTCGTTTCTCTTTTCTTTTTGATAAGTCTGGCCAGGGGTTTATCAATCTTATTAATTCTTTCAAAAAACCAGCTCCTAGTTTTGTTGATCTATTCTACTGTTCTTTTGGTTTCTATTTCATTGATTTCTGCTTTGATCTTTATTATTTCTCTTCTCCTGCTGGGTTTAGGCTTTATTTGCTGTTCTTTCTCCAGCTCCTTTAGGTGTAGGTCTTAGGTTGTGTATTTGAGACCTTTCTTGTTTCTTGAGAAAGGCTTGTATTGCTATATACTTTCCTCTTAGGACCACCTTTGCTGCATCCCAAAGATTTTGAACAGTTGTGTTTTCATTTTTATTGGTTTCCGTGAATTTTTGTAATTCTTCTTTAATTTCCTGGTTGACTCATTCATTCTTTAGTAGGATGCTCTTTAGCCTCCATGTATTTGAGTTCTTTCCAACTTTCCTCTTGTGGTTGAGTTCTAGTTTCAAAGCATTGTGGTCCGAAAATAGGCTGGGAATGATCCCAAACTTTTGGTACCAGTTGAGACCTGATTTGTGACCCAGGATGGGATCTATTCTGGAGAATGTTCCATGTGCTCTAGAGAAGAATGTGTATTCTGTTGCTTTGGGATGGAATGTTCTGTATATATCTGTGAAGTCCGTCTGGTCCAGTGTATCATTTCAAGCTTTTATTTCCTTGTTGATATTTGGCTTAGATGATGTGTCCATTTCAGTGAGGGGTGGGTGTTAGAGTCCCCTATATTATTGTATTGTTGTCGATGTGTTTCTTTGATTTTGTTATTAATTGGTTTATATAATTGGCTGCTCCCATGTTAGGGGCATGGATATTTATTTATTTATTTATTTATTTATTTATTTATTTATTTTCTCTTTTTTTAAAAAGATTTTATTTCTTTATTTGACAGTGACAGACACAGAGAGAGAGAGAACACAAACAGGGGGAGTGGGAGAGGGAGAAGCAGGCCTCCCGAGGAGCAGGGAGCCCAATGCGGGGCTGGATCCCAGGACCCTGGGACCATGACCCAAGCCGAAGGCAGATGCCCAACAACTGAGCCACCCAGGCGCACCTAGGGGCATAGATATTTAAAATTGTTAGATCTTCTTGTTGGATAGACCCTTTAAGTATGATGTCGTGTCTTCCTCATCTCTTATTATAGTTTTTGGTTTAAAATCTAATTTGTCTGATATAAGGATTGCCACCCCAGCTTTCTTTTGGTATCCATTAGCATGGTAAATGGTTTTCTACCCCCTTACTTTCAATCTGGAGGTGTCTTTGGGTCTAAAATGTCTCTTGCAGACAGCATATCGATGGGTCTTGTTTTTTTTTATCCAATATGATACCCTGTTACATTCAGAGTAACTATTGAAAGATATGGATTTAGTGCCATCATATTGCCTGTAAGGTGACTGTTACTGTATATTGTCTCTGTTCCTTTCTGGTCTATGTTACTTTTAGCTCTTTCCTCGCTTAGAGGACCCCGTTTCAATATTTCTGTAGGGCTGGTTTCGTGTTCACAAATTCTTTTAGTTTTTGTTTGTCCTGGAAGTGAAATTAATTTTAATAATGTTTTATTTAACTCAGAATATCCAACGTATCATTTCAGTGTGTACTGAACATAAAATCATTAGTGAAATATTTCACATTCTTTATTTTAGTTAGTCTTCAAATTTGGTGTTATTTTACTTACATAACATCTCAGCAGGGATTGGCCACATTTCAAGTGCACATGCCACTGGCTGCCTCGTGGCCCCATTTTGCAGACAACCAACTTGTAGGTCAGATGACCTTTTCACTACCCCCCCACCCAACAGCCTCCACCACTTCCTTGAGCTTCAAGAGCAACCCCTCCCTCAGTGGCCTGCTGCTTACTACTTGCCAGTGGGGGCCACAAGCAGGCCAGGCCAGTGGGGAGCCCGCCCAACCCCATGATGGAGGCAGGAGGCAGTGCCCAGTGGAGAGGGCTTCCAATGTTGGGTGCACTCAGCTCACGGCTCTCCTTGGGGTATCCCAGGGGGAAGATCTCCTGGTCAGGAGCTCAGAACTCATCTACTCTGGGGAGCTGACTCGTGTTACACAGCCACAAGCCAAGAGCCAGCAGAGGATGTTTTTTCTCTTTGACCATCAGCTCATCTACTGCAAGAAGGTACCAGAATTGCTGTGCCCTGCTGGATGAGCCATTTAGAGCAGGAGTAGAGTGGGTGAAGCCGAGGACTGGGAGTAACTGCCAAAGAAAAGGAGCCACACACAGGTGGCTCCTTTTCCTGGGGACCTTCAGTGGAACAGGCCCTTTGAGGGTGATTCTCTGCAGAGGGAGCCAAATAGCCCAAGGACCATGGTGGTCTGACCAGGGCCCAGTGTTGTTGAGAATACCTTCCTGCTTGACCTAGCCCCTGCTTGCTTCTAAAGCCACCTCTCCTGTCCCTGCAAACCTCAGCTCCCCCTGAGCCCTGGGGTCCTTGCTCCCACTGCTTCTTTGCTGTAGCTTCTACTCCTCTCAACACATGGCCCAGGTGGCTCTGTCAAGGGAGCCTGCCTGGCTCCTGGCCCTGGGCCCAGCCTGGTAGGCCTGGTACTCTTCTCTATCATGCAGGGTGGGCCCTGGGCCACTGTTTCCATGGCTGCCTCCCCATGAGACTATGGGTACCCTAAAGACCCTCCAGGCCAGTCAGTAACTGAAGGCCAGCTCCTTCACTGAAGGAGTGAGGCTCCTGCATCATGGCTTCAGCACACAGCTGTGGGCCACACCACACTCACTCTGCCCTCATGAACCCACCATCTGCTGGGAAAGTGGGTGAGCAGCTCACTGGCCCTTCCAATTGCAGGGTGTGGGGTGAAAACATGGTCAGGAGAGTGGTTCAGAGGCCTGGGAGGGACCCGACAAGCAGGATTGGCCAGGAGCTCACAGAGTCTCTGGCAGGACCTTCTCCGCCGGGATGTGCTGTACTATAAGGGCCGAGTGGATATGGACAGACTGGAGGTGGTGGATCTGGAGGATGGAAAAGACAGAGATCTCCACGTGAGTGTCAAGAATGCTTTCCGGCTGCTATGCGGCACCACAGGAGAGAGTCACCTGCTGTGTGCCAGGAAGCCTGAGCAGAAGCAGCGCTGGCTCAAGGCCTTCGCCAGGGAGAGGGAGCAGGTGCGGCTGGACCAGGAGACAGGTGCGAGACGCCATCAGCCTTGCTCCAATGTGAGGGCCCACCCAGCCCTCCTAACCCCTGAACACAAGGTCAGGAGAACCTTGAGACTTGAGACAGCATGTCCCACCGCCTAAGGACCTCAGGTTTTGGCAAGGCTCCAGGGCACCTCTTCATTTCAGCCCCAGGGCATGGGTCTCCTGGCCTATTGGGGGTTTGCTTCCAGAACACTCACATATGCATGCACACTTCCTAAGGTGGGGGCCCTCTGCTCAGTTGCAGAGACCCAGTGAAGCCTCTTTCCAACACAAAGCATTCAAGTAGGATTTAGGCACTGGCTGTGAGAAGCCTCCCCCACCCTAACATAAGCAAGGCACCTTCCCACTGCATTCTTCTCCTCTCCATGGGCCCCTCGGCATCATGCTCAAGAGTGACCAGATTGGCTCTTGGTCTGGGAAAGCCACAGTGCAGAGAAAGGACACTAGATGCTAGATACATCAGGGGTTGGGTCAGGGTGAGAGATGGGATAGAGCAAGGATGTGGGGAGGGCCCTTGCACATCTCCTCTGCCTGGTTGGTCAAGGCAGGCTGGCTGAGCAGGATGCCGAACATCTGCAGCATGATGGGATCCCAGGTCCTGTGGGAGGTGCAGGGTACACAGAGGACCACACAGATGCCAGGAGACACAGGGCAAGAGGAATATTGGCTGGGGAGGTGGGGGAGGAGAAAAGGCAGCCAACTCCTCAAGGTAAGCAGAGGTCTCATTTGTGGCCCTCCCTCCCAGGCTTCTCCATCACCGAGCTGCAGAGAAAGCAGGCCATGCTGAATGCCAGCAAGCAGCAGGCCACTGGGAAGCCCAAAGGTAAGCAGACGGTTCCCTGCTGCCTTCCATAGCAGCCTGGCCCTAGCCATGATCAAACTCTTCTCTGACCCCCCAAAGGCAGCTAGCTCCTGGGGCCCACCTGCTGCCCACTGCCCTTTGCAGGTAATTGTTCCCAAAGATTGGTGTTGAGGCCGCTGGTAACAAAGCTTTCATCAGTGTGCAGTTGATTTTGCTCTCAATTCCCTTGGGTACCCCAGAGCAGGAGCATTAGTGGAAGTGCACCTCCCCAGGCAGGATTTCTGGGAGGCCTTTTCAGTCACCTGGCAAGGAGCTCATATCCCCATTCCTACAGAGATGTTAAATGCCTGGCATGCAGCCTGTTCCATGGAGGAGCTCCAGGGCCCCACACCATCTCTGCAGGCTAGCAGGTGGCCCAGTCCACTAGGTGTGGTGGGCCCCATAGGAAGGCAGTTCCCTCCCGTGGGACAGGCCCTATCCCACCCCCCTCCCGAACAGAGGCTGCCGCTATGCCCTGTGCCACCTGGCTCCCTAGGCACCTATGATCCCTGCTTTCCTCTGCCCAGCCCTCAGCCGGCCCTACTACCTGGCACGCCAGAAGCACCCAGCACTGCCCGCCAGCCTGCCCCAGCAACAGGTCTTGGTACTGGCAGAGCCCAAGCGGAAGCCGTCCACCTTCTGGCACAGCATTAGCCGGCTGACACCCTTCCGCAAGTGAACCAGCTCCCCATCCGACAGCACTGTCTGGACCTGCCCTGCCAGTGGGCCTCCAGCTTTTTCTCCCCGAGGCTCACCGCATGTGGCCTCCTCTGCTGGTCACGCACACTGAAAGTTACGGACTGAGCGAGGGAGCTGCTCGGTGCCCCATTCGTGGATTCCTCCCCACTACTGGTGCACTGAAGACACCAGCTGGAGGGGCAGGGGCCCACAGCGGTGAGCCTCCTGCCACCCTCTGGATCTCTATGGGTCCTCCTGGGAGCCACTGGCCAGGCCAGTGTGTAGAAGACTGGCCGCTCTGAACCCTCTTCTCTGGACATCTGATCATCCCTCCTCCTGTTTCCTCTGGGCAGGGGACCATCTGCCTTTAGCCCCTGCAAAGTTGGGCTCTGTGCCCCTCTGCCCTCCAATTGTCCCTCAGGCTCCCAGTCCCCAGCTGGTGGTGCCAGGCAACTTGCATCCCTGGAGGTTGGGAACCAGAATTCTCTGCACAAAAATGTCTGGCCCAGAGCCAACTCATTTTTGCCTCCCAGCCCCTCTAGGCACTCCTGGCTGCTGGACACCCTTCCTCACTTGTGATGTGTTTGTTTATAGTGGAAAAGAAAACAAAACCATAGTCACTGAATACTTCCGACAGGGTCTGTGACCAGCCCACATGCAGTTGTGGGTTGACTCCAGAACCTGGTCCCGGTTTTTTTGTTTGGATTGTGCTGTTTTTCTAACAATGGGGAAAAAGAATTGTTATCAGTGACACAGAAAGATTGCCTTACCCTAAGTGAGCGTGAGAAGCCATAAGGACTGAATTCTGTGGCCCAGCATCAAGGACTGACCCACCAACCCAGAGGCCGGTGGACATGTGAGTTAGAGGGAAGCCCACGTCCCACTGAGAAGGGTTCCCCATGAGTAGAGCCGGGACCTGGCTTGTGGGTGTGGAACACTGAGCTGCCCCTCTGGCCCACGGGAATTCAGCAGCATGTACAGTCAGTCACTCTTGCACTATACCTTCTCCAAGCCAGAAACCACATTTAATTTCATAAAGAAACTTATGAAAAATAACCTGGCTGCCAGCCCTTGTTTTTCCATTTGTGTCTGTGTATTTTCTTCTTTGCATGCCCCATCCTTCCTGTACCTCTTATACCTGTCTCTGCCCTGGGCCTTCCATTCCTTCAACAGAAAGGAAGAGTCCAGCATCACCCAGTGTGGCGGGAGCTCACTTAGCTGCAGACCATGCCCTCAGAGCTTTGGTGGACAGAAGCAAAGGTGATGGGGGAAGTATTTCAGAAGCTCAGAAGGAGCTGGGAGGACAATGTGTGGCCTGGGAGCTGTCCTGGTGTGGCTCCTCCAACCTATTCAGGCCTGGAAGCTTCCCTGGCTGCTCCCCGAGTTCGATGTTTAGCTGAAGTTGGCAAATGTCAATTTGGGGAACAGGAAGTCTGCAATCTTTCTGAATCTTAGCATCCTCCTCAGCGAAATGGAGAATGCGTCCTCCCAGGATGAGCCAGGCCACAGGACCAGAAGAGGAACAGGGCCAGCTTCCCTCCCCTTCCCCCGGGGGAAAGAGTCCCCACAACCTGCTGCCTCCACACACCCTTACACACTGAGATGTCGGTGCCACACAAGGTCACCGGGGCTGAGCACCACAAGGTCCTCTGTCCCCAAACCCTGGATTTCCTAACTTGAAAGAATCTATACCACTTCCCAGCCAGGCCATGCCACCTCGAGATAAAACCTACAGGGGAAAAAATTTTTTAAAAAATCACAACATGCAACACAAGTCAATCTTTATTGAAAACTGCAGTATTAATACATAACAATTCTTGTTACAATAAACGTGCTTTTAAGAATTTTAAATCTGAGCTCATCTACTCATCAGATTGCATAAAAAATTAAAATAGTATGAATTTACACATAATGGAACTGGCTCAGGATGGATGTTCCATTCCTTTGTATTGATTGACACCGTAAGTTCAATGCAGAGGTGAGAGATGCCTTTAACACTGGAAGACAACGCTGACTTAAGCTTAAAAAAAGTACCAAAAGAACGGTCTAAAAAAACAGTATTTAAAAATCATTAAAAAAAAAAAAAAGGAACCATTTCCTAGTCAGTCACAGCCCATGTGGCTCCTTGGGGCCTCTCCTCCATCACAGCAACCCTGCCAGGAGTCCAGCAGAGCCTATTTTACTGACCACTAGTCTGCACAAGGGCCCGTGGGATACTTACAAGGCTCAGGAGGCCCAAACGAGAGACACCTGTCATCTCCAACACACCAGCCCTGGGAGTGCGGGTCTCCTGAAGCCCTCTGCAGGCTTCCTGAACAGACACCTGCCTCTCCTCTGTCTCCCTGTCCCAAGTAAGTGAACTTTAGTCCTGGGGATTCAAATAAGGTTATCCCTAGGGTTTTCTGTTCTTCAAATGAATGGGGGGGTGGGTGGGCTGCATGCTAGGGGTGGGGGGAGGAGACAAATCCTCTAAAACATGTAACATCAACTTTGCAACTTTCAACCCAAAAAGATCAGACCCTCCTCTGCAGCAGGTCATCTGCAAGTCTGTTCAAAAAAGTCTGATGCACCTTCAGAAAGCTCAGGCTGAGTAATAAACAGCTCAGGGAAAAAACACAAACACTTGAGATGTGCTAGAGAGGAGCTAAGCAGTCTGCCCTTCCCCTGAGCCAACCACACTCCTCTATAGAGACACCCCCACCCACCCTTAGAAAGCACCAGAGAGAAGAACCGGAAGCTGCCCCCCGCCCTCAAGCCACTCAGCCTTAAAACTGCCCATGAGCCTGCTGAGGGGTCAGACAGGCATCCTGTCCTGTCGGTTGGCAATGAATGGGGTATCCAGCCATTAATTGCCAGATAGGGAGAAGGTGGCCCAACTGGTCAGGGAAATACTGTTTCCAACTGTTTCCAAGAACTGAAAAAGTCTGGATTTCCTTTTGGAAGTGGGCCCCAATGTTGATGTGGTTGGCATGTGCCACCTTTCACCACCGGCTGGCAGGCACACTCACAGAAACCCATGTGCCATATAGCAGCATAGCCAAAGTGCCTTAAGAATGTATTTCCTCTCATTATAGAAGTGATGGTGCCACCAGATGGAGCAACGCACTGTATGCCCAGCGTGGGAAGGGCAAGATGCCTGCCAACCAGGTGCCCAGGTTGGAGGCTCAAGACCTCCCTCATGTCCTATAAATACTGCATTTGCATAGCACTCAAGAAAAAGAGTCACAGAACAGCAACTGGTTGGCCTAATAACCACACCAACAAGAATGTTCTGAAAAGATTTAACACGATACATAAAAGGTTCTGGAAGCGCCCGGCCTCCATCCCTATCACCATGAATGGCCCTGGCCGTGATGTTGGCTTCACTTCACAGAGGCAGCAAGCTGATGGGACCAATGCTCTTCACTAAACACTCAAGTCACCTAGCCCAGATCCTAACAAAATTTCCATAAGCAAAGAGACCTCCTAAACCTTAGCAGAGAGGCTGCAGAACAATTTTTTTTTTTAATACCCATGATGACGTTCATGTTTAGAGGAATTAGGTCCTTCACTTGCCTATCTCCACTTCTGAAAGAACCATAATTCAGCCGAAAGACTCTCAAATTAGGAATGTCACATACAAAAAGAAAGGCAAAGTTTCTCTGAATGTTCCATTATTATGCTTGGGATATCAAATTATGCAAATTTATAACAGAAGTCTATTCCTTAATTAATTTTACTGGAATTAAATGCTGTTAAAATTACAACCTATGATAGTTTTGCTACTATTCGTATGTCCAGATTCTTACCTGCTAGGCAAGATCTACCTTTCATTATATTTGATAGTTGATGCCCTGATAGGTTCAAAATTGAAGATTTCCAGAGATGTATTCCATAATGCAAAAGTATTTGATAAAGTCTCCCAAAACTCACCTTCATAAAAGGAAAAAAAGATTAAAAAAAATTATAAGGGGGAAAGTGTTTATGAAGCTGATATAAAAGGGGGCAAAATGCAACCCACCCTTCTTGCTCTCAAAAACACCATTTAATTCAGTGCTTGTGAAAACGCTCACCCTGTGTGTGCCATGTCTCAAGCAAGCCCAATGAAGCATCCTATATAACTTCTATCTTGCCTCAATTCAAATAACTCCACCCCCTTACACGTAGTTTTGTGTGTGTGTGTGTGTCTATGTGCATGTGTGCACCCATTTTGATGTTTAGGGCTTTACTAAAGCATACATTAAAATTGTATTTTCTCTTAATCTATTACACTAAACTGGGGAAACTGACTTTCCTTTTACTTGGTCAGTTCAGCCCTGGAACCCTTAGAACCTATCAGATATTTATTACAAACCATCTACTATACAGATGGAATTACCAACAAAGAGTTGAAGAAGTGGACACAAAACATGTGCCTGAAGTAAATGGTTCACACACACACACACACACACACACTGACAAACACATGTGAGTTAAGTGCTAATGAAGCAATTTAAAGTACTTATCAGTAAGCACACTATGTTAATAAACATTAGGAATAAGGAATTTTCTGTTTACAATGATCCATGCAAAAATATTCCTAAACTTCTTATAAAATGTGAAAAAAAAAATTATGGGGTACTTACTACAAAAAATAAGGTTACCAAAGGCTCAGGGGTCAGGTGTCCTACTCACCAAATGGGGCCGAATGCCAAACCAGTGCCAGAGTCCTGACCTAGCTGCCAGAGATGTAGGGGCAGGGTCCCCTCCCCCACCAAAGCCCACAACACTTGAAACAATGATGGGGTGAACAGGAGCATACCCCACGCCCACCTGACAGACTGCTGAAAGGGAACAAAACCCTCACCCTCCCACCCCCTCTCTGAACAGACACACACTCCCATCGATACAAGTTGGGCACATTTAGGCAAAAAAATCCTCTTCATTTCTTATGTACAATATTCAGACTTTAAACACAAAATCCTTTCCAAATAAATCCTGGCAGGCAAATGCATTCTGATGCTGCCTCGCCCTTTGCTGTCCATACCTGCTTTGTGCTAAGAGCCCTCAGCTACAAGACATGGCAGACAAGGCTCACAGACAAGAGGCACCAGCCCTTCCCTCACATCTTCACAGACCCATCTCCAGGAGCAGCCTCCAAATTTTCTGAGAAGATGACAAGTCCCTAGCAAGTGGATGGGTCCAAACACAGCCACAGCCCTGCCCATCTACAAGAAACAACTTCAAATAAAGTTTTGTTCCCTTTTAATAGTTCTTAAATATACAACTTTCTTCATAACAGACAGCTGAAATCTTTGCCCTTCTTTGGCGAGGAGGGTGATGGGGAGTGCGGTGAGAACAGCAATGCCTATCTATGTTTTCAGTGGACTGAAACATTTCTTGGGGCGGGGCGGGAGGAATGGTTTTCTGTGCTAAATAAAGGAGAAGCCAATACCTCCTACAAGTGTGGCTGTTTCTCCTTCACAAGTCTTCCATCCCAGGAAAATAATTTAGTTCTACATAGGACTTTTCCAGTAAAGATACAGAAAACTTCATCTCTATCTGTAAGACGCTTGTAATGAAAACTTAAATGGCAGAGAAAATTGCTTTGCTGATACACAGACCACCTCTTGCCCCTAGCTATACTGGCCACACACACTACACTTTCATGATGATCTTTAAGAATGTCCATACCACAACGCCCCGCAAGACTAAATGGCAAGATAGGGATGTCCAGTAAGCTGGCTGCGTCCCCGGCAGTGGTGGCTCTCCCTGCACTCTCCCTGTCCCCGTAACTCTCTCCCTTTGCCGTGCAGTCATTGTGAAAGAAACAGATGGCTGAAAACTCAAAAGTCCACATTACCAACTGGCAATCCACCTCAACCCCAAAGGCTGAAGAATCATCATCTAAGGGATTTCAGATACTCTATGAAGAAATTCACTTTAACACTTTTAACTTTAAGACTCTGCATACATTACAACAGTGCATTAGTGATACAAGTTATAAAATGCTTTTCCATTCCTTTGGGTTTTGCATATGATGGTTTTGCATCAGTCACTGCAGGTAGATTGAGCAAGCTTTGTTTTTGTGTTTTTTTAAACATGCATTCAACTAGGTATGATTCAGAATAGATTAATACTCCCTTTTAATCATTACAGTTAGCTAAAAAATTGCCAGGCAGCCCACAAAACAGGATTTGCTTTAAGACCAACCCACAGAGTTAGTTGGAGACTAATGGTGCTGGGACCTGCTGGGCTGGGCCATAGTAGTGTTTAGCTAAGTGTAGAGAGCATTAAGAAGAAAGTCCGGGTTGGAGGCGCGAGGCCTGCAGCACCAGCTGTGGAACCTCCATGATGTGACTGCACAGCTCCATCCTCAAACCTGGCGGGGAAGAAAGACACAGTCAACAAAGAGTGCCTCTGGCACCGTTGCTCCAAAAAGGAGGTGTTTCATTCAACTCAAGGAGGACGAAATCCACCAGGACCAGAAAGGGCAGCAGCAGGAGAGGCCACTGCTCCTGGTTCCGTGGACTCAGAGAGACTTCCAGTTACAACTAGAATCCTATTTCCTGCAGAAGGCAGTAGGAGATTAGAGCATGCAAGAGGAAAGGAACAAAGTCTATAGTGTATACAGCAAGTACTCCATGGTTCCCTTCCTTCTTCTACTTTAGAGAGTCCCAATAAGAACAAAAATTTAAATACCACACTGCTCTTGGATTAACAGGTAGCATTTTTCTCATTAGTGCTTAAAATATGTTAGGTTTGCCATTCTGTACTGAAAAAAACACACTTTAATCAAGAGCCAACACAGGCTTCACTGGTCACTTACATTTGCAGGGTGATCACCACTGAGGGGGCACGTAGCTGTAGGTGGGCGTTCCTGGGGCCCGATATGTGGGCACAGTGACTGGGTGAGGGGCAACAGGAGTTGGGGAGTGGGTGGTCAGCAGGGTACCTGGAAGAAAGAGCAGCTGTCTCAGTGGCAGGCAGCACCACCACACACAAGGCGAGCCTGTGTCACCACACAGCTCCACGCTGCCCGACGAGACAGCTCTGGCCCGGCCTGCTTTGAAAGGAAGGAGGTACACAGAAGGAGGGGTAGTCTCGACCTAGAGTGCTGTCAGAACTCTGATTGTACACAACTCAAAAGTTGTACGAACACAGCAAGCTCATATGATAATGTCTATAGAAGGCTTTGTGTTTTCCCTTCACACGAACATACTCAATGATTTCTGGAAATCAGGTAATTGACAAAATAAAAAAATTCAGCCTTAAAAAGGAAGGAAATTGGTTACATGCTACAACATGGATGAACCTTGAGGACATTATCTTAAGTAAAATAAGCCAGTCACAAAAAGATACATCCAAAAAGACTCTACTTATATGAGGTATCTCGAGTAGTCAAACTGACAAAGTAAACGGTGGTGGCCAGGGGCTGGGCTGGGCTGGGGGTGAGGGGCACGGGGGATAAGTGGAATTGTTATTTAATGAGCAGACCTTCAGTTCTGCAAGGTGAAAAAGTTCTGTTTTACAAAAATGTGACTATACTTAACATTACTAAACTATATACAGTTAAAAATGGTTAAGATGGTAATAAACTGGAGAGAGGGAAGACTCCAAACTACATGAGCTTCTGAGTACATGAAGATAATGTATTCCCTTATAACTACAGAAAACTTAGCAACTCTCTGAGCCCATCTGTAGATAAGCAGAACCTCAAACCTAACAGCCTCACTTTGTTTCTCTTCACTTCCCATTTCCCTGCCCACAACCAGCCCACAGCCTGCCATCCCTCCCTCCACATGCCTCAAACATGCAGTTTCTGTCTCTTCACAGATAAGTATGGGAAACTCAAATACAATGGAGACTTTGGGCAGAAAACACACACCTTTCTCTCTGGCACAATCTCCTCAAGATAAAAAAAAAAAAGGGGGAAACAACATTGGGAGAAAAAAATACCAACAAAACAAAAACAAAAAAACACAGCCAATGGCAAACACGTGCATCTTGTGTACCTGGCCGCCCGGCCACAGACAACTCATATGCCCTCTGGAGGTAACCTAATCCCTACATATTACGTCAAGTCCCCAGGGGCTCCATAGTCCAAGAAGATGTGTACATCCTACCCAGGAGACTCATGTCTCTGTGATTTATTTTTCTGACCAAGGGAAGCCTTGGGAAATAACGTCGACCAATGCCAAAGGATTTCTACAAGTAGCTGTTAATGACTATTAACACAAAGCCAGTTTTCTTAGATTTATGCAAACACCAACATTCACACAAATTGCCCTGCAAAGACAGCCCACACTAAAGGGCGGTACCAGGAGGGCCAGCCCACCTAGACACAAAGTAATTCCCTTCTGCTCAAGCTTGGTATGCTCCTCAGGGGGACTGGCAACTCCTCGGCCCTACTGCCAAGGGCTCAGCTCACCCGTCAAATACAGAGATCACTATCCAGTCGTGCCCACAGGGACGGTACCTGGTTCTTGGCTTGTCACTCTAAACCCCAGACTCCTCTCAACTGAAAGGAGAAGAGGAGGAAATGAAGGGAAGGGAAAGAAAAAGATCATATGCTGTTCCTTTCCTGACGAGTATGTCCTTCCATACAACTCGAGCCATGAAAAATCAAACCAAGGGTCAAAGAATTAGTGAGCTCTCCCTTCCCCCGGCTCTCACACCATCATAAAACAGGCAACCCAGGGTCAAGGACTCACCTGCCGACATGGCCATAGTGGTCCCAGCCACCATGCCCATGGTGACGCCGTTGCCTCTAGGTGGAGGGATGGGAGCAGGGTACACCGTCGCCGGCATGCCATTGGGCTGCACCACTGTGGTGTGGTGGATGACGTGAGGGGGTGCTGCGTACAGGGGCTGTGTGTAGTACGTGCCTTGCTGTGGAGAAGAGGAGAGACAACTGCCACAGGGCTCCACACCCCATAGATCAGAGCCCAGAGAGAACCAACCCTTCCCATACGCACAGTGCCCGTGAGCACCATTAAGAGACCCACAGCACACCCCAGGCCTACCTGTGCGTAGGGGCTCTGCTGGGGGTAGGCACTTCGCACAGGGTACACAGCGGTCTGGTAGGGGTTGGGGGAGGAGGAGTATGGTGGCACCGCCCCGCTGGTGGGGGAACAGGACACTTTGTAAGGTGTGCCAGGAGTGTAACCTGAAACAAAGAAGCCAATGGCCGTGAAAAACCCAGAGCTTTTCCTCTAAGGTCAGGAACAAGACAAGGCTGTCCACTCTCACCACTGTTATTCAACACAGTACTGGAAGTCCTAGGCACAGCAGTCAGACAAGAAATAAAAGGCATCCAAAATGGTAAGGAGGAAGTAAAACTGTCTATCTGCAGATGACATGACACTACACATAGAAAACTCTAAAGACTCCATCAAGAAACTATTAAAATAAATGAATTCAGTAAAACTGAAGGACACGAATATACAGAAATCTGTTGTGTTTCTAC
This sequence comes from Callorhinus ursinus, assembly GCF_003265705.2. Taxonomy (NCBI): domain Eukaryota; kingdom Metazoa; phylum Chordata; class Mammalia; order Carnivora; family Otariidae; genus Callorhinus; species Callorhinus ursinus. The sequence goes on along the minus strand of NW_027397176.1, from coordinate 867,227 downwards.
ACACTAGTAAAAAGTAGAAGAGAAATTAAGAAAACAGTCCCACTTACAACTGTACCAAAAAGAATAAGATACCTAGAAATAAATCTAACCAAGGAGGTGGAAGACCTGTGCTCTGAGAACTGTAGAACACACTTATGGAAGACAACACAAACAAATGGAAAGCTACACCACACTCATGAACTGGAAGAATATCCTTAAAATGTCCTTACTACCAAAAGCAATATACAGATTCAATGCAATTCCTATCAAAATACCAATAGCATTTTTCTCAGAACTAGAACACACAATCCTAAAACTTGTATATGGAACCACAAAAGACCCCAAATAGCCAAAGCAATCTTGAGAAAGAAGAACAAAGCTGGAGGTATCACAATCTCAGATTTCAAGATATATTATAAAAATGTAATCATCAAGACAGTATGGTACTAGCATAAAAACAGACACATAGATCAATGGAACAGAATAGAGAGCCCACAAATAAACTCATGTTTAAATGGCCAATTAATAATCTACAACAAAGGAGGCAAGAATATACCATGGGGAAAAGACAGTTTAATAAATGGTATTGGGAAAAGTGGACAGCTACATGCAAAAGAATGAAACTGGACTACTTTCTTATACCACACACAAAAATTAAAATGGAATAAAGACCTAAATGTGAGATCTGAAACCTTAAAAAAGTCCTAAAAGAAAATCTAGGCAATAATCTCTTGTACAATGGCCTTAGCAACACATTTATGGATCTCTCAAGCAAGGGAAACAAAAGCAAAAATAAACTATTAGAACTACATCAAACTAAAAAGCTTCTGCACAGGGGCTCCTGGGTGGTGCAATTGATTGAGCATTCGACTCTTGGTTTTGGCTCAAGTCACGATCTCAGGGTCATGGAATCGAGCCCCCTGCCCGGCTCCAGGCCCCACACTAAAGGAGTCTGCTTGGTTTCTCCCTCTGTCCCTCCCTCCTGCACTCGCTCTCTCTAAAATAAATAGATCTTTAAAAATAATAAATACATAAATAAATAAATAAATAAACAGCAAGCTTCTGCACAGCAAAGTAACCCATGACAAAACAAAAAAGACAACCTACTGAATGGGAGACAAGATCTGCAAATGAAAAATCTGATAAGGGGTTAATATCCAAAATTACATGAAGAACACTACCAAAAAAACAATCCAGTTAAGAAATGGGCAGAAGACCTGAATAGACATTTTTCGAAACAAGATCCCAGGTGGTTAACAGACACATTAAAAGAGGGTCAACATCACTCATCATCAGGGAAATACAAATCAAAACCACAATGAGATCTCACCTCACACCAGTCAGAATGGCTAGTATCAAAAAGACAAGAAATAATAAGTGCTGGTAAGGATGTGGAGAAAGCGGAACCCTGGTGCACTGCTGGTGGGAATGAAACTGGTGCAGCCACTACAGAAAATAGTATGGACATTCCTCAAAAAGTTAAAAACAAACAAATACCACATGATCCAGTAATTCCACTATTGGGTATTTAACCAAAGAAAATGAAAACACTAGTTTGGAAAGATACATACACCCCTATGTTTATTGTAGCATTATTTACAACAGCCAAGATATGGAAGCAACCCAAGTATCCAATGATAGAATGGATAAAGATGATGTCAAGTATATGTACATGTACACACACACACACACACACACACACACACACACACACACACACACTGGAATACTACTCAGTCATAAAAAAGAATGAGATCTTGTCATTTGCAACAACATGGATGGACCTAGAGGATATTACGTTAAGTGAAATAAGTCAGACTGAGAAAGACAAATACCATATGATCCAGTGATTTCACTTATATGTGCAATCTAAAAAACAAAACAAAACAAAAACCACAAACAGACTCAAAAATAGAGAACAAAGCAGTGTTTGCTGGGCTGGGGGAGGAGGGAACGGTGATGGGCAAAACAGGTGAAGGGGATTAAGAGGTACAAACGTCCAGTTATAAAGTTCAGTCATGTAGACGAAAAGTAGAGTACAGGGAATATAGTCAATAATACTACAATAACACTGTATGACTATGCTAAGCAATGAGCAATACACAGAAACGTTAAATCACTATGTTTATACACCTAAAACTAATAAAAAATAAATTTAAAAAGGAAAGAAAAAAAGGCCTTAATTCAAACCCACTTTCAGGCCCAGCACCGGGAGGAACCACGTGTGCAGTGAGGAACAAAGCAATGTTACAGCCCTGACTGCAGTCAAGATCTGACACCACTGTGGCCCTGTCTATCCTCCACAAACATCTGACTTCATTTCTAGACCTGATGTGCAAGTTTGTTTGTGGGGACTGGGAGAGAAGGGAAAAAACAAAGGAGAAAGTTCTACTGAGAGTATACTCAACACAGGAATAGGAAAGAAATACCTGTCCTGTGGGAATACAAATTGGTATACCTTCCTGGGCCACAATCTGGCATTAAAAGTATGGACTGGAACAGACTCAACTGTAAGAATTCTCATCATGGTGTTGTTTATTACAGCAAAATAAAAGGGGACAGGGGAGAAACTTGTCAAACACCAGGGCTAAGGTAAAAAGATTTGAGTTAAGACAGCAAGTTGAACACATACATTTGCCTCTGTCCCCACCCAAAGTGACAATAAATCAGATTAATAAGTTAAAGACGTAAAGCCACACAGACAAAGAATGGGAGAGAAGACAACACTTTGGAACCTAAAAAGCAAAAGTGGAAAATGATTTGGCAGACTCAAAATAGCTACATCGCAGCCAACAGTGGAGAGGGCCGAGAAGCAGCCTGCTACCAGGAACACCCCTTCCCCAAAACCTGGAAACTATCAGCACTTGCTTCCAGTTGATGCAGGGCTAAAAATCTGGAAGAGTGGCTAGAGTCTATTTGCTAAGCAGGAAGATGTCTGGCTCCCCATTCTTCCTGACTCCCCATCCCAACAAAGAAGAGTGGCTTATTCTCAAGGAAGGGTATGAGAGGGTCTCTGAACTACTATGTTCTTAGCAGCTTTATTCATAATGACCAAATGTCCACCAGCAAACAGGTACATCCATAGAATAAAATACTAGTAAGCAACCAAAAAGATACAACTGCTGATACATACAACATGGGATAAATCTCAAACTATAAGATGCAAAAGCAGCCAGACATAAGGATACATGCTGAGAGGTGCCTAGCTGGCTCAGTTGGTGGAGCACCTGACTCTTGATCTCAGAGTCCTGAGTTCAAGCCCCACATTGGGCACAAAGCCTACTTAAGAAAATTTTCAATTATTAAAAAAATGCATGCTAACTTCACTGATAGGAAACTCTAGGAAAGACCAACCTAATATTCCAAGATAGAAAACCGATTGGTGGTTGTCAGGGGCCAGAGGGCATGAAGGAACTTTTCGGGGAATGAAGTCACTTGACTGTGGTGGTGTTACACAACTGTATACTCCTGTCTAAACACACCAGACCAACTGCTTAAAAGGATAACTTTTAGTATATGTAAATTATACCTCAATAAAACTGCTTTCTAAAAGTGAGAGGGGCTCCCGGGTGGAGCACTCAGTTAAGTGTCCAACTCTTGGTTTTGGCTCAGGTCATGATCTAAGGGTGATGAGACTGAGCCCTGCTTCGGGATCCACACTCAGGGTGGAGTCTGCTTGAAGATTCTCTCCCTCTGCCCCTCCCTCTCTCTAAACCTCTAAAATAAATAAATCTTCAAAAAAATTTTTTTAAAAAAAGGTGTCTATTTCTCATTCATTACAAGACAAGGGCTCACTCACTCACACTTAATTCATGGGAGTGTCAGACAGTACAACTGCTCAAAAAGCTAGAGAAATACTTTCCACAGGACCCAGCAATTCACGCTCAGATATCTGCCCTAGAAGAATGAAAATGTATATTCACACCAGGACTTATAAAAATTGTTCACCAAACTTCTTCATAATAGACAAAAATTGGGAAATAACGTTCATCAAAAGGAGAATGGATAAATGATACATCCAAATAAAAAATACTAAGTATCAAAAGGAAAAAACATGAATAAATCTCAAACCATGTTGAACACCATGTTGAATGTTTAAAAGACACCAGACACACAGAAGAGCACACATTGTATAATCTCATTCTCAATACGAAGCCTATAAATATACCTATGGTGGGAGAAAGGGGAAGGGTGGTTTGGAGAGGGCAGAACAAAAGCATCTGGGATGATCAAAGTGCTTGGTATTTTCCTTCAGACGTGATAACATGAGTATATACAATTGCCAAATCGGTCTAACCGAACACTTAATACATGGGTGTTTGTGCATAAATTATACCTTAAAAAACAAGCTAAGTGAGGCATCTGGGTGGCTTAGTCAATTAAGCATCTGATTACTGACTTTGGCTAAGGTCATGATCTCAGGGTCCTGAGATCACGCACCACGTCGGGTTCTGCGCTCACTGGGGAGTATGCTTGAGATTCTCCTGTCACTCTCCCCCTCCGCCCCCCAGACCAAGCTCACACATGCTCTCCCTCAAATAAATAAATCTAAAAAAAAAAAAAAAAAGCTGAGTAATAAAAAATTAAAATTAGGGGCACCTGAGTATTAAAAAATTAAAATCAGTCATTAAGCGTCTGCCTTCGGGTCCTGGGATCAAGCCCATCGGGCTCCCTGCAACACGGGAAGCCTGCTTCTCCCTCTCCTACTCCCCCTGTTTGTGTTCCCTCTCTTGCTGCCTCTCTCTGTCAAATAAATAAATAAAATCTTTAAAAAAAAAGTTAGAAAATTTTTATTATTGGACTGTGGTTAGAAGTGGACATATATTTTGTTTTTAATTTAAGGGAGAGAAAGAGAATGAATGATCCCAGGAATTTAAGATTACTTATTTATTGGGAAGGAGGGGCAGAGGGAGAGAGTATCTCAAGCACACTCCCCGCTGAGGAGTGGAGGCCAACCATGCATGGCTTGATCTCCTGACCCCGAGATCATGACCTGAGCCAAAATCAAGAGTTAGATGCTTAACCAACTAAGCCACCAGGTGCCCCAAAATGCACCAGTTTTATTTCTTTATTTAAATTCCATAGCACATCATTAGTTTCAGATGAAGTGTTCAATAATTCATCAATTGCATATAGCACCCAGTGCTCATCACATCACATGCCCTCCTTAATGCCCATCACCCAGTTATCCACCCCCCTGCCCACCTCCCCTCCAGCAACCCTCAATTCTTTCCTATAGTTAAGTCTCTCACGGGTTTTGTCCCTCTCTGAAGATTTCCTGTTCACTCTTCCCTCCTTTCCCCTATGATCCTCTATGCTGTTTCTTATATTCCACATATGAGTGAAACCATGTAATTGTCATTCTGATTGACTTATTTCACTCCAGGTGCATGCACATCTGTGTAATTAAATTAGAAGTATTCATCCTTTCTGATGACTAATATTCCATTGTGTTTACATGTGTGTGTATATACATATATATATCACATCTTCATCCATTCATCATCTGCCAGTAGACATCTCAGCTCATTCCAGTTTCGTTATTGTGGACACTGCGCTATAAACATTGAGGTGCAGGTGCCCCTTCAGATCACTACATTTGTATTGTTGGGGTAAATACCTAGTAGTGCAATTGCTGAGTTGTAGGATAGCTGTATGTTTAACTTTTGAGGAACCTCCATACTGTTTTCCAGAGTGACTGTACCAGCTTGCAATCCCCCCAACAGTATAAAAGGGTTGCCCTTTCTCTGCATCCCTGCCATTTGTTGTTTCCTGTCTTGTTAATTTTAGCCATTCTAACTGGTGTGAGGTGATATATTATTGTGGTATTGATTTGTATTTCCCTGAGGCTGAGTGATATTGAGCATTTTTTCATTGGTCTGTTGGCCGTTTGGATGTTTTCCTCAGAGAAAAGTCTGTTCATGTCTTCTGCCCATTTCTTAACTGGATTATTTGTTTTTTGGGTGTTTAGTTTGGTTAAGTTCTTTATAGATCTTGGATACTAGCCCATTATCTGATTATGTCATTTGCAAATACCTTCTCCCATTCCATAGGTTGCCTTTTAATTTTGTCAACTGTTTCCTTTGCTGTGCAGCTTTTTATCTTGATGAAATAGGTTATTTTTGCTTTTGTTTGCTTGCCTTTGGAGACATGTCTAACAAGAAGTTGCTGCAGCCGAGGTTGAAAAGGTTGCTGCCTGTGTTCTTCTCTACAATTTTGATAGATTCGTGTCTCACAGTTAGGTCTTTTATCCATTTTGAGCTTATCTTTGTGTATGGTGCAAGAAAATGGTCCAGTTTCATTCTTCTAACATGTGGCTGTCCAATTTTCCCAGCACCATTTATTGAAGAGACTGTCCTTTTTCCACTGGATATTCTTTCCTGTTTTGTCAAAGATTACCTGAGGGTCCATTTTGGGATTCTCTATTCCATTCCACTGATCTATGTGTCTGTTTTTCTGACAGTGCCATGCTGTCTTGATAGTCACAGCTTTGTAAACCCAAGCCTGAAGTCCGGCATTGTGAGGCCACCAGTTTTAGTTTTCTTTTTCAACATTCCTCTGGCTATTCAGGGTCTTTTCTGGTTCCATACAAATTTTAGGATTATTTGTTCCAATTCTGTGAAAAATGTTGATAGTATTTTGATATGGATTGCACTGAATGTGTAGATTGCTCTGGGTAGCACATTTTAACAATATTTATTCTTCCAATCCATAAGCATGGAATGTCCTTCCATTTCTTTGTGTCTTCCTCAATTTCTTTCACAAGTGTTCTGTAGTTTTTTGAGTACAGATCATGTGCCTCTTTGGTTAGGTTTATTCCTAGGTATCTTATGGGTTTCGGTGCAATGTAAATGGGACTGATTCCTTAACTCTTTTTTGTTGTTGTTGTTTTAAAGATTTATTTATTTATTTGACAGAGAGAAACACAACGAGAGAGGGAACACAAGCAGGGGGAGAGGGAGAAGCAGGCCTCCCGCTGAGCAGGGAGCCCGATGCGGGCTTGATCCCAGGACCCTGCGATCATGACCTGAGCCAAAGGCAGAGGCCTAACAACTGAGCCACCCAGGCACCCTTAACTCCTCTTTTCTTCTGTCTCATTGTTAGTATATAAAAATGCAACTGGTTTCTGTGCACTGATTTATATCCTGCCACGTTACTGAATTCCCATATGAGTTCTAGCAATTTTGGAGTGGAGTCTTTTGGGTTTCCCACATAAAGTATCATGTCATCTTGGAAAAGTGTTTGACTTCTTTGCCAATTTGAATGCTTTTTCTTTTTGTTGTCTGATTACTGTGGCTAGGACTTCTAGTACTATAGTGAACAGTGGTGAGAGTGGGCATTGCTGTCGTGTTCCTGACCTCAGGGGAAAAGCTCTGAGTTTTTCCCCTTTGAGAATGATATTCACTGTGGGTTTTTCATAGCTTTTATGATATTGAGGTATATACCCTCTATCCCTACACTGTAAAGAGTTTTAATCAAGAAAGGATGCTGTATTTTGTCAAATGCTTTTTCTGCATCAATTGAGAGAATCATATGGTTCTTGTCCTTTCTTTTACTGATGTGATATATATCACATTGATTTGCAAATGATGAACCACCCTTGCAGCACAGAAATAAATTCGACTTGGTCATGGTGAATAATTCTTTTAATGTATGTTGGATCCTACTGGCTAGTATTTTGGTGAGAATTGTGACATCCATGTTCATCAGGGATATTGGTCTGTAATTCTTTTTAGTGGGGGTCTGGTTTTAGGATCAAGGTAATACTGGCCTCAGAGAACGAGTATGGAGCTTCCTTCCATTTCTATTTTTTTGGAACAGTTTCAGAAAAACAGGTATCAATTCTTCTTTAAATGTTTGGTAGAATTCCCCTGGGAAGCCATCCAGCCCTGGACTCTTGTTGGGAGAGTCTTGATTATTGCTTCAATTTATTTCCTGGTTATGGGTCTGTTCAGGTTTTCTATTTATTAATGCTTCAGTTTTGGTAATTTATATGCTTCCAGGAATGCACCTATTTCTTCCAGATTGCCTAATCTGTTGGCATTTAGCTGCTTATAAAATTGTTAATTAACAACTGTTAAAATTGTTATTTCCTTGGTGTTGGTTGTGATCTCTTTTTCATTCATGACTTTATTAATTTGCATCCTTTCTCTTTTCTTTTTGATAAGTCTGGCTAGGGGTTTATTGAATTTAGTACAGTCAAAGAACCAGCTTCTAGTTTCACTGATCTGTTCTACTGTTCCTTTGGTTTCTATTTCATTGATTTCTGCTCTAATCTTTATTATTTCTGTTCTCCTGCCTGGTTTAGGCTTTATTGGCTATTCTTTCTCCAGCTCCTTTAAGTTGTAAAGTTACCTTGTGAATCTGAGATAGAAATAATTTTTTCAGAACAGCTTGTATTACTATGTACTTCCCTCTTAGGACTGATTGCCTTTGCTGCATCCCAAAGGTTTTGAACAGCTGTGTTTTCATTTTCATTTGTTTCCATGAATTTTAAAATTCTTTATTTTCCTGGTCGACCCATTCATTAATAGGATGCTCTTTAACTTCCAAGTGTTTGAGTTCCTTCCAAATTTCCTTTTGTGACTGAGTTCAAGTTTCAAAGCATTATGGTCTGAAAATATGCAGGCAATAATCCCAGTCTGTTGGTACCACCTGAGACCTGATTAGTGACCCAAGGTATAAGTCATGATCTCTCCTCTTTCATTCATGATTAATTTGGATCCTTTCTCTTTTCTTTTTGATAAGTCTGGCTAGGGGTTTATCAATCTTATTAATCCTTTCAAAGAACCAGCTCACAGTTTCAGTGATCTACTGGGTTTTTTTCATTTATATATCATTGATTTCTGTTCTGATCTTTATTTCTCTTCTGCTGGATTTAGGCGTTATTTGCTGTTCTTTTTCCAGCTCCTTTAGGTGTAAGGTTAGGTTATGTATTGGAGACTCTTCTTCTTTCTTAAGGAAGTATATACTTCCCACTTAAGACCACCTTTGCTGCATCCCAAAAGTTTTGGACTATCGTGCTTTCATTTTTCATTTGCTTCTATGTATATTTTAATTCTTTAATTTCCTGGTTGACCCATTCATTCTTTAGGGGGACGTCCTTTAATCACCATGTATTTATGTTCCTTCCAAATTTCTTCTCGTGGTTGACTTCAAGTTTCACAACATTGTGGTCTGAAAATATGCAGGAAATAATCCCATTTTTTTTGGTACCAGTTGAGACTTGATTTGTGACCCAGTATGTGATCTGTTTTGGAGAATGTTCCATGTGGACTTGAGAACAATGTATATTCTCCTGTTGCTTCAGGATGGAACGCTCCTTAGCTATCTGTGAGGTCCATCTAGTCCAGTGTGTCATTCAAAGCCCTTGTTTCCCTATCGATCTTCTGCTTAGATGATCTCTCCATTGTTGGGAGTGAAGTGTTGAAGTCCCCTAGTATTACTGCATTATCATCAATCTGTTTCTTTAATGTGGTTATTAATTGGTTTATATAATTGGCTGCTCCCGAGTTAGGAGGACACATATTTATAATTAGATCTTCTTGTTGGATAGACCCTTTAAGTATGATACAGTGTCCCTCTTCATTCCTTACTATAGTCTTTGGTTTAAAATCTAATTTGCCTGACATGAGGATTGTTACCCCAGCTTTCTTTTGAGGTCCATTAGCATGATAAATGGTTCTCTACCCCCTCACTTTCAATATGGAGGTGTCTTTAGGTCTAAAATGAGTCTCAGCCTATGTTGGGTCTTGCTTTTTTATCCACTCTGTTACCCTGTGTCTTCTGATTGGAGCACTTGTCCATTTACATTCAGAGTGACTACTGAAAGTTATGAATTTAGTGCCATTGTATCACCTGTGAAGTCCCTGTTTCTGTAAACTGTCTCTGTTTCTTTCTGGTGTGTGTTGCTTTTGGGCTCTCTCTTTGCTTACAGGACCCCCTTTAGTATTTCTTGCAGGGCTGGTTTAGTGATCACAAATTATTTTCTGTTTTCCTGGAAGCTCTTTAATCTCTCCTTCCATTATGAATGGCAGCCTTGCTGGATAAAGTATTGTTGTATGTTTTTCTCCTTTAGTACTTTGAATATATCATGCCAGCTGTTTCTGGTCTGCCAGGTCTCTGTAGATAGTCCTGCTGCCAGTCTAATGTTTCTACCATCATAGGTTAAGGGGCTCTTGTCTCGAGCTGCTTTCAGGATTTTCTCTTTATCTTTCAAATTTGCAAGCTTCACTATTATATGTCGGGGTGTTGATCTATTTTTACTGATTTTGAGGGGTGTTCTCTCTACCTCTTCGACTTGAATACCTGTTTCCTTCCCCAGATTAGGGAAATTCTCAGCTACAATTTTCTCAAATATACCTTCTGTCCCTCTCTCTATTCTTCCTCTGGGACCCCAATAATTCTAATACTGTTTTACTTTATGGTATCGCTGATTTCTTGAAGCCTCCCCTCAGGGTCCATTTAGTTGTTTTTCTTTCTTTTCCCAGCTTCCTTCCTTTACATGATCTTCTATGTACTAACTCTCTCTTCTGTCTCATTTACCCTAGCTGTTAGAGCATCTATTTGCAGATTAGACTGCATCTCAGTTGAACCATTTTTAATTTCAGTCTGATTAGATTTTACTTCTGCTCTAAGAGATTTTCTAGTGTCTTTTATGCTTTTTTTCAAGGCCCAGCTAGTAAATTTATAACCCTTATCCTGAATTCCAGCTCTGACATTTTATGTATGTCCATACTGATTAGATCTGTGGCAGAGAGTATTACCTCTGGTTCTTTCCTTTGTTTTGAATTCCTCCTTCTAGGCATTTTGCCCAGTGAAGAATGGATGAATAAGAGAACAAGAGCAAAAATATCAAACACAATCCAAGCGAAATACAGAACAGACAAATCTGAAGAGGTTAGAAACCAAAAAAGGAAAGAAAAAGAAACGGAAAGAAAAAAAAACAAAAGAAAGGGAAAAAAGGGAGAATATAATCTCCCAGGTGGACAAAACAGGGTGATCCACGTGGTCCTGGGCATATTTTGGTCTGTTTGTTAGAAGACACAAAATCCCAAAATTGTAAAGAAAGCCAAGACTTATATATGTATATACAAAAATAAAAATGAATACAGTGAAAGAAGCCCAAAATGAAGAATGTATCTATAAAATGCAAATGTAAAAATGAAAGTTAAAAAAAAACTTAAAGAGAGTAGATAAAATAAACTGAAAAGAAAAAAAGGAAAATTCTAAAATGAAAGATAACAGAATCATGAGAAAAAACCTCAAATCCTATATATTTTCCCTTAGCACTGGAGTTTTGCAATTCTGTGTGCGTGGTAAACTTGGTATTCCCCTGATGTTCCAGCTGGTCTCCTGGGGGAGGGGTCTGCTGTGCTGATTCTCAGGTGTCTCTGCCTGGGCGGAGTTGTACCTTCCCTTGCAAGGCGGCCCGGCTTGGTCAGTGTAAGCTGCTTCAGATTGTTCTATGTGGCTTTTGTTCCCTGAAGGCTTTCTCTGCTGCTTTAAAGGATGAAAATAAAAATGGCCGCACCCCATCTCCAGCCCCAGAGGTGAAAGATCACCATCCCCTCTCTTCAGTAAAACCTCAGGGAAAAGCAGTCTTCAATTTTGCATGCCCCAAACTTTGCAGACTCTTGTGGCGTGCACCTGCGTGGATCCTCATAGGGGTGGGAGGAGGGTCACCTTGGGCTTGCAGCTTGCAGGGCCCCCACACGGACAGCAGTCGCCCCATTGTGTCCTGGTTCGCAGTTAATGGCAAACCAAGCTGACAGCCCACTCCCGGGCTCGCTGACCGTAGCAGGTTTCCCCACTCCAATGCTTGGGAATTCTGCCAGCTCAGGCACCCCTGTTCTTTCTGAGACCCCGGGGATCCTGAGACCATACTGTCCCACCTCGGATTCTGCCCCACTTTGCCACCTGAGCACCTTTCAGGCAGGGATGTCCCTCACAGAAGCAGACTTCCACAAGTTCCAATTTTGCATTCTGCTGCTCTATCACTTTCTGGTAGCCAGCTTATGGAGGCTCCCTCCCCCCACCATTTATCATCTTGATATATCCCCTCAGATTCACTTCTCTGCATCTCCTGCCTTGCAAAAAGTGGTCACTTTTCTATTTGTAGAATTCCACCAATTCTTTTCTTACATCTCAGGTTGAATTCACAGGTGTTCAAAACGATTTGAAAGTTAATTAGCTAAATTCAAAGGACCAGATGAAACGAGGTCCCCTATTCTTCCTCCATCTTGCCTCCCTCTCTGTGCCAGTTTTAAATGATGCTTTTTTTGAGCCACAAGAAAGAAATCCCCCTTTTCTACAAGGATCAAGTTAATCTGGAGGTCCTTCTTAGAACTGTTATGTACTTGCCTAGGTTCACTCCCCAAAATGCCTTGCATGGCATTCATTATGAAGATGCTGATAAACATACTACTGCCCAAAATGTCACAAAGTCCTATGTAGCACAGCGGGTACAACCCCAGATCTGGCTGTGAGTCCTGACTCCTTTGCCCAAACCAGGCACCTCCCAGACTCAGCTACTTTCTGTCTGAAGAGTGAAAAGATCCTCCCAAGTTTTACTGTACTATTCTGAAATTCATTTTAACTGTTATGTTAACTGTAAGTAAAAATAAACAGCCACTCTGCTCAGGTGTAGTGCTTCCATCACCAGGACTGGTCACAAGTATGCCCATCATGCACTAGCATCTCACTGATCCCAATATGATAAATTGATTTAGAAAAAGAAGCTGCCTGAGGAAGTGAAAACACACAAGCAATGAATTCATGACCTGGAGAAAAAAGAGCCTCTAAAAAGCCTATCACTATTCCTAATAAGAAAGTTAAAGACCATTTTGTCACTGTTCAAACTGCAGAAAGAGCTTAGAGCTTGGACTGCATACAAAATGGAAGCTGCCAACCTGAACAAGCTTCCAGAAATACAGTATAAAACCAAAACAAGATCTAGGCATACAACCCTCCACAGAGAGATTCTCTGATTCAGAAGCACTGTTTTGACCAACCACATCCACTAAAAAAGGTGAAGTCCTTCACTCATAACCAATGAATGGTCAACCTACAATGCCTTCATTTCTTCTAATGGAGGCCCAAGGCCTACTGCTGCAGAAATCCCTCCAGCTGGCCCTCGGTCTCTTACTCATCTGAAGATGTCTTTTAACACCTGCCTGTATGTATGCTTTGTTGAAGATGATGAGATGACTCCAAGAAGCTACTATGTATATGCACCTGTCAGAATGCAACGGAATGGTACACTTAAAAAGGTATGCTTCTCATTTGTCAATTTCACCTAAAAAAAAAAAAAAGACTAAAATAGAATTGCAAATACTAATGATAAGCACACTGAACCAAATGGGGTGAAGTGTATTAATGTCAACTTACTTTGAAACACATCAAAAAACAAGAGGCACTGCAGGTAGAGGAAAGGATACATATGTGATACAAGTAAAATGTTAATTCTCAAAGTTGATTTTAGGGGTGCCTGCCTAGCTGTAGGTGGAGCACATGATTCTTGAGCTCTGGGTTAAGAGTTCAAGCCCCACATGGGGGGTAGAAATTACTTAAGTAAATAAAGCTTAAAAAAAATAAAAGATTTTAAAAGGTTTAATTGTAGGGGTGCTGGGGTGGCTCTGTCAGTTAAGTATCTGACTCTTGATTTCAAGCTCAGGTCATGAGCTCGAGGTTGTGAGAATGAGCCTTGTGTGGGGCTCTGCACTAGGTATGGAGCCTGCTTGCCTGCTTGCCGGCTTAAGATTCTCCTCCGCACCATCGAGCACTCTTAGAAAAACAACAAAAAAGTTTAACTGAAGAATCTTGGCAGTCTACATGTAAATGTTCACTGTGAATGTTTTTTCAGTTTCTCTGTATACTGAAAATATTCACAATAAAAATGTTGGAAAAATGGTCACCCACTATTTTTATTGACAGCAATGATTTTTTTTTAAGATTTATTTATTTATATTAGAGAGAGAGGGAGGGAGTATGAGGGGGGTGGCAGAGGGAGAGGCAGTGAGAATCTTAGGCAGACTCTGTGCTGAGCACAGAGCCCAACACGGGGCTCCATCTCATGATCCTGAGATCACCACGTGAACAGAAACCAAGAGTCAGACGCTCAACAGACTGGAGAAGAATGACCCCGGGTAAGGCGTAATCTAGGATACTAGGTCCAGGGAAGACAAAGCAGTGCCCCAGCAATGATTTTTAATATATGTTATCTTACTGCGTATTTTTTAACTGTGAGCTATGTCCTAATACTAACCAGAAAATTTATTGTTTTCTTGTAAAGGTAGTTTCTAACCAACACTCAAGACAAATCAGTTTCAAGGAAAACAAACATGTCCCCTGTCAGTTAAAACTGAGCGTGCCGGGCATCTGGGTGGCTCAGTCAGTTAAGCGTCTGCATTCGGCTCGGGTCATGTTCCCAGGTTCCTGGGATCCAGTCCCATGTCGGGCTCCCTGCTCAGTGGGGAGCCTGCTTCTTCTACTCCCTGCTCATCCTGTCTCTATCTCTGGCTCTCTCTGAAATGAATAAATAAAATCTTTAAAAAACAAAAAAACTGAGTGTGTGCCAGGGATCTTCCTTTTTTTGTTTTATATAGCACTAGCTCCAACGTATCACACAGGAACACCTCAACAGAAAACTTAAAATGCATACACACACACCTCTCATAGTATCCAAAACTGACATGGCCTCTCTATAACTTATTAACTATTCACAATACAAAACCAAATACTGGATCGCCTGGGTGGCTCAGGTGGCTAAGTGTCAGCCTTCAGCTCAGGTCATGATCTCCGGGTCCTGAGATCAAGCCCCACATTAGGCTCCCTGCTCAGTGGGAAAGTCCGCCTCTCCCCCTACTCATGCTCTCTCTCAAATAAAAAAACAAACAAACAAAAACACACACACACAAATACATTCACTGCACGGTCTTTTAAAAACAATAATAGCTTTCCAGATTGTCCTTTCCTAAAAAGACCATCCATTCCAATGCAACACAGACAACAAAATGGTTAGAACCTTTCTCCTTTCCCTCTCACCAAAAAAGTGAGTCACCGTTGGTTGACTTCCCTCAGGGAAAAGTTCATGTCTAGGGCCACTGTTCTTAGACTGCTAACTGTGAGGTGCCAAAAGCTCTTTATATTCAAATAGATCACATTTCTTCCAAAAGTACTGTATACTGCACAAGATTTTACGTAAGTTTCTCAGCATGATAGTTAGAAAATTCAGAACAATAGGGGCACCTGGCATGCAATTCTTGATCTCGGGGTCATGAGTTCAAGCCCCATGTTGGGTGTAGAGATTACTTAAATAAATAAAAACTTAGAAAAAATATACTTAAAAAGAAAAAAAGGAAAATTCAGAACATAAAATGTATGTGAAAAGGAAAGACCTGCACCAAGACACAGCTCAAGAAATTTCAAAACACTGGAGACAAAAATACTACAGATTACCATAGATAAACCCAGCTTACAGTCAATCAAGCATCAGCAAGGTATCACAATTCTCAGCAGCAACAATGGAAGCTGGAAAACAAAAAATGTCCTCAAAATTCTGGGGGAAATAATTGCTAGCCTAGACTTCTATAACCAAACTACTGAAGTATGAGTGCAGAACAAAATGTTTTCAGACATGAAAAAATCTCGAAATTGTGACTCTCCCGTACTTCTGGGAAACTACTAAAGGAGATCCTCCACTAAAACCAAAAGGTAAAATAAGAAAGACAAGGAATCGAACAGAAGGAAAAGGTTTAAGAAATCCCTGAGATGTTGGAGAAGAATGACCCCAAGGTAAGGCGTAATCTAGGATACGAGGTCCAGGGAAGACAAAGCAGTTGCAGAAGAAAACAGCCACACCTTCACTGACGGATGCTCACAGGGTCACAGTAACAGGGATAGGAAGGAGGGAGGTTACCTTTAAACTAAGTGCATGTAAGCCTTTAATTTAAACGAGAAAACAGATCCCATGACCCCGCAACCTGGTAACATTCTAAGACTCTTCTCTCCTATGTGGGGCTGCCATAAATGAAGTTTATTTTTTTAAACAAACCTGGGGTCTTACTTCATGGACATAATTCAAATCTTTCCCAATTTATTCTCCATCCAGCCCCACATGGCAACAACCAAGGAAGCTATTTCATCACTCTTAACAACACTTCTCTCCCTTTAAAATGTATGCTGGTGGGTAGGGGGGGAGAGGTTAAATAGTTCATGGGTATTAAGGAGGGCACTTGTGTTGAAGCACCGGGTGTTATGTGTACATGATGAATCACTAAATTCTACACCTGAAACTGGTATTACACTGTATGTTAAATGGAATTTTAAAACTTGGGGGAAAAAAAGATAAATACCCCCCAAAATGTATGTTAATGTAGTGTTTAAATCACTTCTTAAATAGAGTTTACTACAAAGAACTAAATGTTTTCTTGAGGACTTCAGATGATCATTGCAAATATTATTATAGATACTCAGGACTGTAAATGGTAGAAGAGAAGCCTGAATGTGCAACTTCAGGGCCATGGGAGCCTGATTGTGTGCATGCTGCCTGCCAGAATTCTCAAATAACACAGCTGGGGGAATATGTTAATTCATTATACAAATGCCAAAAATGAAATAAAATAACTTTCCCAGGAGTGACACAGCTGCGATTTGCGCCACATCTAGCAAACTCCACACCCCAAACTCTTTCCAATATGATTCCAAAAAAAGACAGCCCACTCAGCCTGCACAGGTACTCAGCCTACTACATTTGTTCATAAGGATGAAATAAATGACACCTCCATCAGAGTAATGGAATCTTTCAGCAAAAGACATGACATCTCATCACAAGGTTCTCGAAACCCTCACTGTGTCACACTTAGAAGAGCTAAGAAATAAACAGTATTAGGATTGCCCAAGTGCTTTGAAAAAGCCAATCTCCATGAACACACCACCTGTACTACACATCAGATTTGTCCACAAATCTGGTGCTGAGAGAACCAGAAGGCAGAATGAGAAAGCAGCAGAAATGGAGACAAACTTCTTTTTGCTTAACCTTTTTATAGTGACAACTCTGGCTTGCTCATCAGGTAAGATAAAAAGTCCCATTGAAAAGGAAAATTTTAAAATTCACAATATGAAACATAGAGCAGATCCCAGAAAAAGATGGGAGCACAGCTGTGGCCCAGACTCAAAACAGGCGGCTAAAACCACTGGGGGACGTTGGTGGAACCTTCAAAGTGCTTTTATTTTCTCATTTGCAAATTTCATATACATCTTTATCCCCAGCCTCTTCCCAGCTTATTTTTTATTCTCAGCTTCTTCTGTCATTTACAAATTTCACATACATCTTTATTACCAGCTTTCCCTAAAAATCAGAGGGTCTGACAATACCGGGCCAGCAGTCAGGCAGTTGACAACTCTCTGCAATCTATCAGTGGATGCCCCTTTGCACAAAGCAGGCCCTCTTGGCAGCCACCATCCCCAACAATCCCATTACTCAACACCTGCCTGGCCCAGCTTCTTGGTTACAACAGCAACTTGAGAACAGTCTTAGAAAAGTAGCAAGAAAGGACTCATCTCCCAAAGAGAAGACGGATGACACCGGTTCTACAGGTTGGCCTGAGGCACCCCAAAGGAGGAAGCTAACCAGACCTAAAAACACCAAGCTTCCTCTTGGGGGAGCATTGTACACTCTGGGCAAGGGTAACAGTTTTGCCAGCCTCAAACAAGCCTGAGGCTGTTTTTGTAGAAGAATAAAAAAGAATTGGAAGCTTTTAGTACATTTTTTTTTTAAATTTATTTACTTGAGAGAGAGAACACGTGAGCATGTGTGGGGGATAAGGCAGCAGGACAGAAGAGAAGCCCAAGCAGACCCTGTGTTGAGCAGAGAGCCTGATGCAGGGCTTGATCCCACAACCCTGAGATCACAACCTGAGCCAAAACCAAGAGTCGGACGCTTAACTGACAGCGCCAGCCAGGCACCCTGCTTTTAGTACAATTTTACATTAACTTGTACTCCAAGAAGAAAATGAATATAGGTGAGTTACCATGGAAAATTCTAGAATGTGCCATTTTATGGTGATCTGCTAACAACTAATTCTTAAGCAGAAAAATGAACTTCAATTTATTCCTCCCATCCTATACAAAAACTAAACCAAAATGGGCAACAGACTTAAATGTAAAAGCCAAAACTATAAAACTTCTAGAAGAAAACAGGAGAACATCTTTGTGATTAGGCAAATATTTCTTAGAAATGACACCAAACACATGACCCATAAATGAACAAAACAATAATCTGAAAATCATTAAATTTAAAAACTCTTGCTCTTAGGGCACCTGGCTGGCTCAATTGGTGCAGCAAACGACTCTTGATCTTGGAGTTGGAAGTTCAAGCCCTACGCTGGGTGTAGAGATTACTTATAAATAATCTTAAAAAAAAAAACAAAACTCTGGCTCTTTGGGGCACCTGGGTGGCTCAGTTGTTAAGCATCTGCCTTCGGCTCAGGTCACCATCCCAGGGTCCTGGTATCGAGCCCCACATCGGGCTGCCTGCTCCGCAGGAAGTCTGCTTCTCCCTCTCCCGCTCCCCCTGCTTGTGTTCCCTCTCTCGCTGTCTCTCTGTCAAATAAATAAAATCTTTAAAAAAAAAAAACAACACAAAAAAACCTCTTGCTCTTTTAAAGACACTGTTAAGAGAATGAAAAAAGCCACAGACTGGGAGAAAATAGCTGCAAATCATCTGTAAAACAAGTCTCAAACTGGACAATAAGAAAACAAACTCAAAAACTGACATACAATAAAGATGTACACACTTAACCAAAGACGTTACAGATGGCAAATAAGCACATGAAAAGATACTCAACATTATTAGTCATTAGGTTAAGTTCAAATTAAAACTGAAATGAGACATTACTACACACCCCCTAGAATGGCTAAAATTAAATGGAATGACTATACCAAGTGTTGACAAGGAGGTAAAGGAACTGGAAGTCTCATACACTGTGGATGGGAACATAAAATGGTACAACCACTTTGGAAGGCAGTTTGGCAATTTTTTACAAAGTTAAATATACACTTGCTTTGAGAACCAGCCACTCCCCTCCTTTGTATTTACTCAAGAGAAATGAAGCATATATCCACACAGACTTGTACAGAGCGATTCACAGCAGTTTCACCT
Organism: Callorhinus ursinus; assembly: GCF_003265705.2. NCBI lineage: Eukaryota > Metazoa > Chordata > Mammalia > Carnivora > Otariidae > Callorhinus > Callorhinus ursinus. The sequence goes on along the minus strand of NW_027397176.1, from coordinate 848,086 downwards.
TTAACAGCCCCAAACTGCAAATCATTCATTCATTCATCAAGTGGCAAATGGGTAAGCAAATTGTGGTATTTCCAAACAATGGAACCCCACAATAAAAAGAAACCAATTACTGATAAACACTATGACATGGATGTTAATTACGCTGAATGAAAGCAGTCTGAAAAAGAGTACATTCCATAGGATTCATTTATACAAAATTTTAGAAAATAAGACAATCTACAATGACAGAAAACAGATCAGTGATTTCCTGCATATCCTGGTGAAGATTACAAAGGGACAGGAGAAAACTTTTAGTGATGAGAGCTATGTTTACTCCCAACCGTGAGGGTGATCCACATTATATCAAAAATTATCTAACTATACACTTTAAATATGTACAATTTACCGTATGTCATCTACACCTCAAGAGAACTACTTTTAAAAAGCTAAACAACCTGAGAAGTTTTACAAAAAGAGATGGGTGGTGCCATTTAGCTGTTGAAGAATCCAGTGAGTAAGCTGTAATGAAAAGAAGGGCCATATGCACCCCAATGTTAGCAGCAGTGTCCACAATAGCCAAACTGTGGAAAGAGCCGAGTTGCCCTTCAACAGATGAATGGATAAAGAAAATGTGGTCCATATATACAATGGAATATTACTCAGCCATCAGAAAGGATGACTACGCAACTTTTACATCAACATGGATGGGACTGGAGGAGATTTTGCTAAGTGAAATGAGTGAAGCAGAGAAAGTCAATTACATATGGTTTCACTTATTTGTGGAACATAAGGCATAGCATGAGGACATTAGGAGAAGGAAGGGAAAAATGAAGGTGGGAAAATCCGAGGGGGAGACGAACCATGAGAGACTATGGACTCCAAGAAACAAACTGAGGGTTTCACAGGGGACAGGGGTGGGGGATGGGTTAGCCCGGTGATGGGTATTAAGGAGGGCACATATTGCATGAAGCACTGGGTGTTATACGAAAACAATGAATCATGGAACAGTACATCAAACACTAAACATAATAAAATTGAATTAAATTAAAATAAAAGAAAGAATCCAGTGAGTAATAACATAATATTGCTGATCCCAGGGAAGGGATTCCATAACTGATCCCAAAAGATAGGCAACAAAGTAGCAGGTACTCTAGGCCAGATGGGAGAGAAAGAAAGAAAGTAAAAGCTGGCAAAAACACAAAACAAAAATATTTTGGAAAGAACAGGCCAATGTGGCAAAGAATTAGAGATTTAAAGTTGAGAGTCTCGCCTTTATAGTCACAGGAAACCTTCATCTGAGAACACTACTCTGGTGTAAGTAGGGAGGGAACATGAACCAGAGGTGAAAAGGCTTGGGAGCAAGATGAGCAAGCCAAGGTCTTTGTCTGGGTGTGAGCTACAAGCTGAACAAATGCAGTCAGAGTAGGAATAGAAAAGGAGAAAGAGACAGAAGGGTCACAGAAGGAAGAATTTTATGATTAGCAAAATAGGGAGAATTCAGGGAAAGGACACTACTCCTATCTCCTTTTCTGTCAAAGTTAACTGTGGGAGGCTAGGGGTTTCAAAGTGAAAAAGTGAAGCACCCCAGCAGATCCATGAGGCCAAGACTTCAGGTCAGTGTGGGCCACCACTGCTGCAGGAGAATCACAAAGTCCAGTGTCAGTGAGTAAAGCCTGGAATAAGCCCACACCAGAGTACAAGCTCACAGAAGAAAGTCCCACTCTCTACAAAGTTCAGACCCAAACCAAGTTAACTTTCAACTGTATCACTGATTTCTAAAATCTAAAAATATTCTCATGCATATAAAATAAGACTTTTAAAACCATAAAAGGGACAGCATAGGGAATATAGTCAATGCTATTGTAATAGGGTTGTCTGGTGACAGATGGTAGCTACACTTGAGGTAAGAATAGCATAAAGTACATTTGTAGGATCACTATGCTGTACACCTGAAACTAATGTAACTTTATCACCTACACTTGAAAGAAAAAATAAAACTATAACCAGAGTGCTAAAACACTGGAGAGAAATCAGTCATCTCTAAAAATGTTAGCAACATGGAAATTCCACCTATTAACTAGGCAAAATGATCCTTAATTTCTAATAATTCAACACTATTTCATAAATACGTGTCCTGGCACTAGTCCCCTGTAACAATGTATGATTAGAATAAAGACCTATGTTGTGGAAGAACATCAGAAATGCAGTGTCTAAAGTTTTACAAGCAGTAAGAATAAAGTTTTTATCACATTCATCAACAAGGCTGAACTTATGAATCAAGAAATAAATTCAAACCCAAATCCTAATTCCACAACCACACTTCTCAAAACCCACCCACTTACATTCTCCCCCAGCCACACGGACAAAGCACTTCTGCCAGCCAGCACATATAGGCTGCATACCTGTTTGGAAGGTAGGATTCGCTCCAGGGTACATGTTGGGGGAGTAGGCAGGAGCTGCGGCTGCATAGCCCATGGGGAAACCAGCTGGAGAAAAAGAACAATGGGATATCACCACCTGAAGGAGTAACATTAGGTTACAACCATGGCTCCCACAGGAGTGGAGCTCAACACGATTACATACGATAAGCAGTTTGTTTCTCCTTTCCTCAGAATTGGGATGGGTCACAGATGTCCATTTAGAGATGAATAAAGAAGATGTGGTATATATATACAATGGAGTATTACTGAGCCATAAGAAAGAATGAAATCTTACCATTTCCAACAATGTGCATGGAACATTGGGTATTATGCTAAGCGAAGTAAGTCAAACCAGAGAAAGACAAATACCATATGATTTCATTCACATGTGGAATTTAAGAAACAAACAGATGAACGTAAGGGAAAGTAAAATAGAAAGAGAGGCAAACCATAAGAGACTCTTAACTATAGGGAACAAACAGGGTTGCTAGGGGGCAAGTAGGTGGGGGGGTGGGGTAACTGGGTGATGGGCATTAAGGAGGACACTTGATGTAATGAGCAGTGGGTGTTATATGCAACCAATGAATCACTAAACTATACCCTGAGACTAATAATATACTGTATGATAACTTGAATTTAAATTTAAAAAAATTGGAATGGATCACAAACATAATCAAGTCTTTTAAACCTGTAAGTAAATGCTTACAACTTCCTACAATTGAAAAAATATGGCAGAAAACTGAGAATGCCAAAAAATAAAACAAAAAAACAAACCTAAGCTGAAGTCAGGAAACTCCTAATACTTCTGGCAGTTTTATTATAGATTTTCATCATATAATTTATTAATTAGCAACAGTAATAAGAATGCTAAGAAACTGTGTGGTGAAGGGGCCATTAACAGCCCCACTGACACACGGAAATGGGAAAAATCCAATCTCACAACCCTCTTGCAAGCAACCTAATCTTTATTAATATAAATGAGAAATCCTTAATAACACTAAACCATAACCACTACTAATTCAGGTGAATACAACAAAAACATCAACTAAGACAGTGTTACAGTCAAAATCCTGGCTACCAGCCATCCACCAGCAAAGGGGCCTCAGTTACCTGCTCCTGGCCTCCTTGGAGCCTACGGACCCCGGTAAGGCCCATGTCCAGGCCTTCCCCTGACCTGTCTGGTTCACGTTCAAAATTCTCCATTCATGTGACAGTTGGAGTATTAGAATCTACTTCCTTATATTCAGGGCACAGAGCCAACAAAGATGACCCACATTCCCTAGTCTTTACTACTGTCACAAACTAGTTCTGAGAATCTGTTAACTTCTCTTTCCCTCTTTCCCCTCACCTATAAATAAGGTTGAAATGGAAAGGCAGACTTCAAAAGACAGTTTTGAGGAGACTAGGGATATTTCAGGTACTATGGTGGTTGAGAGTAACCAAAGTGAAAAAAATGTTAAAGGTAATAGGACAACATAAAGGAGAAAAGGGAGTAGAGTTCAGAGTAGAATTCTAAAGGTAATCTTTGTAGGTCTGGATGTCATTTGTAAAGAGTTTGGATAAAGTGCCTTACAGGAATCCCTGAAGTCTCCAGCACAGTTTGGATGCCCTTGCTCTGCTGCATCTCCTGCTCCAGCTGTCCTGTAGGTTCCATAGTCTCCTCCAAGGGCAGGGACGTAAGTGTTCAGTCCCACTGCTCCCAAGGAATCCCTACTTGCAAGTGCCAGTTTTCACCTCATATACAAATCCTCTGCTTCAGAGTTGCTTTCTTCTTTCTCAAGACTGATCCTCCCCTACCTCAGCAGAAGCTATTTTGAGTTTCCTTCCTATATTATTATTTTCCTTTTTGTCCAATTACTTAGAAAAGTGTGAGGGGATCAAATGCTTACCAGATTCCCTCACTGTGGACATCAAGGACAGATTCCACTTGAAAGAGACCTAAAATGGCTATTTTTAAAAGACCAGGAAGGTGGTTTTCAATCTGTGTTTTATGAACCCTGAGCATTTCCTTAGAGGCCTCAACTGTGAGCAGCAGGAGGCCAAGCAGGCTCTGAAGCTTGCCCGAAATTCACCCTGGGAGATGCTCTAACTCATCTTAGTACTAAGGAACCACTTACAAATCCTTTCTAAGGTTTCACTGTTAAAAACAAAGTTTAGGGCGCCTGGGTGGCTCAGTTGGTTAAGCGACTGCCTTCGGCTCAGGTCATGATCCTGGAGTCCCGGGATCGAGTCCCACATCAGGCTCCCTGCTCAGCAGGGAGTCTGCTTCTCCCTCTGACCCTCTTCCTTCTCGTGCTCTCTATCTCTCATTCTCTCTCTCTCAAATAAATAAAATATTAAAAAAAAACCAAAAACAAAGTTTAAGGGGTGCCTGGGTGGTTCAGTTGTTGGGTGTCTGCCTTCGGCTCAGGTCATGATCCCAGGGTCCTGGGATCAAGCCCCACATTGGGCTCCCTGCTCAGCGGGAAGCCTGCTTCTCCCTCTCCCACTCCCCCTGCTTGTTTTCCCTCTCTAGCTGTGTCTCTCTGTCAAATAAATAAATCTTAAAAACAACAACAACAAAGTTCAAAATATTACTGACCTAGGCTTCTGCAACAATTCTCTCAAAATCCAAATGTCCTCATCTCTCCATAAATTCTACCAATAAATCCTCCAGGGCACTGTCTACTTCTGTACTTGTCTTGTGTCTAAGAGCTCCTGAAACACTATTATGTTTGCTTGGCCCTTCCTATCCTAACCTTCTAACAATGAGTTAACATGCTTCTAAAATGAGAAAGAAAAGCCATATAACAAGTATTTAAAACAGCATAATTAACCACCAGCAACAGGACATCCTCTGCTTCTATGCCTGCGCACAGAAATACACCACCCTCACACACCACCAAATCCCACACATACACTGCCACCCTGACCTAGAGGCCCAGCACAGTTGACCTTCCACCTTGGCCATATAAAACCCCTACATGGAAACCCTTGAAAGGACTACCTCCCTGGACCCCCACAAACACTGTTTTAACTGGTTGTAGCATCTTCTGTTTCTTCATTTTTCTAGAAAATTCTAACCTACAGGGCTCCAATCAACAAGGTTGAGAAGCACTATTCCTTCTTATCCCTGTCAATCTTTCTGGCCACAGCACTGTCTTCCTAAAAATGCCCCTCACAGCAAGTACTGAGGACTGTTTCCTTCAACATCTGGTCTAGCTCCCTTCTAGGATAGAAACTCTGGAAAGCTAGAAACTACACTGCCCAGAAGCCCCTCTTATAAGAGATTGCAAGTAATCCCAAATCCTAACCACTTTTATGAGATTAATCACTTCATGAAAATAAAAACTTCAAAACAGAAGATACCATAAAAAAAAAGAAAAAATACTTGCAAATTATATAGACAAAAACTTAATACGTACAAAAATACAAAAACAATAATGTAAATAACTCTTAAAACTAAAAAAAAAACCCACCAGTAGAAAAAAAAAATCAGTAGAAGGACATGGAGAGAACTGCCAACTACTACACTGATCCCATTTCTAACATCAGACTGGCAAAACTCCAAAAGCTGAAAACACATTTTGCTGGCAAGACTATGGGGAAACCATTGCCTCACACACTTCTGGTAGGAATACAAACAGTAAAAATCCTATGGAGGGGAAATCAGAAGCACCTTAAAAATAACGTATGCATTTACACTCTCACCCAGCAATCCCATCTCAAAGAACCCATTCTGAAGATAATTTCCACAATCAACATAAGCTGCAGTATTACTGGAATACTGAAATATTTCAAACAACACATCTATCCAAAAATTGGTTGAATAAACTATGGAAACCCCACAAGATGCAGGTTACACAGCAGTACTGTGCAAAACGTAAAAAAGAACAAGGCAAACCTTTGTAAACTGACATGGAATGATTTCTAGAATATACTGAGTTGACAAAGCAAAGCGAACATCACCACCTGAATCTCTATTCCAGGGAAGAAGCCCCTGTTCAGCCACGAATAGTATGTGGGCTGATAGCCTCTGGCAGCAGCACCTCCAAAGGCCACTTCTGCCTAATGAGGGCCTCCTCTAACCTCCAATCCTTCCCTCACAGCTCCCCCATGAGCTGGTTAAGAATTCAGCAAAGTGTAGCACAGTCCTGAGGCTCCCCCTACCTGATTCTGCATCCTCTTCGTTAGATCTTTCACAAATGTTCCCCCAAAATGCCTACTTCCCTAATTTCATCTCAGTGTCCATTACCTTTTGTGTTAATGAAAGAGAAATTAGAATATATGGACAAATTGGAGTGTGGGCACGATATGAACTGAATATTTGTGTCTCCTCCAAAATTTATGTGTTGAAATTCTAATCCCCAAATGTGACAGCATTTGAAGATACTCAATTGTGGTAATCATTTCACAGTGTATACATATATTAAATCATTACATACACCTTTAAAAAAAAAAACTTGTACAACCTAAATACATATAATTTGTACTTGTCAATCATACTTCAATAAAGTTGTTTTAAAAAAAAGCTAATCAGGGGTGCCTGGGTGGCTCAGTTGTTATGCGTCTGTCTTCGGCTCAGGTCATGGTCCCAGGTCCTGGGATCGAGCCCCACACTGGGCTCCCTGCTGCACAGGAAGCCTGCTTCTCCCTTTCCCTCTCCCCCTGCTTGTGTTCCCTCTCTTGCTGTGTCTCTCTCTGTCAAATAAATAAAATCTTAAAAAAAATTTAAAAAAAGCCAATCAGCATGCTATCTGCCTCACAGGAAAACAGCAACTGGACCACCTACAATTTTTAATACACTGTGTATTACATTCAATGAAAAAACATTAGGCATGCCAAGAGACAAAACTGCATAGTTGAATAACAAAAAAAAGACAAACTGACAATAGAAACAAACCCACAGGTGACTCACAGACTGCAGTCAACCAACAAAGTCTTTAAAATAACTGTGAGTAGTATGTTGTTAGAAAAAAAAAGAAAATGAAGTACATGAAAAGATTCAATAAATGGGTTTTATAGTAAATTAGAGAAAAATTAGCAGGGTTAATGAAATGGAAGCAGATAGGTACAAAATATCCACATTAAAACTCACAGAAAACTGTAAAATATAAAAAAGGATGCAACAGATGTGAGACAGAATAAAATGGTCTAATATACTTGTAAATGGAGTCCCAAGAGAGGAGAAGGGAGCAGAAAAAAAGTATTTGAAAAGCCACTCCTACTGCGGGGGGGGGGGGGGGGGGGGGGGGAATCAACCTATTGAGTCTGTTTTCAGTGTTAGCTCTGGAAAGGCAGAGCTGAGGAGTTACAACAGAGACACTATGGCCCACAAAGCCTGAAATATGTACTATACCTGGACCTTTATATAAACTTTGTCAAACCCTGCTTTTGACCAACCAAAGAACTGGAACAAAATTTAGACACCTTGCATAGAACTGGAATATGACAGGCACTGTTTTACTAAAAAGTCTATCAGGTAAAACTAATGCCATCGGGTTTTGCCTATATCCCTTGCTCTAGACCCGCTCAGGATTCTCAGGAAGCTACTTGTCATTCTCTTTAAACTAGTCTTGATAATTTAAAGACAACAGGTTAATATTACTAAATTACCTTTTATCAATTCTGGAAAATTCTGTCACTCCTCGTCTTGTCTCTTTATTCAGTCCTTCTGGAGCTCTTAATTCTCCCCAAATCTCATTCTGACATCTCGATTTCTTAACTGGTCTCCTATTGCCCCCTTTCTTTATTCTGCATCCTGGTTCTCCCATTTAGCAGTGTTTTACCTGCAATTTAACCTGAATTTTGTTCAAATGCCATTGCTTTTTCATTTAAGTTCCAGTTGGTTCTCCCCCGCCCCCAGTATCTTGTTCCCCTCTTATATTCTGACTCTTTCTTTTAGATCTTCAATTATTCTAAACTTGTGTGATGCGGTATCTATTTGATGTTCTATTCATGCAATCTATCATGACTGGTAACTCTTACGTGATGAAGTCACATGTTTCGTAATAATTTTGCATTGTTAACAGGCAGAATTTTGTGGGAAACCCACACAACCTGGAATGAGGACATGTGCCTCCACAGCAGTTCTGCTTTTGCTGCTGTCAAGTGCTGGGGGTAATGCAGGCTGCAGACTACTTTTTATGTTAGTTTCTCAATTATGGACCCCCCTCCCCCCACAGTAAGCACAAGTAATACAAAGTAGAGCCTCCAACATTCCTGACTGGTTACAAAGTCTTAAGAAAGATTTCCCCCTCCTAGAGCCCAAGCAGAGACAAAATTCCCTTGTGGAACCAGTGAATGGATTTTTTTAGTCTACCTTTTCCCTGGGAGTATCACCCTCTGGAGGAACCAGATTGATGAGGGTTCCCACCTCCAAGCCCCAGACTCACAAGGGCTTAAGGCTTCACGTTCTTTCCCCATGTGGGTTATTAAAACCCACAAAAAGCAAATGCCCCTGGGACAGGCACATCATCATCAGCTCAATGGCCAAATGCACTGGTTTTTAGGTCACTTTCATATTTAGCAGATATTTTGCTTACTACCCTTCAAGTTCAGTTATACATTTTTCAAAATGTTTTGTTCAATTTTTAGAGACTTTTTTAGCAATAAGATTTTAAGATGATCCGTTCCACCTTATTATCAAAACCCACAATAAAATTGTAACATTACAAATAATTACTCCTTGTTGGATGTCACCAATTAGGATGTCCATCTGCTATTTTCAACCAACCAGCTATTCCCCCAAATTTTGCTTTACTGCCTCCCTCATAGCCCATGTTCCACTAGCCGACTCCAGTAAGGAGGGAAAGTGGCTCAGGCCTAAATTAGTAGAATTCCCTCCCTGGCCCTGGGATGGTAGCTGAGTGCAATCAGAACATACCCCAGGATTAGAGAACAAGAAGCCCCAGGGGGGTTTCCTGTAGAGCAGAGATAAAGAGGCTCCTAGTCAGGGTACTGCTTGGGGGGTGGGGGGCGCTGAACACCACAAAGAGATCACAACAGGGAGAAGTGCAACCTGTGACCGACACTGAGCCAATCCTGAGGAAGTGAAGCTGAGCCCAGGAGGTAGAAAATAGATCCTAGTCCAACTGTTGGAGCCACCAAATCAAGGTTTGACCAAAGCCAGTCCTAGCTCTTGATTTTTCAGTTCCACGCCCAAAACATTTTCTTTGTATAAATCACTTTGAGCTAGGTTTGTCAAGTGAAAGCGTTCTGAGCAAAAAAGAAATTTACCAAGTGTTCAAAGTTCAATAACGAAACAAAGTTTTACTTGCTTACCTGGATAACCAATTCCTTTGGCATTTGCATAGGGAACCCCAGAAGAACCAGGGCTATAAACAGGATTCATGATTTCAAGAACTAAAAAGGAAGAAAAAGTGGTTTAGCCAAGGACTTTTATTCTCCGTTTTTTTTCCAGTATCACTCGCAAAAGAACAGACAGCAAGAGTCCCTTCTCTAGTTTACTAAAAACAAGGCATTTCATGCTGCTGCCGGCCAACACAGAAAAGGAAGGCCAGAAGTCCTGATGAAAGCCCACCTAAACACTGTAATCTTTCCTTTACAACTTCTTCAGTCCATCAGAAGCTAAGGGAAAGTGTTCTCTACATTCCTGCTTAAAACAGTGAAAAAGTGTTCTTATAATCTAAACGTCCTTTTAACAAAAAATAGTTAAAGAAACCAGATCTATCCAGAATATGAAATATTATACAGCTACTTTTTGAAGTGTTTAAAAACATGACTGATATAAAGTTATGTGATGAAAGGAAAACAACACTGCATTGTGCAGTATGATCCCAAATCTGCACCTACATGTAGTACAGGCATGTGCACTTCCAGCACAAACAGAAATTTTGGTCTGGGAGAATATAAAAATATGAACAGAGATGATCTCTAGATGGAGTAGGTTTAGTGTTGTTTTTACACTTTTCTCTATTTCTTAAATAAATTTTGTTAAATATGTATATATTTTCTTCAAAAGACAAATCAGCTATAGCCCAGCAACCCTATTAACCAACCAATGTTTTTTCATAATCTTTTTTTTCCTGAAAAGTTCAAGAGCTTGCACAACCACAACCATGATTTTACCCCTTCCCCAACAGAAAAATATAATTCTCATCAGTATCTCCAGCAAGCTCCTCTGAATTCTATCACCCAATGTATTCTGAAAGTGTGAGTTTAATTAAGACTACTCTGTATTCCTCACCTAGTAAGTCACTCATTGATTTATGTGGTAGTAAGGATTAAGGGGATCTTAAATTTAAAAATAAAAATGGTACAGGGGAGGGGGATAGCAGGCAACAGGTAATATGGGAACTCTGTACCTTCTGCTCAATTTTGCTGTGAACCTAAAACTGCCCTAAAAAAGTCTACTTAAAAACAAAAATAAAGAGGGGTGCCTGGATGGCTCAGGTCTTGATCTCACAGTCATGAGTTCAAGCTCCATGTTGGGCTTCGTGCACAGTGTGGAACCTACTTAAAAATAAATAAAAATTAAAAATAAATAAAATGTACACATATATACTTAGTGTCTGCCTCCCCTACCACATCCCCAACTAGAAAGTAGCCTGGGGCAGACAAGGAACAGGGACTTGGTCCTATTTACTGCAGTATCTCCAGTGCCAGTAATAGTGTCTGGCACAAAACAGGTCCAAGTACCTACTTTCTTTCTTTCTTTTTTTTTAAAAAGATTTTATTTATTTATTCACGACAGACAGGCAGAAGGAGAAGCACGCTTGTGGCAGAGCAGGGAGCCCGAAGCAGGACTCGATCCCAGGACCCTGGGATCATGACCTGAGCCGAAGGCAGACGCCCAACTGACTGAGCCACCAGGCGCCTGACCTGCTGACTTTCTAAAAACACATGCACCTTCAAATACCCTAGATATCAAATTCCATTACAAAAACATATTGCAAAAATTAACCACTTCAAAGTCTCAGCTTACCTGACTCATTTAAAATATTCACAATCAAGCAGTTCAGTACACACAGAAAACATACCCGGTCACGTCCGTAGCCTTAGTAACAAGTTCTAGTCTAAATCAGGAATAAATTGGGAACGTCAGTGATTGGGACATCCCAATTGTGACTTTTTTTTAAAAACTTCTAAGCCAAACCTACTATGACATCCACAATTACAGCTAAGAGATTAGTCTAGATCAGTGCAGTACTCTCTGCAACAATGAAGATGCTCTCTATCTGTGCCTTCTAATATGGCACCCAGGCGCCTGGGTGGCTCAGTTGTTGAGCGTCTGCCTTCAGCTCAGGTCACGATACCAGGGTCCTGAGATCAAGCCCCACATTGGGCTCCTTGCTCCACAGGAAGCCTGCTTCTCCCTCTCCCACTCCCCCTGCTTGTGTTCCCTCTCTTGCTGTGTCTCTCCCTGTCAAATAAATAAATAAAATCTTAAAAAAAAAAAGTAGGGCGCCTGGGTGGCTCAGTTGGTTAAGCGATTGCCTTCGGCTCAGGTCATGATCCTGGAGTCCCTGGATCGAGTCCTCATCGGGCTCCCTGCTTGGCAGGGAGTCTGCTTCTCCCTCTGACCCTCCCCCCTCTCATGTGCTCTCGCTCTCTCTCTCACTCTGTCTCAAATAAATAAATAAAATTTTTAAAAAAAATACTGAGCACTCAAAACTGTGGTTAGTGCAAGATTTGATTTTTAACTTTTATCTGACCTCAACTTAAATTTTTTTCATTAATTTAAGTAATCTCTACACCCAACAAGGGGTTTGAACTCATGACCCTTAAATCGAGAGTCACGCTCCTCCAACTGAGCCTCAACTTAGATTTAAATAGTCCTATGTGTTTAGGAACTACCACATGGACAGCACAAGTCTATGAGACAGATGAGAGAAAACAAGGATAGGAAGGCACAGAAAGTAAGCAGGAGAACCGATTACGTATCTTACCACACAGTTTAAGAATAAACAAACTGGGGGGGGGCGCCTGGGTGGCTCAGTCCATTAAGCGTCTACCTTGGGCTCGGGTCATGATCCCAGTGGGGTCCTGGGATGGAGCGAGCAGGGAGCCCACTTCTCCCTCTCCTCCCTGCTCGTGATCTATCTCTCTCTCAAATAAATAAAATGTTAAAAAAAAAAAAAGTAAACTGGGGGCACCTGGGTGGCTCAGTTGATTAAGCGCCTCTTGATCTCAGGGTTGTGAGTTCAAGCGCTGCATTAGGCTCCACGCCCAGCATGGAGCCTACCTAAAAAAATAAAAACTGGCAATTGCCAACCCCTATTATCCTGCACTTTTAACCCATTCTTGGTGGATCCCCAACAGAAGAACTGTGGTAGCGCTCATAAATTCCATCTATCTCTGTGCTTTAATTATGATCTGTTGAGAAAGTATATAATTCCCAAAACTCTGTTTCTCTATTCTGTGCCAGAACCTAATTTTATTTTCTCAATTGAATTCAAGAAGCAAAACACTATGCAAAGGCCAAAGAGAAAACAAAAAGAACAAGTCACAAGCTTCTCAGTTTACAATTCTAGGAAAGTGCTGTCCAATAGAACCTTCTGTGAAGATGAAAATGTATGGTAACTGTCCATGTAAAGTAGCCACTAATGGCTGGCTAGTGAACACGTGAAGTGTGGCTAGCACAACTAAGGAACTGCATTTTAGTTTAACTTAAACAGTCACACGTAGGTGATGGCTATTGTATTGGAGAACTCAGGCCTATAAGACAAAGACATGACTAATGGTGATACAGAGCAAAGAGTATTAATAGACACATTAAGTACCATTAAGGAATGAAGTGTTCTGAGGGTTGAGTGGAGAGAGCAAAAATTCAACAGGTGAGGGGAGGAATGGTCAGGAAAAACTTGATTACAGAGGTAGTATTTCCAATTAAGCTCTGAACAAGTAAAAAGCCACTGAAGTGAGAAAATGTAAAATGCACTTTAGGAATATTGGGCAATTGGGCTTGTAGGGAAACAACAAAGATAATTATGGAAACACAGGTTAGTTTCTTAGAACCATCATGTGGAGACCCTTAAATGTAGGGCTGAGCAGATGTCATCTGGTAGGCAATGAAGCTCATGAACAGCATAGCAGATTAACACAAGAGTTACCAGATAACCTGGTAATTCTACTCCTTGGTAAATACCTAAGAGAAATGAAAACATACATCCACACAAAAATCTGTACACTAATGTTTATTATTCGTAACAGCCAAAAACTGTAAACAACTCAAATGAAGCACTGAACACAAGGCTCTCCTGACACAAGGATCTCAGTGTAAACGATTAATAATACAATGCTTGTCACTAAAAAGTGTATAGAATCGTATTTGAATTCTCAATACCGTAAGTTCCAAACTACCCAGAAGTTATATTTCCTAAAAGCATTTTTACCTCCCCAGAGGATAATGTTTCCTAAAGAGACTGAAAAATCTTAATGAATTTAAAAAATATTAGGAAGAAAATATAACAAGACTGATGAAAGAAAATGTTGCGGTTCCCTCTCCTATCCAATAAAGAGGTCTGACTGAGTAATATAAAGGCAAAGTCTGTGAACTAATGTCAAAAAAAAAAAAAAAGCTTCTTTGGTTACTTGTTCAAATAATGAGATTCCCCCCAAGATTCTGAGCCTCAAGGACAGGGAAAATACTTTGTTCAGCTCTGTCTTCCTGTATCTCACCAGTGCTAGGCACACAGGTAGCTAATATATATCTTCTGAATGTTTTTGAAGAACTATGTGATAGGAAATATAACTTTTCACAGCAATAAATATGAAGTTGAGGGGCGCCTGACTGGTTCAGTCAGAGCATATAACTCTTTATCTCACGGTAGTTGAGTTCAAGCCCCATACTGGGTGTAGAGCTTCCTTAAAAAAAAAAAAAATGAAGTTGAGATATTTATTTAAAATATAACTCAGAACAGTTGAAACGTATCTGTTTATTGATTAGTGACTATGAAAGCTGAACCCACTGGCCAATCTTAATTAACACTACCAGAAATCAAACTAACATTATGTGCATGCTCATATGATAGAATTCCTCTGCATCACCTAAGGTGTACTACTACAAAAACATTACAATCTCAATCTAATGAATCCTATACATCCAACTTCTAGTTTACAGAAAAAGAAGTTGGAGGAATAGAATGAACAACACCATGAAGCAACGAGACAAACCCAAAAGATGGGGCATCTTAGAGAACAAATAACCCAGTTTCTTTAGTAAGTCAATGGTGTGAAAACTGGTGGGGATAGGGGGGGTGGGGAGGTGGGGAGGGCAGTTCTACATTAAAATAGATTTAGACATAAAAACCATTAGGTAGTTTTGTCTGGATTTCGGTTTAGATTGAAAAAACTGTAGAAAGATATTTTAAGGGGGGACACAAGTGAATATGGGCTAGGTATCAAATGGCATTAATTTTGCTAGGTGTGGTGATAGCATTTTGGTTATGTAAAGACACCATTTTTCATGCTAAAGTATACAAGATTAAAAAAATGACATGATGTCTCTGAGTATTCTTACAAAAAAAGAAAATTACAGTAAAATAGTAATAATTGTTATGCTGAGATATTGAGTTATGGCTGTATACTGTATTTTCATACTTTTTAAGTTTGCATAACAAAAAAATAAGGAAAAAACAAATCATCATTCTGCCTCAGATCCTAGTGCCACTGGCCACCCAGAAACCACCAATTTCCCAGTCTGATTTACTGTGGACCAAGGACCCCAATTCCAACACTGGATCCAGAGGGTATCACTTTTCTCCCCCCAATTTGGAATGACTCAACTGTCAGAATACCTATGGGTGGTTTGACACCTGCACCAGAAAAGACAAATCTCAGATTTACCTTTAAAAAAGATGACAGCAAAAATTTCTGAATTTGAAAATCCAGTAATAATCAGAGATAAAATACATTTAAGACCCAACACTATTATTTTCTCTAGTTTCAAAAGATACGATCTAAAGAAAGCTCCCACATACAACGGTAATTATAAAACTCTGAAGGCCTTTTATATGAGTATTTCATATCAAAACTAATTTCAAGAAGCTTAAATTTTATTTCTCTCAGAGACATCAATATACAAGATATATCTTTTAGCACAACCAACGATGGAAATTCTTAGCAACGTCTGATATTATCAAGAAGAGCATATAAGAGGACAAAGTTCTTCTCAACTCCTTCAAACTCTACCTTCACTACTGAGGTCTGCAATCTATTGGGAGAAATTCATGTATCTCTCACAGGACTGGAGAGACTTCAAACACAAAAATATAGAGTGGAACACAGACATGAGAAAAGTAACTATTACTCTACTACACTGGTGTACCACTGTTTTAAAAAGTGTTTCAATTATCTTGGAAAAGAAGCTGTTTAAGTGAGAAGTTTGGTAGACAAAAATTTCCCTTTAAACTACAGAACCTGTACCTATAGAGGTGCCTGGGTGGCTCAGTCTGGTAAGCCTCAATTCTTGATTTCAGCTCAGGTCTTGATCTCAGGGTCGTGGGTTCAAGCCCCGTGTTGGGCTCCAGACTGGCCGTGGAGCCTACTTCAAAAAAAAATTTTTTAAACTACAGAACCTATAAGTTAAAATATTTTAAAATGCACTTTTTTTTCCAATTCTAATCCTCTACCTCTGTGGCATTATACTAATTTTCCTGATGTTCAAAAATTCAAATAATTTTGGCATTACAATTCTAATCTTAAAATGAAAATGAGTCGAAAGGCAGGAGTAGAGCAGAATAATTAAATATCCTGACAAATATATCAGGGCCTGATAAAAGGGCAGGGGGCAGTAACAGCAACAGCAGCAGATGGTGCTTCCTACTGAGATGCAGGCACTTGCCTCACACACACAACCCAATCTTTCCACTATTTCCAAGGGCAGGAACCAGGAAGAGGGGATGCTGCTACCTGCTCAGCATTTCTAGAGACTGCCGCACAAGAACACCCAGCAGAACGCACAGAAAACCAGCTGCTGTCTCCAACTCAAGGCCTTCGGAGACCTCTACCAAGCCTCAGGTTCCATCTAGTCACAAACACAACTAAACATAACATGCAAACACCCCGACCAAAGCAAGCCAAGCTTTATAAAGCTGAAGAAAAACAAAAAAATCTTCACAACGTGCACACACTAGCTTCGGCATTAGGAAAAAGAGCCTTAAGTTATCCAATTGGCTGTGAAAGCAAAAATAGTCCACTACTTTACTTACCAAAGTTGCAAAATGTGTCCCTATTATTGTCCACAGCAAAAACTTTTAATCTAAACTTTTTCATGTAGTATTTGAGAAAATCTCAAACTACACAAAGATGACTTGAGAATTTAAGGTGTGGGAACAAGACAACATTTTTCATTTAAAAATTTTTCCTGCATGCCAAAAACACTCCAAAATATTTTTATGTATGACTTGAATGAAACATTAACTCATACAATCCATTAGACGCACACTTACATATATTATAAAAGAAAAATACCCTGTTTGTGGACAGGTTGCAAAGGTACACCTCTTTTTCAAAGTTAACACAGACTGGGCCACGAAACGTCCCTTCTGAAGAAATCATTAAAAGCCTAAAAGCTGGAGGGCGAACACTAAGCTTCTGCCAGGCAAATGGATTAATTTTCACTTTGTGGGTAGACAAAGTGAATAGTTTACACATTCGAAATGATTACAACCACAAGAATTCTAAATCTAAGTTACAGAAAACAACACCCTGCCGCTTCCCCATTTTTTCATACGTTTTCCTGACCTGATCTAAGTCGGACCTTAGTAAGGCCCAGAGAACATTCTTGTGCACTGACTCCACCTCTCACCGGCCACCTGGGCAGCAGCACCCCCCCTCCCCGGCCGCCCACACCGCACCTGCCCAAGCGCGAGTCCGCGCCCAGCTCCGCCTCCCTCGGGCCCCCAGCTGCCCGGTCGGCCCCACCGGACAAAGCACAGCCGGGTTCGGCCCGCGGGGACCGACAGGCCGCCCCCCCCCCACCCCGGCGCCAAGCGACCCCGAGCCGCGGGCCCGACCTTGGCGCCGCCCCAGGCCGGCCGCACAAAGCGCCGCACTTCCGGCTGGGCAGCGCCGCCGCCCGAGCCCGCCGCCCCGGCCTGCGGGCAGCCCGGGGCCAGAGAGGGCGCCGCGTTCCCCCCATCCGCCCCCGCCCGGGGGCGCCCGCCCGCACTCACCGCGCCGCGGCGGCGGCGGGCTGGGCCTCGGTGACCAGCGCACGCCGGCCCGGGGCGGGCTCGGCGGTGGGGCTCGGCGAGGGGCGAGCGCCGCGGAGGGCTGCTCCGATGCGGGGGCTGAGCCTCGAGGTCCCCCGTCGCAGCCGCCGCCGCCTCCCCGGCCCGCGCTTCCAGTCGCTCCGCTCCGCCCGGCCCGCCTCTCCGCAGCCCGCGCTACCCACGGACGCTGCGCAGCCACCGAGCAGCCGACCTCACTTCCGCCTGGAGCGCGCCGCAGCGAGGGCGCGCTAGGCACGTGACTGGAGGACTCCGTCCAGACTAGGGTGGTGGCGTGCGCGCTCCCGCCGGCGTCTGAGAGACGCCCGGATGGAGAGTCCGCCGGGGGTCGCGCGGCGTGCGGCCAGGGCTGGGTCTGTGTACGCTAGAGCCCCCCGTGCGAGGCTTGGAAAGCGAATAACCCGAGTGGCCAACGACGCCCACACGGACGTCTGTGTCCATCTTTCGGAACAGGCATTCATATGGACTGTTTTTCCTCACGCTATTTTTGCACTTCTACTAATGAAATGTGGAAGGAATACATTGGAACATAATTACCGAGTTTTACTAATTTCTTATGAGAAATATGTCTTCGATTTCGTATTGTTAAAACAGCCACCGTACTGCAGGAGCCTCTGTGTAAATGAAGACGCAAGGGTGCGCTGGAGGTGTGTGACCCGGTCCTTGCTGTGATGCTCGATGGACAAGGCTCAGCACCCCCAGACAGGGTTAGTGTAGTGGTGGGCAGTCCAAGTGCTATCCCACCTAGCAGCATGGGGGCCGGCCTGGAACACTGCAGGGACGGTCGCAACACGGCGACGCCCGAGCAGCAAGTAGAGGCTGCCACCGCGGACACCGCTCACTCTGCCAATCACTGTTTCCAAAACTCTGCATTCATTAGGTCATTTAATACCCGTAATAAATCATTTTGCAAATGAGGGAATTAAGACACAAAGAAGCTGATAAGCCTTCAAGAACACGCTATTAGGAAACCCACTCTGGATTAAAACCCCAACATCTGGCGTCAGAGTCCATGCTCTTAAAGAGAAAGTTCTCGGATTTAGTTTTCCCAAAACAGCTATAGCTGTTTGTGTGACATTAATAGAACCCACAAGTTCCCTGCCTGAGCTGAGAATCAGTGAGTCTGCCTTGAAGAAAGGTGGAGGAATCCTGTGTTGCAGGCTGGGATGGGTTCTTTGGAAGAGCCTGGAGAAAGCAGGACAACCCTGTGGGCCTGTACTCAGCAGAAAAACCCCAGGCAGTTTACCTTCCTGACCAAGCAGAAAATAACCTGATAGGGAGGGACACTCAGTACGTACAGTTCCTAAAGACTCTTTACCCGGCACATCTGTAAAAATTCAGTGTGGGTTAAAGTAGTTGCAAAGGACATGATTTCTGGCAAGCTGTAAATGTTGACCTTTTTTTTTTTTTAAGATTTATTTATTGGGCGGGGAGGGGTACAGGGAGAGGAAGAGACATCTTCAAGCAGACTCTCTGCTGAACTGGGCTGGATCCCAGAAACCCCAGATCATGACTTAAGCCCAAATCAAGAGTTGGCTGCTTCAGGGACTGAGCCACCCAGGTGCTTCTGAAGATTTTATTTTTTAGTAATCTCTGCAGCCAACGTGGGACTGAATTTACAACCCCCAGATCAAGAGTAGCATGCTCCACTAACTGAGCCAGTCAGGAGCCCTGAATGTTGACAGTTTTCAAAAAAACGATGTTACTCATTAAAATATCCACTAGAATATAAACATTATGGCAATTCAATTCCCACCTTTTTCCATTTTAAAAATACGTAAGTTCTATAACAAAAAAATTAATTGTTCCCTTTTCTCCTTGACTGCTTCAATTTCACTGCCCCCACAGAATTTTACCCTAATACACTTGTGTGTTGAGTGTCTTTTTTTTTTATCACTTGTATTTGTCAGGATAGCTAAGAAATGCTCCAGTAACAACAAACCCAAAATTTCAGTATCTTCACACAACAAAATTTTATTTCTCATGTATGCATCAGGTCAAAAACAGGTGGGATCGTCTGAAAAACTACACAAACAATAAGAGAATTCAGCAACAAGCAATAATCAAATTGAAAAATATATAGATAGCTATCATGCATCTAGTTAACTACCAGTTAGAAGATAAAATGAAATTATACAAAAGGTCAATATTATACAAGGATTATATAAATATAATGATGTAATACCTAGCAATAAACTTTTATAAGAATTGCACAAGATCTATATGAATAAAACTTTAAAAACAAAAGAACACTTAAACACTTGGAGAAAAACATCATATTCTTCGATGAGTAGATTTAACATCAGAAAGATGTCAATGCTCCCTAATTTATAAATTTAAATAAAATTCCTATGAAACACCAATAATTATTTTTAACTAGATGAAGTGATTCTAATTTACTTACGGGAAAAAAATCAAAAAGAATCAAAAGAAAGAATCTGCCAGGAAAACTTTGAAAACAAAGAGTAATACGGTGGTGGCTGGCTACTAGATAAGAAAACATACTTAAAAGCCTCAGTGGGGTGCCTGGGTGGCTCAGTTGGTTAAGCATCTACCTTCATTCAGCTCAGGTCCTGATCGCAGGGTTCTGGGATATAGCCCTTAGTCCTCCCCACTCAGCGAGGAGTCTGCTTCTCCCTCTCCCTCTACCCCTTGACTCCTGCTCTTGCTCTCTCTCACTATCTCTCTCTCTAATAAATAAATAAAATCTTTTAAAAAATAATAAAGCCTCAATAAATAAAGCAGTGTGTCACTGATTCATGAATAGGCAGACCAATGATGTATAACAGAAGATCCGGAAATACACCCAAATAATTTTGGGAAATCACCAAGGGTAAAGATGGATTATTCAATAAATGGGATTGGAACAAAAATATAGCCATCTGAAAAAACATAAAATTGGATCCATACCTTACACCATACCAGAATGAAATCCAAATCAAAAAGATACGAATGGGGGGCACCTGGATGGCTCAGTCATTAAGTGTCTGCCTTCGGCTCGGGTCATGATCCCAGAGTCCTGGGATCGAGCCCCGCATCGGGCTCCCTGCTCCTCAGGGAGCCTGCTTCTCCCTCTCCCTCTCTCCCCTACTTGTGTTCCCTCTCTCGCTGTGTCTCTGTCAAATAAATAAATAAAATCTTTAAAAAAAAAAAAGGTATGAATGTATAACAGTGGAATCATAAAAGTTCAAGAAGAAAACATAGGGAAAATCCTTTTTAATCTTGGAGTAAAGAGGGCCTTTCTTTTTTTTTTTAAGATTTATTTATTTATTTGAGAGTGAGCACGAACCAGGGGAGGGGCAGAGGGAGAATCAGGCTCCCTGCTGAGGAGGGAGCCCAATGCTGGACTAAATTCCGGGACGCCAGGATCATGACCTGAGTGGAAGGCAGACACAACCACCTGAGCCACCCAGGTGCCCTAAAAAAGGCCTTTCTAACTCCTGCTCAAAATCCAGAAGCCATGACTATGAAAAACATTGGTTTGGCAAAAAGCACCATGAACATAGTCAAAAGATAGATGATTAACAAGGAATAAATAGTTCCAACACACGTGATAGACAAAGGGCTAGTCTCCCTAGCATAAAGGAATTTCAGAAGTTAGTAAGAAGTCCTACAAGCCAATAAAAAACAATGAGGAGAGTTCACAGATAAGAAAGTAAATGGCTCTTAATCATATAAAAAAATTCAATCTTACTCATTGAGAAAAATGTAAGTTAAAACTTTTTGATATAGCATTTTCCCCCTATTTGATTGGCAAGCATCCAAAAAATAGATAGTACACTATCTTGATGTGGCCGTGGGGAAGCAGGCACATTGCTGTACTGGAGAAGGGACTGTTTGATGATGTATTATGACAAGTATACACAAAACATTTGACCCAACAATTCTACTTCAGGGAATTTGTCTATAGAGATGCTCTCTGGTATATAAAATGAAATAGGTATAAGCTTATTCATTGCAGCATTCTTGTGAGTAGCAAAACATTGGAAACAACCCTAGTGTCCATCAATAAGGGACTGATTTACTGACCAGTCAGTTCATCCATACAGTAAATTACTCTCTAACTCAAAAAACAAATAAGCAACCTTTCTATATATTGAAATGGGAATATCATCAAGGTAGACTGTTAAATGAACAAAGGATAGACCTGTTCTTATAGGCTGAATTGTGTTCCCCCACCTTTAATTCATATGTGGAAGCCCTAACCCCCAGTACCTCAGAATCTGTATTTGCAGATAGGGCCTTTAAAGAAATACTTAGGTTAAAATGAGGTCAGTGGGCCCTAATCCAATCTGATTGATGTCTTTATAAGAAGAGGAGATTAGGACACAGACAACACAGATGACTGGACAGCCATGTGAGGATACAGTGAGAAAGTGATCATCTACAAGCCATGGAGAAAGACATCAGGAGAATCTAACCCTGCTAGCACCACGATCTTGGACTTCCAGCCTCCAGAATTGGGACAACATAAATTTTTGTTGTCTAAGCTGTTTTGTCTGAGGTATTTGTTATGGCAACCCTAGTCAACTAATACAACTGTGTTAAAAAACATTGTGTTAAAAGGGGAAATGAAAATATATATTAGTATTTACTTGTGTACAAACACAGAAATAATTTCTGGGGCATCTGGGTGGCACAGGTGGTTAAGCATCTGACTCTTGGTTTGGTTCAGGTTATGATCTCAGGTCCTGGGATCGAGCCCTCCATCAGGCTCCAAGTGTGGAGTCTGCTTGAGACTCTCTCTTCCTTTCCCTCTGCCCCTCCTGCTTGTGCTCTCTCTCTCTCTAAAAATAAATAAATAAAATCTTAAAAAAAAACCAAATACAGAATTAACTTCTAAAATCTAAGAAACTAACAACTGTGATCACCTATAATGAGGCCAGGGACAGAGTGGGCAAATATGGGACAAGGGTGAGAATAATTGTTAAGGTTTGTTTTTCTTTTGAAATATATGAATGTATTACATATTCTAAAATTAAATTATAAATAAATAAAATCTAATATATTTTGCAGGAGTGTAAAATGGTATAATTATTTTGGGAAAAGGTCTGGTTGTTTCTCAAAAACTAAACACACACCTATCCTATCACCTAATAAATTGTAGGTATCTGCCAAAGAAAGATGAAAACACACATCCATGCAAAGGAATTGTACAAAAATGTTTATAGCAGTTTTATTGATAATAGCCAAAAACTGAAAAAAGTAACACATCTATCATCAGGAGAATAGCTGAACCAGCTCAGTAGGGTGCCTGGGGTCTGTTTATAATGACCTGCATTGGTTCCTGAAAGCCAAAGGATACATTTTCAGGAATTTGGCAAGACATTTGGCAAGTACAGCCATTATTAACAGTTATAGAAATTTGATATTAAAAACAAAAGAAACAGGGGTGCCTGAGTGGCTCAGTTGTTAGGCATCTGCCTTCAGCTCGAGTCATGATCCCAGGGTTCTAGGATCGAGCCCCACATCGGGCTCCCTGCTCAGTGGGGAGGCCTGCTTCTCCCTCTTCCACTCCCCCTGCTTGTGTTCCCTCTCTCACTGTGTCTCTCTCTGTCAAATAAATAAAAAATAAAATCTTAAAAAAAAATAAATATTCAAAAACTTATCTTTTCCTAATTCTTATATTTTATGGTTGCCTGTGCCCTGAGGCTTTTTGCTGCTATTGGACCTGCCTGGTGGAAATGTTCTATAAGACTAGGCTGCAGGGCTTCCTTTCCTGCCTCCCCTCCATTAGGTCAACCATGGTCGGAATATCTACACCAAGCAACTTGTACTAATCAGGGTTTGATTTATTGTTTGCTAATTTTACAGGCTTAAGAATATGATAGAGAAAATATTAATAATGTAGATTAAACTTAAAGGGATGATGTCAATAGCTGTACATTATGAATAGCACAAAAAATTTAGGAAATATTCTTCTAATATCCAAAAGCTATTATCCTATGCAGCAAAGAAGTCACTCATGTCATTGACAAGCAACTGAAGTTCCAACAAGATTATTTCACTTAAATCTTACTGATTAGCATAAAGGGAAATATCAACCCGAGTACTATGAGACGTGGTAATAATAAATTGTTGTCTAAAGCCATTAAGTTTTGGGGTGAATTAGTATGCAGCAGTAGATATTCAGAGCAGCCCTCTCTTAAACAGCAACCCAACTATCAGTCCCAGATCATGAAATCAATCTAATAATTTATTGTGTGCATTTTAAAAAGTGAACTGGACTGGAAAACAAGAAAATGAGTGCATAGCACAAGATATGGTTAAGCATTGTTTTGTAAAACTCTATAAATATGTTTTTACATATATATTGGGTCATGAAGTTAGTTTATTACTGTAGCTGATAATCAAAAAGTCTGAAAATACTACTCTAAGGTATTTACCTAGAAGCAGAACTTATTTGGTCATAGGTTACCTGTATCTTAAAACTGACTAGATGGTGCCAAATTGCTCTCAAAGTGTTTGTAATAAGGTAAGCCATCCACAGTAAGATACAAGCTCTGGTAGCTTCACATATTTGTCACGCTTAGTATAAACTTCTAAATTTTTGACAATCAGCTGGATGTGAAATTTTATCTCATGATCATTTTAATTTCTATTTCATTTTTTATAAAAGGTTTTATTTATTTGAGAGAGAGAGAGTGAGCGAGAGAGAGCATGAGCAGGGGCAGGGGCGGGGGCAGGGGGAGAGGGAGAAGCAGACTCCTTGCTGAGCAGGGAGCCTAACACAGGGCTCCATCCCAGGACCCTGGGATCATGACCTGACACTTAACTGACTGAGCCACCTAGGCAACCCTAATTTTTATTTCTTATACACCTGATATACATCCTTGTAAACAACTTTTGGCTGGAGTTTCTGTATATTATGGGATCTTTGCATCAAAGAATTACTAATTTAAAGAGTATGAACTTAAATTTGTTGATGGTATCAAATTTAACCCCAGAAGGGTTACACCAATCTATGGTTGCACATACACTGTATACCACTGACTGTCTCGTCAACTCTTATATCGAGCATTTCATTAAAAATTTTTTAAAAATTTGAGCACTAAAAAACTATTTCATTTGTTTTTAGTTTGCATTTGTTAGATTACAGGCAAGATTCATTTAAAAATGTCTGTTGCAGGGGCGTCTGGGTGGCTCAGTTGGTTAAACAACCAACTCTTGATTTCTGCTCAGGTCATGATCTCAGGGTCATGAGACCGAACTCCTTGTCTGCATCTGTGTCAGGCTCTGCCCCAGGACGGACATGGAGCCTGCTTAAGATTTTCTCTCCCTCTGCCCCTCCCCCACATTCTCATTTTCTCTCTCTCTTTAAAAAAAGAAAAAAAAATGTTTGTTTCATTTACTTTTTTTCTTACGTGAATGATTTACCCATATATTTTTTTGCCTGTTTTTGTACTGGAGTCTTAGTGTTTTTCTTGTCAATCTATTTGAGTTCCTCCTACATAAAAATTGAGGGGTTAATAGGAAAATGGCACTGTTTCTGTTCACTATCTAGCTGGAGGCGAAGTTTTTGAGAGTACACAATTTTTGGTTTGGTTTTGGTTCAAGCACATAGGGTTGAACATAGGGATCTACTTCCCTTCCCCACCAAACCCTATTTAGGTAAAAGAAAAAGTATTTTTATTTTTTATCATTATTTTTTTTTAAGTAGGCTTCATGCCCAACATAATGTGGGGCCCCAACTCATGACCCCAAGATCTAGACCTCAGCTGAGATCAAGAGTCAGATGCTCAACCGAGCCACCCAGGCACCCCCCAGAAAAAGTATTTTTAAAAGAACGAATCCTGAATAGTCCTGGAAAACAAGTTAAGGGTATTATCAGTTAACCAGACTCTTAGAGACAGTTGAGCATGATAGAAAGCAATTGGGGTTGGAGCCTTCTGACTCAAGATGGCAGACCAAGAACACACTTTGGTCTTCTATTCTCTCCTTAGACTTCTATGTTTAAAAATAATAAGCAACACAGCAAACTGAAGCAGTAGTGAAGGCTGTGGTGGGTGGGGGAGGAGACGGACTCACTTTCATGTGGATGGTTTAAAAAGGCAGAGCAGGTATGAGGTGAGGAGGGGGAACGGTGGTGAGAAATAGGCCTGTAAACAGGGACAGTGACAGCAAGGCTGCCTGTGCCACAGCTGTGCCCCATCTCTCTTCCTCATTCTTGTGTGAATGGACAGTTTCATGTTTATAGTGGGCAAAAACACAACTGCTCTCCTCCAAAGAAATGGGCTCAACTATCTGAAGAAAGCTAACGCTTTTCAGTAGATGTTGAGGGCAAACAGAGTCAAATTTAAACATGCAAAAACTCATTATTTCCTACCCAATAAAGAAAGTTTTAGAATTTCCTTCTAGGAAGAACAAAGGTGCAGCGAACAGAGTGGAAGAGTTTCCTAGTCCTGGACTAGACTTGGCTTCGGCTTGACCAAAGAGCCAAGTCTGTTTCTCACTAGGATTCTCATTCCAAATCCTGGGGTGCGGCATGGAGAGGCACAACATATTATTTCATGTCCTATTAATTTTTTTAAAGTTTATTTATTTTAAACGATTTTTAAAAGATTTATTTATTTCTTTGAGAGAGTGAGAGCATGAGCAATGAGAGGGAGAAGCAGATTCCCCAGCTGACCCTGGGATCACAACCTGAGCTGAAGGCAGAAGCTTAACCGACTGAGCCACCCAGGCGCCCTTATTTATTTATTTTAGTAATCTCTACACCCAACATGGGGTTTGAACTCACAGCCATGAGATCACGTCACATGCTCTACTGACTGAGCCAGCCAGGGACACAATGTCCTATTTAGATTTTCTTTTTTAACCACAAAAATCTTACACTTTCTTTTATCAATTTCAGTACTTGTAATTGGGGCAAAGGGACTGGGGTTAATCAGCATATAATTTGGTTTGATTGAGTTGAGGACCACAAATTCTATGGAGCCAATGGAGCCAGGGAACTGATGAATGCAGAGTCCCAGTGTAGCTCCTTGAAACCCCATTTTAGTTCTAGACCAGAAGCCACCTACTCAGTTATGGCAGATGTGGGGCTGGAAATTAGGTGTTTTTACATGCAGTTGGCCTTCTTCCTTCTGTACTTTTCTTATCAGCAAACTTGGACAGAAAGCCGATTTTGCTGGGCACTGCTCCTTGTGAGAGTGCCCTGCAACCATCCTCCAATCCAAATGCATCACTGGGTCCGGTGGCAGCAAGTTGGGATCAAAATGACTTGGGTGATTTGCGAGCGTGTCAGAACACTCCAGAGAAGATTTTCATTTACCTCCATTTATGGAATCCCAGGAATCCAGGATGATTAGGATCTGAATGTTGCTGTTTTTCATATCACCAGTGACTGGCACACTATGATTTTTCAATTCATATTTATTGAATTGTGTTTGTAACTATGCACAAGTTATGGTGCTGGTGAGTGCTTATGAGCTTTGCCACCTATGGTAAAATAGTGTATTAATAGCCTAAGAGAACTATTTTGACCTGAATTTGTGTTAAAGAGATTGGAGAATTAAAAAAAAAGAAAAGAAAAGAAAGCCAATATTACTAAACCAGAAAACTTACTAGGAGATATTTCCTGCTCCAGCTCCTGGAACATCTACATAAACCAAACTGGATTCAAATATTACTTTTTTGTGGGACACCTGGGGGCTCAATTGGTTAAGTGGCCAACTCTTGATCTCAGCTCAGGTCTTGATTTCAGGGTTGTGAGTTCAAGCACTGTGTTGGGCTCCATGTTAGGCGTGGAGCCTAATTAAAAAAAAATACACACACACACACACACACACATTACTTTTTTCCTATTGTCTAAGTGATTTTAAAATTAAGTGTTAAGTGATTAATTGAAGAAAATTTGGAAAATACAGAAAAGAATGAAGAAGAAATAAGTCATCCATAGACCCATCACCTGAAGACAATGTTTGTGTATTTTTGAACACTCCAAATCCAAGCCCTGAAAGATACCTAAAACTAACACAGAAGATAGGGCTAGCCTTATTGCTTTACTGAGAGAGGGTCAGGAACTTCAATGATGGCACACAGTTTGCTCAAGCTCATCCTTGGATGGTGGGACCAGGAAGAATTCTAGATGACTCCAATCTCTGAACTCTTTGTTGACTAAGTCATGCTATTTTGCAAAAGATTAGATTGGAAGACATCACAGTATGCCCCATCCTGAATTTCTTCTCAGAGAGGAGCTGGGCAGGAGCTCTTGCCATCAGAGTTTGGAGGTTTGAAGACCATTAACCACAGGCCTTCCCAAAGTTTTTATTTTTTTAATGTGTGTGTGTGTGTGTGTGTGTGTGTGTGTGTGTGTGTGTGTGTGGAGAGAGAAAGATAGAGAGTGAAAGTTTACATGTAGATGTTAAAAATGAGAAAGCAGTCTCAAAATGGAGTCACTTGTGCTAAATTCCACACTAGCAAAAAAAGATTTAATACCTAATCTAATTGTAGTTTCAACCTCCCAGGAATAACCTTTAACCAGACAACATGGAATTGCCTGGTAAGCATAATGAGATAATCCTCTTGATAGACCCCTTTTGATCTCTTTAGGAAGGCTGCTTTGCCTGAAACAATGCATTCTTTGCTAATAATTTTCTTTTCCTATCCTCTTTCCACCTTTAAAAACTTTTCATTTTCTACAGCTCATTGGAGCACCTTTCTATTTGCTAGATGTGATGCTGCCTGATTCATGAATCGTTGAATAAAATCAATTTGATCTTTAAATTTACTCAGTTAAATGTTTGCTATTTATCATAGAAAAGAAAACAAACCTTAAGTGTACAGCTCGATAAATATTTACAGAATTCACCTTTCAGGAGTAGGGTTGTGGGAGGTTCCCTCAGGCCACATCCCAGGAAGGGTCCCTCCTCTGAGTCCAGAAGCACCACAGGGGCTTAAAGGCATCTTAAAAGTTTAGCAGTAAAGATCACTAACATTTCCATTTTTCCCTCTATTGCCTTCTTTTTTTTTAAAATAAACTTTATTTTGGAATAATTTTATCTTTTTTATTTATTTTTTTAAAGATTTTATTCATTTATTTGACAGAGAGAGAGCACAAGTAGGCAAAGCAGCAGGCAGAGGGAGAGGAGAAGCGGGCTCCACGCTGAGCAGGGAGCCCAATGCAGGGCTCCATCCCAGGACCCTGGGATCAGGACCTAAGGCAGACGCTTAACTGACTGAGCCACCTAGGTGCCCCTGGAATAATTTTAAATCTGCAGAAAAGTTAGTATACTTTTTTTAAAGATTTTTATTTATTTATTGACAGAGAGAGAGAATGGTAGAGAGAGAGCACGAAAGGTAAGGTTAGAGGGAGAAGCCGACTCCCCGCTAAGCAGGGAGCCTGATGCGGGACTCGATCCCAGGACTCCAGGATCATGACCTGAGCCGAAGGCAGTTGCTTAACCAACTGAGCCACCCAGGCACCCAGAAAAGTTAGTATACTTTTCATTCAGTTTCCAATAATGTTTACATCTTACATACTCATGGTGCAATTATCAAAACTAAAAATTACAAGTACTTACTATTAATCAAAATCAAAAGTTTATTTGGAATTTACCAATCTTTTCACTAACATCCTTTTTTTCTGTTCCAGTATTTCACCCCGTTGATGCCCCATTGCCTCTGACAGTTTCTTAGTCTTTCCTTGTTTTTCATGACCTTTATAGTTTTGAGGAGTACTCGTGAGGTAGTTTGTGGAATATCCATCAATTAGGATCTGTCTGATGTTTTTCTCATGGTTAGATTGGGATTATAATTTTTTTGGGAGGAAGACCACAGGAAAAGTAACCTTTTCATTACATCATGTCAAGGGTAAATTATTATCAACATGACTTACCATGGCTGATGTCAATCTTGAGCACACCGTTGAGTAGTGTTTGTCAGGTTTCTCCACTGTAAAGTTATTTTTCCCCTTCTCACACTCTTTGGAAGTAATTATGCAGATTCAGGGGTGTGTGGGTGGAGATTAATACCCCCTCTGGATTGGGTATGATTTATTAGAATTCCTCTATAAAAAAGACTTCTCTCTTCTCCCCATTAATTTAACCATTTACTTGCAAAAGAATGGACTCTACTATATTTGTTTTATACTCCAAGTTATAATCTAATACTACATAATTTATTTTGGTGCTCAAATTGTTCCAGATTTGGCCATGGGGAGCTCTTTCAGGTTGATTCCTGTGTCCTTCGACAGGCCTCCATGATTTTATTTTTTGAGCATTTTTTACTTCTGGAGCTGCACCAAGCTCCAGACTCCGGTTGTACTTTACCTGCCACAGCTCTAGAACCACTCATTTCTCTAAGCAGCCCTGGCTTCTTTTATTGGAGGATGGTATTTGGACAAAGACCAGAGTGCAAACGATTCCTTTTCAGTTGAAAATTTAAACCTCCTCTTAAGTATAGTTGAGGGTGCCTCAGGACCCTGCCCTCCCTCGTACGACGACCTCCGCTGCAGCCCCGGCAACTATTTCAGGCATGCCCCGCGCGGCCGAGCGCATGCGCGCCGGGGCGATGTGACGTTGGACATCGGCCCGGACGCCGGCGTGAGGCAGTCGGAGCCGAGGAACCCCAGCGGCGTCCTTGCTCTCCAGTTCCTTGCTTCGGTGCTCCGCGGCGGCGGTTCGAGAGTTCGCAGGTAAATGTGTCCGGGCGACGCCAGGCCCCCTTCTGCTCCCCATCCCCCAGAGTTGGTTTCTCTGGAGCCTCTCCTAGAGCCGCCTAGCCCCGCACCCCTCCGAGAAGATCTCTCTCGACCCGCGTCCCGCCCCTCTCCGGCGTCGGTCCCGGTAGAGCCTCGGTTAGAGTCGCCCAGCTCCGCGCGCCCTCCCCTTCCCGGGTGTAGGTCCCTGCAGAACTTCCCGTACTGCCGCTCGGCCCCGAACCTCTCCGAGAGGACCCCCCCCCCATTCCAGCCCGCGGCCCGCCCCTCCCCGGCTTAGATCCCAGCCACCTCTAGCGCGGCCCACTCGGCGCCCATCTGAGGCGACCCCCCTCCCCCGGCCCTCCTCCTTTCTTCCCTTCCCGGTGTTGGCTCCACGAGAGCCTCCGCTAGAGCCCTCGAGCTCCGCGCGCCCTCCTCTTCCCCGGTGTTGGACCCTCCAGAGCCTTCCCTAGAGCCGCCCACCCCGCGCCGCTCGGAGCGGACCCCCTCGGCTTCGGCCAGGCTAGAGAGGCCCAGCTCCAAGCCGCTCTGGAGGCACTGTCCTCGGCCCGCGCCGCCTCCCCTCCCTGGTGCCGGGCCCTCCAGAGCAGCCTAGCCCCGCACCCCTCCGAGAGGACCCCCTCCTCCGGGTCAGCGTCCCTCCCGTCCCAGGGTCCTGTGGAGCCTCCTCTAGCGCCACCCACTCGGCGCCCCTCTGAGGCCATCCCCGACCCACGCCTCTTCTCCCCTCTCTGGTGTCGGCCTCTCCAGAGCCTCCCTTAGAGCCGCCCAGCCCCACCCGAGCTCTCCTTCTGCTGCCCCCTTCCCGCAGGTGCTCCCTGCGAGCCCGCCACCTTTCCGCCCGCACGGGTCTCCCAGTGCCTGGTCTCTGCCCTTGCCCGCACCGAGATCGTGCTCTCCTTAGGAATCCGGAGCGGCATTGAGGCTGTGGACTCGCGGGTGCGCCCGGCCCCCCGCTTCGTTTCATTTACTCCTGGCTTTGTGGTGGTTAAGACTTTCGGTTGTACATTATCTTTTTTCACGTTTGATCCTTTCACTCAGCCAGATCAGGAACTCCGGACCCCACGGTTTTTATTTTGTGTCGCATAGAGTTTTTTGTTTTTATCTCAAATGTAGAGTAATTTACAAAGACGAGGCTTCATAAAAATGAACGAATAGTAAGTTCCTGTTTTTCAGGGTGGGTGGAGGGAATGAGGTGTGATGGTCATACTGTCAAGAAATCTAGAGGAACGTGGTTAATTCCCAACGCCATTGACTCCTGGCCCCTGAGAATCTTTTTTTTTTTTGAGTGCCTCTTCGGACTGGGACAGGGTGGAACCACTCACTGCCTGAGGCAGGAGTGTTTAAATTGAAAGGGAGGAAAGTTCCTGGGTCTCGTGGTCTTTGAGGAAACCATTGCGAGTGCAGGAAGTGAGTTGTCTGAAGTCACAAGGGGAATTAGGGCCTAAGCGGGGACTGTCCGCTGACATACGGCCGTCATTATTTGTCGAACAAATCAGTGACCAAAATATATGTGATTGTGCAACCGGGCTGTCTTAAGGGCCAGCTTGTACAAGGGAATGAGAATGCCTGGGGTTTGCTTTTTGCGTTAGTGATTTCTATACTTGACTCCTCCTGTCCCTCCCCAGCATACTGATCTCTGAGGGCAGGAATCCAAAATGTTGCAGGATGGTCTTGGCAGACAATATAGTGTTCGGTAAATGTTTACTAAAGGAGGCTGCGGAAAGGAACTCAGAACCTGACAGGTTCTTCACTAGCATATTTTTAATTGCGTTGGCACATTCTGTAGGCAATATTCCTAGTAATCTCAAGGACTGAATTTATGAAATATGTACACATTTTCTGTGTGTGTGTACATCATTCTATAGAATGAACAGATACCACTCTTGGTGTGGTAGTCATATTATTCCTCTGGAAGATAGAGGGTTTTTCTGATTCCCTCTAGAAACTTTGCTATGCTTCCAAACTTGTCACCCTACATTAGTATTTGGTTTCTTTCTCCTTAACTCTGCCTTTTTTCTTTCTTACTAGATGTCTGAAGAAATTAAAAATTATTAATGTATGTAACTATGAAAAACTGCAGAGAGTAAAATAAACTATTAGGCATGTTACAAAAAGTGGTTTAGTTATGATTTATTGATTGTATGTTTGCTTCTGAATTTGATCATGGGGACAGAGAGTTGAACTTTCTTGCCTGTCCAGTGTGTGCCCTTTGATGAGTGCTTGTATTAGGCTTGTTATCAAGAAATGGTTGCTACCTGGCAATGGCCAGTGCTACATATGAATTGACCTCTAAATGATGATGGGTCACCCAGTTCTTGTCCCCTGTATTTAGAGACACTTGGGAATTCTTGCTGCCTTTACAGTATCATTCTTTTTTTTTTAAGATTTTATTTAAAGATTTATTTATTTGAGAGAGAGAGAGAGAGAGAGAGAGAGTGTGTGTGTGTGTGTGTGTGTGTGTGTGTGTGTGTATGTATGGTGAGGAAGGGCAGAGGAAGATAATCTTCAAGCAGACTGAGCTAAGTGCACAGCCCAAGGCAGGACTCAGTCTCACACCCCGTTAGATCATGACCTGAGCTGAAACCAAGAGTTGGTCGCTTAACTGACTGAGCCATCTAGGCACCCCTAAAGGTTTTACTTTTAAGTAATCTCTACACCCAACGTGGGGCACAAACTCGCAATCCCGAGATCAAGAGTGTCATGCTCTACCGACGAAGCCAGCCAGGTGCCCCTAAATTATCATTTTTGAAGAACAGAGTTTTCCTCCCTTTAATAAGGTAGTAACTTTTACAGTTAAAAGTACAGAGAGGGCTAGCCAGAGGAACGAGGGTATTGTGAATGAGTCAGTTGTAGACAACCCTGAATTGCCGTTCTATAGCTGTTCTCTGTTTTGGAGTACCTCCTATGGGGCTCTTTGGGCATATTGTCTCAGTTAATTCTCACACTAACCTTATGAGATAACTAGTAATGTCCTGTCGTATAGGTAAGAAAGTGAGGCTTGGGAGGTTTGGTATTGTGCTCAAATTCGTACCAGGTAGTAAAAGGTAGTAAAAGGAATCTGTTGCCAGATTCCAAAGGCAATATTCTTTCCACCTGTTAAATTGATCTCTTTTGGATTCAGTGTTATGTTTTGTTTTTAAACATTTATTTTATTTTAGAGAGAGAGTGAGCATGCACTCATGAAGGCAGGGAGGGCCGGAGGGAAAGGGAGAGAGAATGTCAAGCTGACTGCATGCTGAGTGCAAAGCCCCACATGGGCTCAATCTCATGACCCTGATGCGATCAGGACTTGAGCTGAAACCGAGTTGGGATGCTTAACCAACTGAGCCACCCAGGCACCCCGGATTTAGTATTTTTAAAATTTCAGTTCACATTTAAAATAATTTGAATTGCTGAATATGATTTATATTTGAAAAACTTCCTATAGGTTTACTGGCATGTGAGTAATGTGGGTATTTTTTTTTTAAGATTTTATTTATTCATTTGAGAGAGAGGGAATGAGAGAGAGCATGAGAGGGAAGAGGGTCAGGGAGAGAAGCAGACTCCCTGCTGAGCAGGGAGCCCCATGTGGGACTCGCTCCCGGGACTCCAGGATCATGACCTGAGCCAAAGGCAGTCGCTTAACCAACTGAGCCACCCAGGCGCCCCAGTAATGTGGGTATTTTACAACTAGTTAGTTTGCTGGTGTTTTATTCTCTAGAGACCAACAGCAGGACTTTTATCTGATGAGTTTTAGTTTATGCAATAGATCTTGCTCCAGGATATAAATAGTGAAATGTTGAAATAAATTGTGAAGTGATGTGGAATTCAGCAAGGAAAGCAAATATTCCTTAAGAGATGGATTTGGTTATGTACTGGGAGGTCTTTTGTTTGTTTTTTGCTTTTAGTTCTAGTGTATATGTGTTCAAATTTTGACCTTCAAGGGCATCTTAATTTATTAAATCTTCTAAGCCATTTGAGAAGCATCCTAATGTGCTTCTGTCTTCTGGAATGTTTTGGGCAAATTTTGTCAGGTGGCTAGTGAGGAAGTAATAGTGATAACAGTAATAATTGCTGTGTGAGCAGCTCCCATTTCTTGAGTTTTAGTAAATGTAAAGCACTATGCCAAACACATGTTATTTCATCCAATTTTCCAAATATCTGTCAAGTAGGTGTTGGCATTCTCATTGTATAGATCAAGAAACTAAGGCTTGGAAAAGTTAAGTAACTTGCCCAAGGTTATTTATTTACTTATTTATTTCTCAACCCCCGCCCCTCTTGCCCAAGTTTATTTATAAGTCGGTGAGTCA
The DNA here is from genome assembly GCF_003265705.2 of Callorhinus ursinus. Taxonomy (NCBI): domain Eukaryota; kingdom Metazoa; phylum Chordata; class Mammalia; order Carnivora; family Otariidae; genus Callorhinus; species Callorhinus ursinus. The sequence goes on along the minus strand of NW_027397176.1, from coordinate 813,555 downwards.
GGATTTGAACATGGGTTATCTGCTTTTGTCTCTGCTGTTGGTGTCTTTTGTCTTTGTGATTTATGCCTTGTTTTCCCCTTAACTCATTTAAGTTCCATTTCAGTAGGGAACAGAGTTAATTGTTTGTGCTCCTTATAATCCATCATTAATGTTGAAAAAAGCAAAGCAGTCACCAGCATGGGTGATCTTGACGTTATCGGTATATCTTTTGTCTTGGATCCTCATTTTAATATTAATGTTGTGTGTTCTGTGAAAATAATTCTCCTGTGAATTTCAGTGTTTAGTGATAAGAAATACGGATTTTACATATCTATGTAGTATTTCTGTTTAACACAGAGGGAAAAATGAAAAGATGGGATGTTTAAAGTCTGCCTTTTTTTTGTTTGTTTTCCCCCCTCTCAGCACTTTTTCCAGGTAATCTCAAGGCAGGGCAGGCTAGCAGGATCTGGGATCAGAAATTGGGCTAGGCTGATGAGTAGGGTACCTCTTTTAGGCAGTGGCATGTGAGTGCTCTGTAAGGCTGAGGGTAAGTAGGCTGAGTGATAGATAATGTCCCTTCCTCTGCTTTGTGGTCAGGATTCAGGAGCCTGGCAGGGTACAGACTCTAGATAGAAAGATGTACCTGCGGTCCAGTTCAGATGAGGTGGGTCATTTAAGGAGCAGTTGATGGCAGCTGCTTATTTAAGGACTTGTTGCCCTCGGTGTATCTTATTTATGGGACCTTGGTGTATCTTATGTAGAGGGTCTGTATTGTGTTACATGTTGCTTATGGGTTGGGAGCCAGAGGCAAGGGTTCTCTTGCTTTAGAGGCTGAGACTAAGGCTGATGAGGCAATAAGCTTCATGTGGTGGTCATGATACCAAAGTGTTGCCTGACAGAAGAGGCTGTTAGCACAAAGCACAAAGGACACACATCTCTTTGTGGGGATAAAGAACTTATTTTCCTGCATTCAGATGAGGGCCCACCTTGCAGTCTCTGCTAAGATGGCAAAATGCCCTGGCTTTAGTCCCCCAAGAAGATGTGCTGTGAATGATATTGCCCAGTTAGAGTGAAGATCTCACAAGGGGCTTTAGGAGGCTTTTATTATCATGGGGCTTTAATCTTTTCTTGGTTTCTTTTGACTTTTCTGGAGACTGGCTTGTAAGTGCCTGCTCAGCAAGTGCAAGTAACCAAACTCAATGTATTTCTGAGGGTGTGAGTCCAAGGTTTGTTTCCTGAATATTCTTCCCAGCAGCCTATACTGGTTCCAAGCCTATACCTCTAGTCTTCTCTACTGTGTAAGTTTTGTACACTTGATTCTTTAACTTAGAAGTCCAGACTTTTTGTTAAAAAGGAAATTGTAGCATCTTCGTAAACACAACAGATATCTCCTACTATTACCATAATAACGATTTGAATTATCTAGTGAGGAGAAGGCATACAAATCAAGGTGTTCCAACATTTTTTAAATCCCCCCACCCCCACCCCCAGTTGTGTGAAATCCGAACTCGTATTGGAAATTGTGTGTTTTCTCTAACACATTCCATACCAGCGTATTTGGTTTTACTCATCATTTTATACTTAGGATGCCTTTCATTCTCAGTTGGCTCTAATGAACTGTAATTATTGTTTTCAATTCGGCCATTCTCAGATGCCCTTCCTTCAGCTGGTTGGCTTCTTTATCCTTTCTAAAGGCATTCCTGAAAGCATCTTTGCTATTTGATAGTAGGCACATCTTGACGCTTCCTGTCCCTAAATTGTAACCAGCTCGTTTTCAAGGAGCATTGACTCCTTTTAGAGAAGACCAGTATCAGAGATAAAAATCTGGACACAGGGGTACATGTGAGATTGTTCCACATAATGACTAAGGATAGGATGATACCAGATAAGAAGCTACTCGAGTCCACAGAAGAAATTACTCCTTTTCAAGAAGTCATGAGTTTCCAGGTGCCTGGGTGGATTAGATGGTTAAGCATCTGACTCTTGATCTCAGCTCAGGTCTCGATCTCAGGATCATGAGTTCAAACCCCATGTTGTGCTCTGAGACACTGGGCATGGAGTCTACTTAAAAACAAAAACAAAAAAATCCACATGATTTTCTGCTGCTAATTCCAGTTTGTTTCTTTTGACCTTGTAATAATCTAATTTATTTTTTCTCTAATGGTTTTGAATTATTTTATATAGGCACACCAAAGATGATGATGTCCCCTTGATGTAGAAGCTTTTCTGTTGTTTTTTTTTTTTAACTTTTTAAATCTAAATTCAATTAAGTTAGCATGTAGTGTATTCGTTTCAGGGGTAGAATTTAGTGACTCATCAGATTCACATAATAGCCAGTGCTCCTCACATCAAGTGCCCTCCTTAATGCCCATCACCCAGTTACCCTATCCTCCTACCCACCTCCCCTCCAGCATCCCTCAGTTTGTTTCCTAGAGTTCCATGTCTCTTATGCTTTGGCTCCCTCTCTGTTTTTCTTTTCTTTTACCTCCCCTTGTCCTATGTTCATCTGTTTTGTTTCTTAAATTTCACATATGAGTGAAATCATATGGTATTTGTCTTTCTCTGACTTATTTTGCTTAGCGTGATACCCAGTGACGTTCCATGGATGTTGTTGCAAATGGCAAGATTTCATTCTTTTTGATGGCTGAGTAATATTCCATTGTAGATATCTACACACACACACACACACACACACACACACACACACACACACACACTACATCTTCTTTATCCATTCAACTGTCAGCTCTTTCCTCAGTTTGGCTGAAGTGGACATTGCTGCTGTAAACATTGGGGTGCATGTACCCTTTTGAATCACTGTTTGTATCCTTTGGATAAATACCTAGTAGTGCAATTGCTGAGTTGTAGGATAGCTCTGTTTTTAACTTTTTGAGGAACCTCCATACTGTTTTCCAGAGTTGGCTACATCAGCTTGAATTCCCACCAACAGTGTAAGAGGGTTCCCCTTTCTCCACATCCTCACCAACATCTATTGTTTCCTGACTTGTTCATTTTAGCCATTCTGACTGGTGTGAGGTGGTATCTCATTGTGGTTTTGATTTGTATTTCCCTGATGCCAGGTGATTTTGAGCATTTTTTCATGTGTCTGTTAGCCATTTGTGTGTGTTATCTTTGGAGAAGTGTCTGTTCATGTCTTCTGCCCATTTCTTGACTGGATTTGTTGTTTTTTGGGTGTTGAGTTAGATAAGTTCATAGATTTTGGATACTAGCCCTTTATCTGATAGGTCATTTGCAAATACCTTCTCTCAGGGTATGGGTTGCCTTTTAGTTTTGTTGATTGTTTCCTTTGCTGTGCAAAAGCTTTTTATCCTGATGAAGTCCCAATACTTTTTTTTTTAAAGATTTTGTTTATTTATTTAGAAAGAGAGCAAGCCTGAGCTCTCATGCACCAGCATGAGCAGGGAGGGGCAGAGGGAGAGGGAGAAAGAATCTGAAGACTCTGCCCTAAGTGTGGAGCCGACATGGGGCTCAATCCCTGAACCTCTAGATCATGACCTCAGCTGAAACCAAGGGTCAGACGCTTAACTGACTGAGCCACCCAGATGCCCCACAATAGTTTATTTTTGCTTTGGATTCCCTGGCCTTTGGCGACCTGTCTAGCAAGAAGTTGCTGCAGCCGAGGTCAAAGAGGTTGCTGCCTGTGTTCTCCTCTCGGATTTTGATGGATTACTGTCTCACATTTAGGTCTTTCATCCATTTTGAGTCTATTTTTATGTGTGGTGTAAGGAAATGGTCCAGTTTCATTCTTCTGCATGTGGCTATCCAATTTTCCCAACACCATTTGTTGAAGAGACTGTCTTTTTTCCATTGGACATTCTTTAATGCTTTGTCAAAGACTAGTTGACTGTAGAGTTTAGGGACCATTTCTGGGTTTTCTGTTCTGTTCCATTGAGCTATGTGTTCGTTTTTGTGCCAGTACCATACTGTTTTGATGATTACAGCTTTGTAATACAGCTTGAAGTTCAGAGTTGTGATGCCTCCAGCTTTGGTTTTCTTTTTCAGGATTGCTTTAGGTATTTGGGGTCTTTTATGGTTCCATATAAATTTTAGGATTGTTTGTTCCAACTCTGTGAAAGATGCTGATGGTATTTTGATAGGGATTGCTTTGGGCTGTATAGACATTTTAACAATATTTGTTATATTTGTTCTTCCAATCCATGAGTGTGGAATGTTTTTCCATTTCTTTGTGTCTTCCTCAATTTCTTTCATAAGTGTTGAATAGTTTTCAGAGTACAGATCTTTTACCTCTTTGGTTAGTTTTATTCCTAGGTATCTTATGGTTTTTGGTGTAATTTAATGGGATTGATTCTTTTAATTTCTCTTTTTTCTGCTTCATTGTTAGTGTATAGAAGTGCAACTGACATCTCTGTGTTGATTTTATATCCTGACACTTTGCTGGATTTCTGTATCTGTTCTAGCAATTTTTGGGTTTCCTAGGTTATTATGTCATCTGCAAGGAGTGGAAGTTTGACTTCTTTGCTGATTTGGATGCCTTTTATTTCTTTGTGTTGTCTGATTTTTTTTTTTTAAAGATTTTATCTATTTATTTGACAGAGAGAGACACAGTGAGAGAGGGAACACAAGCAGTGGGGAGCAGGAGAGGGAGAAGCAGGCCTCCCGCCGAGCAGGGAGCCCGATGCAGGACCCGATCCCAGGACCCCGGGACCACGACCCGAGCCAAAGGCAGACGCCCAACGACTGAGCCACCCACGTGCCCTGTGTTGTCTGATTGTTGAGGCTAGGACTTCCAGTAGCGTATTGAACAACAGTGGTGAGAGTGGATATCCCTGTTCGTTCCTGACCTTAGGGGAAAACCTCTCAGTTCTTCCCTATTGAACGTGATACCCACAGTGGGTCTTTCATATATGGCTTTTATGATGGTGACGTGTGTGGTGGAGGGTTTTTATCAGGAAGGGATAGTATATTTTGTCAAATCCTTTTTTTCTGCATTAATTGAGAGGATCATATGGTTATTGTCCTTTCTTTTATTTATGTGGTGTATCACATTGATTCATTTTTGGATGTTGAACCATCCTTGCAGCCCAGGAATAAATCCATCCCACTTGGTCGTGGTGAATAATCATTTTAATGTACTCTTGGATCTTATTGGCTAGTATCTTGGTGAGAATTTTGGCATCCATATTCATCAGGGATATTGGTCTGTTAATTCTCCTTTTTTTTTTTAAAGATTTTATTTATTTATTTGAGAGAGAGAGAATGAGAGATAGAGAGCATGAGAGGGAAGAGGGTCAGAGGGAGAAGCAGACTCCCTGCTGAGCAGGGAGCCCGATGCGGCACTCGATCCCGGGACTCCAGGATCATGACCTGAGCTGAAGGCAGTCGCTTAACCAACTGAGCCACCCAGGTACCCAATTCTCCTTTTTAATGGGGTCTTTGTCTGGTTTTGGGATCAAGGTAATGCTGGCCTCATAAAATGAGTTTGGACGTTTTCCTTCCATTTCTATTTTCTGAAACAGCTTCAAAAGAATAGGTATTAATTTGTGTTTAAATGTTTGGTTGATTTCCCCTGGGAAGCCATTCAGCCTTGGACTCTTGTTTGTTGGGAGATTTTTGATTACTGATTCAATTTCTTTGCTGTTTATAGGTCTGTTCAGGTTTTCTATTTCTTCCTGCTTCAGTTTTGGTAATTTATATGTTTGTAGGAATGCATCCATTTCTTCCAGATTGCCTAATTTGTTGGCATTTAATTGCCCATAATATTCTCTTATAATTGTTTGTATTTCTTGTGGTGTTGGTTGAGATCTCTCCTCTTTCATTCATGATTTTATTAATTTGGGTTCTTTCTCTTTTCTTTTTGATGAGTCTGGCTAGGGGTTTATCGATCTTATTAATTCTTTCAAAGAACTGGTTTCGTTCTTTTTTTTATTTCTGTATCATTGATTTCTGCTCTCATCTTTATTATTTCCCTTCTCTTGCTGGATTTAGGCTTCATTTGCTGTTCTTTTTCCAGCTCCTTTAGGTGTAAGGTTAGGTGTAAGGTTATTTGAAACTTTCTTGTTTCTTGAAGAAGGCCTGTATTGCTATATACTTTCCTCTTAAGACTGCCTTTGCTGCGTCCCAAAGGTTTTGGACTGTCGTGTTTTTATTTTCATTTGCTTCCATATTTTTTAAAAATTCTTCTTTAATTTCCTGTTTGGCCCATTCATTCTTTAGTAGGTTGTTCTTTAACCTCCCTGTATTTTTTTTTCTTCTTTTTGCATTTTTTCTCAAATGGCCTGGTATTGATTCCCAAACTGTTCTGTTTCCTCATGTTGACATACCTTGAACCTCAGGTACCTGAAAAGTAAAACCCAGCCTCCCAGCAAGTAAATACCAAAGAGAATATAGGTACAGTATCTGGCACCTCAGATGTTGATGCATACAATTTGTAGATAATAGGAAATCTCTAGGTCCTTAAGGTTTTAGCTCGAACTCTCTTTTTAACTCTTATCTTCATGGGTGGTAGTGTTACTAATTTTATAGGTATGTAAAGTTGTTGGACTTGTTCTTAGAAGACCTTTGAGTAAATGTAACTGCTCTTATCAGTGTTAACAGTGGTCTGACATTTTTGACTATTATGAATGACAGCAAATAGAGACAAGTTGATATCAAGAATCATAAAAGATGGGGCACCTGGGTGGCTCAGTCATTAAGTGTCTGCCTTCAGCTCAGGTCACTGTCCCAGGGTCCTGGGATCGAGCCCCACATCGGACTCCCTGCTCCGCGGGAACCCTGCTTCTCCTTCGCCCACTCACTCCCCCTGCTTGTGTTCCCACTCTTGCTGTGTCTCTCTCTGTCAAATAAATAAATAAAATCTTAAAAAAAAAGAATCATAGAAGATTATAAAAAATTACCACAGAAGTTCAGGAAACTCCTTTCTATTGCTCCACACTTTTACATAACCAGCAACTGATCAAGTACCAGCTAAGTTGTATGATAGCATTTCAGCCAGGTTTTATTGTATTATATTGTGACTTGATAGCTCCCAAATACCTGCTAATAATTTTTTGGCCTATACCGAGATATTTTCTTTTCCACATGAAATACAGATTGAGAATTCACATTATGATGATGGTAGGACACTTTAGTATAATTATTCAGCTTTTGGCATAAATGAATACTTTTATGTTCTGGGGGGTAATAACACTACTATAAAGATGTAATGCTGTCTACAATATTGCATCACCCGTCTTTTTATTTTTAATTTTTTTGTTAATATGGAAATAACTTCCAATTATTTTGTACATTTTTGGTAATAGGAGTTAAACAGATTCAGAGTAGAAGCAACAATCTTAACAGTCTATATTTCTTTTTTTTTTATTGACATAATGTATTATTTGTTTTAGGGGTACAGGTCTGTGATTCATCAGTCTTACACAATTCATAGCACATACCCTCCCCAATGGCCATCACCCAGCCACCCCGTCCTTCCCACCCCCCCCCTCCACTCCAGCAACTCTCAGTTTGTTTCCTGAGGTGAAGAGTCTCTTATGGTCTGTCTCCTCCTCAGTTTCGTCTTGTTTCATTTTTCCCTCCCTTCCCCTATGATCCTCTGTCTTGTTTCTCAGATTCCTTGCATCAGTGAAATCATATGATAATTGTCTTTCTCTGATTGACTTATTTTGCTTAGCATAATACCCTCTAGTTGCATCCATGTCGTTCTGAATATATCTGTGTTCTGAATATATCTGGAAGTCCATCTGGTCCAATGTGTCATTTAAAGCCTTTACCTCCTTGTTGGTTTTGGGCTTAAATGATCTGTCCATTTCAGTGAGGGGGAGGTGTTAAAGTCCCCTACTGTTATTGTATTACTGTCGATATGTTTCTTTGATTTTGTTACTAAGTGGCTTATAAAGTTGGCTGTTTCCATGTTAGGGGCCTAGGTATTTAAAATTGTTAGATCTTCTTGTTGGATAGACCCTTTAAGTATGATGTAGTGTCCTTCCTCATCTCTTATTATACTCTTTGGTTTAAAATCTAATTTAATCTCAGGATTGCCACCCCAGCTTTCTTTTGATGTCCATTAGCATAGTAAATGGTTTTTCACCCCCTCACTTTAAATCTGGAGGTGTCTTTGGGTCTAAAATGAGTCTCTTGCAGACAGCATATCAATGGGTCTTGTTTTTTTTATCCCAATCTGATACCCTTTGTGTTTTGATTAGGGCATTTAGCCTATTTACAGTCAGGCTAACTATTGAAAGATACGAATTTAGTGCCACGGTATTGCCTGTAAGGTGACTGTTATTGTTTATTGTTGCTGTTCCTTTCAGGTCTATGTTACTTTTTTTGTTTGTTTGATTTTATTTTTTTATGTTTGTTATGTTAGTCACCATACAATACATCATTAGATTTTGATGTAGTGATCCACGGTTCATTGTATTCGTATAATACCCAGTGCTCCATGCAGTATGTGTCCTCCTTAATACTCATCTTCGGGCTAACCCATCCCCCCACCCCCCTCCCCTCTAACACCCTCAGTTTGTTTTTCAGAGTCCATAGTCTCTCATGGTTCATTTCTCCCTCCGATTTCCGCCCCTTCCATTTTTCCCTTCCTTCTCAGAATGTCCTCCATGCTATTCCTTATGTTCCACAAATAAGTGAAACCGTATGATAATTGACGTTCTCTGCTTGATTTATTTCACTTAGCATAATCTCCTCCAGTCCCATCCATGCTGATGCAAAAGTTGGGTATTCATCCTTTCTGATGGCTGAGTAATATTCCATTGTATATATGGACCACATGTTCTTTATCCATTCATCTGTTGAAGGGCATCTTGGCTCTTTCCACAGTTTGGCTATTGGAGACATTGCTGCTATGAACATTGGGGTGCATATGGCCCTTCTTTTCACTACATCTGTGTCTTTGGGGTAAATACCGAGTACCGTAACTGCTGGGTCATAGGGTAGCTCTATTTTTAATTTTTTGAGGCACCTCCACACTGTTTTCCAAAGTGGCTGTACCAACTTGCATTCCCACCAACAGTGTAAGAGGCTTCCCCTTTCTGCACAACCTCCAACATTTGTTGTTTCTTGCCTTGTCAATTTTTGTCGTTCTAACTGGTGTAAGGTGGTATCTCATTGTAGTTCTGATTTGAATTTCCCCAGTGGCTAATGATGATGAACATTTTTTCATGTCTGTTAGCCATTTGTATGTCTTCTTCAAAGGGTTTGTTCATATCTTCTACCCATTTTTTGACTTGATTATTTGTTTTTTGGGTGTTGAGTTTGAGAAGTTCTTTATAGATCTTGGATACCAGCCCTTTATCTGTAGTGTCATTTGCAAATATCTTCTCCCATTCTGTGGGTTGCCTCTTTGTTTTGTTGACTCTTTCCTTTGCTGTGCAGAAGCTTTTTATCTTGATGAAGTCCCAAAAGTTCATTTTTGCTTTTGTTTCACTAGCCTTTGGAGATGTATCTTGAAAGACGTTGCTGTGGGTGATGTCAAAGAGCTTACTGCCTATGTTCTCCTCTAGGATTTTGATGGATTACTGTCTCACATTGAGGTCTTTTTCATCCATTTTGAGTTTATTTTTGTGTATGGTGTTAGAGAATGGTCAAGTTTCATTCTTCTGCCTGTGGCTGTCCAATTTTCCCAGCACCATTTATGAAGAGACTTTTCTCCATTGCATATCTTTTCCTGCTTTGTCGAAGCTTATTTGACCATAGAGTTGAGGGTCCATATCTGGGCTCTCTCTTCTGTTGCATTGGTCTATAGGTCTGTTTTTGTGCCAGTACCATGCTGTCTTGGTGATCACAGCTTTGTAGTAGAGCTTGAAATCGGGCAACGTGATGCCCCCAGCTTTGTTTTTCTTTTTCAACATTTCCTTGGAGATACGGGGTCATTTCTGATTCATACAAATTTGAGGATTGTTTGTTCCAGCACTTTGAAAAATGTCATTGGAATTTTGATCGGGATGGCATTGATGGTATAGATTGCTCTGGGTAGCATAGACATGTTTATTCTTCCAATCCATGAGCATGGTATGTTTTTCCATCTTTTTGTGTCTTCCTCAATTTCATTCGTGAGTGTTCTGTAGTTCCTAGAGTATAGATCCTTTGCCTGTTTGGTTAGGTTTATTCCGAGGTATCTTATAGTTTTTGGTGCTATAGTAAATGGAATCATTTCTCTAATTTCTTTTTCTACAATTGCATTGTTAATGTATAAGAAAACAACTGATTTCTGTGCATTGATTTTGTATCCTCCCATATTACTGAATTGCTGTATGAGTTCTAGTTTTGGGGTGGAGTCTTTTGGGTTTTCCACGTAAAGTGTCATGTCATCTGCCAAAAGAGAGAGTTTGACTTCTTCTTTACCAATCCGAATACCTTTGATTTCTTTTTGTTTACTGATTGCTGTTGCTAGGAGTTCTAGTACTATGTTGAACAATAGTGGTGAGAGTGGGCATCCTTGACGTGTTCCTGATCTTAAGGAAAAGGCTCTCAGCTTTTCCCCATCGAGGATGATACTCGCTGTGGGTTTTTCATAGTTGGATATTATAAACTTGAGGAATGTTCCCTTTATCCCTGTACTCTGAAGAGTCTTTAATCAGGAAAGGATGCTGTATTTTGTTAAATGCTTTTCTCTGCATCAATTGAGAGGACCATATGGTTCTTCTCCCTCCTCTTAATAATGTGATCTGTCACATTGATTGATTTGTGAATGTTGAACCACCCTTGCATCCTGGGGATAAATCCCACTTGGTCGTGGTGGATGATCCTTTTAATGTATTGTTGGATCCTATTAGCTAGGATTTTGTTGAGAATTTTGGAATCCATATTCGTCAGGGATATCGGTCTGAAATTCTCCCTTTTGATGGGGTCTTTGCCTGGTTTGGGGATTAAGGTAATGCTGGCTTCATAGAATTAGTCTGGAAGCTTTCCTTCTGTTTCTGTATTTTGAAACAGCTTCAGTAGAATAGGTATTATTTCTTCTTTGAATGTTTGGTCAAATTTCCCAGGGAATCCATCACGCCCTGGACTCTTGTTTTTTGGGAGGTTCTTGATCACGACTTCAATCTCGTTACTGGTTATTGGCCTATTCAGGTTGTCAGTGTCTTCCCCTTTTCAGTCTTGGCAGTTTATAGGTTTCCAGGAAGGCCTTCATTTCATCCAGATTGCTCAGGTTATTGGCATATATTTGTTGATAATAATTTCTAATAATTGTTTGTATTTCCTTGGTGTTAGTTATGATCTCTCCCCTTTCATTCATAATTTTATTAATTTGGGTCCTTTCTCTTTTCTTTTTTCTGTCTGGCCAGTGGTTTATCAATCTTATTAATTCTTTCCAAGAACCCACTTCTACTTTCGTTGATCTGATATACTGTGTTTCTGGTTTCTAATTCATTGATTTCTTCTCCAATATTCATTATTTCTCTTCTAATGTGTGGCTTAGGCATCATTTGTTGCCTTTTCTCTAGTTCTTTAAGGTGTAAAGTTAGTTGGTGAATTCGGGATTTTTCTGGTTTTTTTTTTGAGTGAGGTTTGGATGGCTATGTATTTCCCCTGTAGGACCCCCTTGGCAGTATCCCATAGGTTTTGGAGAGATATGTTTTCATTCACATTGGTTTCCATGAATTGTTTAAGTTCTTCTTTGATTTCCTGCTTGACCCAAACATTCCTTTTTTTTTTTTTTTTAAAGATTTTATTCATTTTTTTGTCAGAGAGAGCCCAAACAGGGGGAGCGGCAGGCAGAGCAGGTAGAGGGAGAAGCATGCTCTATGCCAAGCAAGGAGCCCGATGTGGGACTTGATCCCAGAATCCTGGGATCATGACCTGAGCCAAAGGCAGACGCTTAACTGACTGAGCCACCCAGGCGTCCCTGACCCAAACATTCTTGAGCAGAGTGGTCTTTTGCTTCCAAGTGTTTGAATTTCTTCCAAATTTTTTCTTGTGATTGACTTCCAGTTTTAAAGCATTATGGTCTGAGAATACGCAGGGAATAATCTGTCTTTTGATATTGGTTGAGACTTGATTTGTGACCCAGTATGATGTCTATTCTGGAGAAAGTTCTGTGTGCACTCGAGAAGAATGAGTATTCTGTTGTTTTAGGGTGGAATGTTCTGTATATATCTATGAAGTCCATCTGGTCCAGTGTGTCATTCAAAGCTCTTGTTTCTTTGTTGATTTTCTGCTTAGACCATCTGTCTGTTGCTGAAAGTGGAGTATTGAGGTCTCCTACAATTAACATATTGTTATCAATATGACTCTTTTTTTTTGGTGAACAGTTGGCTTATATAGATGGCTGCTCCCATGTTGGGGGCGTAGATATTTACAATTGTTAGATCTTCTTGTTGGATAGGCCCTTTAAGAATGATATAGTGTCCTTCTGTGTCTTTAACTACAGTTTTTACTTTAAAATCTAATTTGCCTGGTATAAGAATTGCTACCCCAGCTTTCTTCTGAGGTCTGTTGGAACAGAAGATGGATCTCCATCCCTTCACTTTTGGTCTGGATGTAACTTTAGGTTCAAAATGAGTCTCTTGTAGACAGCATATGGATGGGTCCTGTCTTTTTATCCAATCTGCAGCCCTGTGCCATTTTATGGGAACATATAGGCCATTCACATTGAGAGTGATTATTGAAAGATACGAATTTATGTCATTATGTTGCCTGTGAAGACCTTGTTTCTATAGATTGTCCCTATAAATTTCTTTTCTATATTCCTCTTGGGGTCTTTCTCATTTTATTGAACTCTCCCTTAATATTTCTTGCAGGCCCGGCTTAGTGGTCTCATATTCTTTCAGTTTCTGCCGGTCTTGGAAGCTCTGCATCTCTCCATCCATTCTAAAGGACAGCCTTGCCGGATAAAGTATTCTTGGTTGCATGTTCTTCTCGTTTAGTACCCTGAATATGTCTTGCCAGGCCTTTCTGGCGTGCCAGGTCTCTGTGGATAGGTCTGACGTTATTCTTATGTTCCTCCCTCTGTACGTAAGGAATCTCTTCCCCTTAACTGCCCTTAAGATGGTTTCCTTGGTTCTGAGATTTGCCAGTTTTACTATTACATGCCGGGATGTTGGCCTATTTTCCTTGATCTTGGGAGTTTCCTTTCTGCCTGTAGGACACGAATGTTTGTTGCATTCCACAGATTAGGGAAGTTCTCAGCTATTATATGCTCAAATATATCTTCTAGTCCTCTCTCTCCACCCCTTCAGGGATTCCAATAACTCTGACATTGGAATGTTTCATGGTGTCACTTATTTCTCTGATTCTATTTTCATGGCTTCTGTGTTGTTTTCCCCTGGCCTCCTCTTTTCCCTTTTCATTTATTGAATGGTCTTCCAGGTCATTAATTTGTTCTTCTCCTTCACTTACCCTAGCTGATTATCTAGATTGGATTGGATTTCATTGATAGCATTTTTAATTTCTGCTAATTCAGCTTTCCTTTCTGCCCTTAGACTCTGTGTTCCCCATTAATCGATTTCTCCATTCTAGCTATTGTCTTCATAACTGTTACCCTGAAGTCCGTTTCCGACATCTTGGTTATATCTGTATCCATTTGTAAATCTGTGGCAGAAGTCACAGTCTCTTGAGTCTTTCTTATTTTGGGGGTTCCTCCTCCTAGTCGTTCTGTTGATGGGTGGTTGAGGGAATGTTTAGAGTCCAAATTATTGACCAGAACGCATGCAAGATGCACCTGTAGTATAGGGACCTTAGGGTTGTTGGTCTCTTTTTTTCCCAGTCTGTCTTCTGGGGGAGAGGCCTGCACACTGTTACTCAGGCAACCCTGTTTGGGCATAGTTGCCCTGCCCCCTGTGGCCCGGGGTGGGCTCAGTGGAAACCGGTGTTTTGGGACTTTTGTTCTCTGGCGGCTTTCGCGTCTCTTCCAAGAGAGCAGAAGAGACTGTTTCCAACCCTCTCCCTCAGAGCAGAGAGATCTCAGTGTGTTCTTCACTGAGCTCTGCAGGCCACACTGTCTCTGTTTCTGTCCGTGCTGCTCTAAACTGCAGCGTCCTGGATTGTGCGCTTCTCAGCAGCGCTCCCAGTCCTCGCCTCCAGGTCAGGGCACGTCTCTGCCCTTTGTGATTTTAAAACCGCCAGCCACTCCCAGTTTGCAGGCTCAGTCTGCCGCTCCAGGTTTCCCTCTGGGGGGCTGCCCTAAAGTCCTTTCCCCATCGCTACTGGTCTGGGAGCCTGTGCCCAGTCCCCAATGCGGGAGGCTTTTGCTCACTGGCGGTGTAGGATCCCCATGGTCAGGCTCCCTCCCCCTTCCGTATATCTTCTGATATCTGTCCGTGGAATCACGGCTCCCTGCTTGGTACCTCAAAACCAACTGCCTGCGATACTCTGTTTTTAGAGGTCCAGATCTACTTACATCTCAGGCTGATTTCATGCATGTTCAGAGTGGTCTGGTAGATATCCAGCTCAGTTCCAGGGACCGGTTGGAATAGGGTCCCTTACTCCTTCGCTCTCTTTCCCCACTCCAGGTTTATGTTACTTTTAGACTCTTTATTTGCTTAGAGGACCCTTTTCAATATTTCTTGTGGGACTGGTTTGGTGTTCGCAAATTCTTTTAGTTTTTGTTTGTCCTGGAAGCTTTTTATCTCTCATTCTGTTCTCAGTGACAGCCTAGCTGGATATGGTATTCTTGGCTGCTTGTTTTTCTCATTTAGTGCTCTGTATATCATTCCAGTCCTTTTTAGGCCTGCCAGCTCTCTGTGGATAGGTCTGCTGCCAGTCTAATGTTTCTATTTTTGTACGTTACAGACTTCTTGTCCCGAGTTGCTTTAGAATTTTCTCTTTTGTCTCTGAGACTTGTAAGTTTTACTATTAGATGTCGGGGTGTTGATGTATTTTTATTGAGGTTGGGGTGTTCTCTGTGCCTCCTGGATTTTGATGCCTGTTTCCTTCCCCACCTTAGGGAAGTTCTCCAGTATAATTTGCTCCAGTATATTTCTGCCCCTCTCTCTCTTCTTCTTCTTCTTGGATTCCAGTTATTCTAATATTGTTTCATCTTATGGTATCACTTATCTGTTGATTTCTTCCCTGGTGATTCAGTAGTTGTTTCTTTTTTTCTCAGTTTCTTTATTCTCCATCATTTGGTCTTCTATATCCCTCATTCTCTCTTCTGCCTCGTTTATCCTAGCAGGTGGAGCCTCCATTTTTGATTGCACCTCATTAATAGCCTTTTTGATTTCGACTTGGTTAGATTTTAGTTCTTTTATTTCTCCAGAAAGGGATTCTCTAGTGTCTTCTATGCTTTTTTCAAGTGCAGCTAGTATCTTTATAATCATCATTCTGAACTCTAGTTCTGACATCTTATTAATGTCAGTGTTGGTTAGGTCCCTGGCAGTTGGTACTGCCTCTTATTCTTTTTTTTGAGGTGAGTTTTTCTGTCTTGTCATTTTGTCCAGAAAAGAATAGATAAGTGAGAGAACAAATTACTAAAAGTGTAACAATGAGCCCAGAAAAAACACTGAACAAATCAGAAGAGACCCAAAAACCTGGGGGGTGGCGGGGAAGAAAGGAAAAAAAAAAAGAATATGATCAGGCTGGTGACTAGAACAGAGCCACACACTAGATTTTGGGTGTATATTGGCCTGTTAGAAGAAACTTCCTCCCAAAAATTTAAAGAAAGAAAAACTTATGTATGTATACCAAAATGAGGGTAAATACGATGAAGGGAAAGAATATAATTGTAAAGATGAAAATTAAAAAAGATTTTAAAAACGGAATTGATAAGTTGGTTGAGAAAAGAAAAAAAAATAAAAAAAAAAAAAGAATGTGATCAGGCAGGACACTAGAACCAAGCCATACACTAGATTTAGGGTATATTTTGGTCTCTGGGAAGAAACTGTATCCCAAAACTTTGAAGAAAGAAAAACATATATATATAGTTAAATACAGTGAAGGGATAGAATATGTAAAAATGCAGATTAACGATTTATTTTAAATTTTTTATTGTTATGTTAATCGCCATACATTACATCATTAGTTTTTAAAGTAGAGTTCCAGAATTCATTGTTTGTGCATAATACCCAGTGCTCCACACAGAACGTGCCCTTTTTAATACCCATCACCAGGCTAACCCATCCCGCCACCCCCCTCCCCTCTAGAACCCTCAGTTTGTTTTTCAGAGTCCATCATCTCTCATGGTTGCTCTCCCCCTCCGATTTACCCCCCTTCATTCTTTCCCTCCTGCTGCTGCTTTTTTTTTCCTTAACATATATTGCATTATTTGTTTCAGAGGTACAGATCTGTGATTCAACAGTCTTGCACAATTCACAGCGCTGACCATAGCACATACCCTCCCCAATGTCTATCACCCAGCCACCCCCTCCCTCCCACCCCCCACCACTCCAGCAACCCTCAGTTTGTTTCCTGAGATTAAGAGTTCCTCCTATCAGTGAGGTCATATGATACATGTCTTTCTCTGATTGACTTATTTCAGTCAGCATAACACCCTCCAGTTCCATCCACATCATTGCAAATGGCAAGATCTCATGCCTTTTGATGGCTGCATAATATTTTATTGTGTATATATACCACCTCTTCTTTGTCCATTCATCTGTGGATGGACATCTTGGCTCTTTCCACAGTTTGGCTATTGTGGACACTGCTGCTATAAACATTGGGGTGCACGTACCCCTTCGGATCCCTACATTTGTATCTTTGGGGTAAATACCCAGTAGTGCAATTGATGGATCGTATGGTAGCTCTATTTTCAACTTTTTGAGGAACCTCCATACTGTTTTCCAGAGTGGTCGCACCAGCTTCCATTCCCACTAACAGTGTAGGAGGATTCTCCTTTCTCCACATCCCCACTAACATCTGTCATTTCCTGACTTGTTCATTTTAGCCATTCTGACTGGTGTGAGGTGGTATCTCCTTGAGGTTTTGATTTGGATTTCCCTGATGCTGAGTGATGTTGAGCACTTTTTCATGTGTCTGTTGGCCATTTGGATGTCTTCTTTGGACAAATGTCTGCTCATGTCTTCTTCCCATTCTTTGACTGGATTATTTGTTCTTTGGGTGTTGAGTTTGATAAGTTCTTTATAGATTTTGGATACTAGCCCTTTATCTGAGTTTTCATTTCCAAATATTTTCTTCCATTCTGTCGTCTTTTGGTTTTGTTGACTGTTTCTTTTGCTGTACAGAAGCTTTTTATCTCGATGAAATCCCAATAGTTCATTTTTGCCCTGGCTTCCCTTGCCTTTGGTGATGTTTCTAGGAAGAAGTTGCTGCAGCTGAGGTGGAAGAGGTTGCTGCCTGTGTTCTCCTTTCGGATTTTGATGGACTCCTGTCTCACATTTAGGTCTTTCAACCATTTGGAGTCTGTTTTTGTGTGTGGTGTAAGGAAATGGTCCAGTTTCATTCTTCTGCATGTGGCTGTCCAATTTTCCCAACATCATTTGTTGAAGAGACTGTCTTTTTTCCATTGGACATTCTTTTCTGCTTTGTCAAAGATGAGTTGACCATAGAGTTGAGGGTCCATTTCTGGGCTCTCGATTCTGTTCCATTATTCTATGTGTCTGTTTTTGTGCCAGTACCATACTGTCGTGATGATGACAGCTTTGTTATAGAGCTTGAAGTCCAGAATTGTGATCCCGACAGCTTTGCTTTTCTTTTTCAACACTCCTCTGGCTGTTTGGGGTCTTTTCTGGTTCCATAAAAATTTTAGGATGCTTTGTTCTATTTCTTTGAAAAAAGTGCATGGTATTTTGCTGGGGATTGCGTTGAATGTGTAGATTGCTCTAGGTAGCATTGACATCTTCTGAATGTTTGTTTTTCCAATCCATGAGCATGGAACGTTTTCCCATTTCTTTGTGTCTTCCTTAATTTCTTTCATGAGGATTTTATAGTTTTCTGAGTACAGATCCTTTGCCTCTTTGGTTAGATTTATTCCTAGGTATCTTATGGTTTTGGGTGCAGTTGTAAATGGGATCGACTCCTTAATTTCTCTCTCTTCTGTCTTGTTGGTTTATAGGAATGCCATTGATTTCTGTGCATTGATTTTATATCCTGCTACTTTACTGAATTCCTATATGAGTTCTAGCAGTTTTAGGGTGGAGTCTTTTGGGTTTTCCACATAAAGTATCATATCATCTGCAAAGAGTGAGAGTTTGACTTCCTCCTTGCCGATTTGGATGCCTTTGATTTCTTTTTGTTGTCTGATTGCTGTGGCTAGGTCTTCTAATACTGTGTTGAATAGCAGTGGTGATAGTGGACATCCCTGCCGCGTTCCTGACCTTAGGGGAAAGCTCTCAGTTTTTCCCCATTGAGAATGATATTCACTGTAGGTTTTTCATAGATGGCTTTTATGATATTGAGGTATGTAGCCTCTGTCTCTATACTTTGAAGAGTTTTGATCAAGAAAGGATGCTGTACTTTGTCAAATGCTTTCTCTGCGTCTATTGAGAGGATCATATGATTCTTGTTCTTTCTTTTGTTAATATATTGTATCACGTTGATTGATGCGGATGTTGAACCAAACCTTGCAGCCCAGGGATAAATACCACTTGGTCGTGGTGAATAATCCTTTTCATGTACAGTTGGATCCTATTGGCTAGTATTTTGGTGAGAGTTTTTGCATCCATGTTCATCAAGGATATTGGTCTGTCATTCTCCTTTTTGATGGGGTCTTTGTCTGGTTTGGGGATGAAGATAATGGTGGCCTCATAAAATGAGTTTGGAAGTTTTCCTTCCATTTCTATTTTTTGGAACAATTTCAGAAGAATAGGTATTAATTCTTCTTTAAATGTTTGGTAGAATTCCCCTGGGAAGCCATCTGGCCCTGGGCTTTTGTTTGTTGGGAGATTTTTGATGACTGCTTCAATTTCCTTAGTGGTTATAGGTCTGTTCAGGTTTTCTATTTCTTCCTGGTTCAGTTTTGGTAGTTGATACATCTCTAGGAATGCATCCATTTCTTCCAGGTTATCTAATTTGCTGGCATAGAGTTGCTCTTAATAGGTTCTTATAATTGTTTGTATTTCTTTTGGTGTTGGTTGTGATCTCTCCTCTTTCATTCATGATTTTGTTTATTTGGGTCGTTTCTCTTCTTTTTGATAAGTCTGGCCAGGGGTTTATCAATCTTGTTAATTCTTACAAAGAACCAGCTCCTAGTTTCGTTGATCTGGTCTACTGTTCTTTTGGTTTCTATTTCATTGATTTCTGCTCTGAATATTATTTCTCTTTTCCTGCTGGGTTTAGGCTTCATTTGCTGTTTTTTCTCTAGCTCCTTTAGGTGTAGGGTTATGTTGTGTACTTGAGAGCTTTCTTGTTTCTTGAGAAAGGCTTGTATTGGTATATACTTTCCTCTCAGGACTGCCTTTGCTGTATCCCAAAGATTTTGAACAGTTGTGTTTTCATTTTCATTGGTTTCCATGAATTTTTTAAATTCTTCTTTAATTTCCTGGTTGACCCATTCAGTTTGTAGTAGGATGCTCTTTAACCTCCATGTATTTGAGTTCTTTCCGACTTTCCTCTTGTGATTGAGTTCTAGTTTCAAATCATTGTGGTCCTAAAATATGCAGGGAATAATCCCAATCTTTTGGTAGTGGTTGAGACCTGATATGTGACCTAGGATGTGATCTATTCTGGAGAGTGTTCCATGGGCACTAGAGAAGAATGTGTATTCCATTGATTTGGGATGGAATGTTCTGAATATGTCTGTGAAGTCCATTTGGTCCAGTGTGTCATTTAAAGTCTATTTCCTTGTTGATCTTTTGTTTAGATGATCTGTCCATTTCAGTCAGGGGGGTTTTAGAGTCCCCTAGTATTATTGTATTGTTGTCAATGTGTTTCTTTGGTTTTGTTATTAATTGCCTTATATAATTGGCTGCTCCCATGTTAGGGGCGTAGATATTTACAATTGTTAGATCTTCTTGTTGGATAGATCCTTTAAGTATGATATAGTGTCCTTTCTCATCTCCTATTACAGCCTTTGTTTTAAAATCTAATTTGTCTGATATAAGGATTGCCACCCCAGCTTTGTTTTGGTGTTCATTAGCATGGTAAATGGTTTTCCACCCCTTCACTTTCAATGTGGGGCGTCTTTGGGTCTAAAATGCGTCTTTTGCAGATAGCATATCGATGGGCTTTGTTTTTTAATCCAATCTGATAGCCTGTGTCTTTTAATTGGGGCATTTAGCCTAGTTACATTCATCGTAACTATTGAAAGATACGTATTTAGTGCCATTATATTGCCTCTAAAGTGACTGTTACTGTATATTGTCTGTATTCGTTTCTGGTCCATGCTGCTTTTAGGCTCTCTCTTTGCTTAGAGGACCCCTTTCAAGATTTCTTGTAGGGCTGGTTTCGTGTTTGCAAATTCCTTTTATTTTTGTTTTTCCTGGAAGATTTTTATCTCTCTTTCTATTTTCAATGACAGCCTAGCTGTATATAGTGTTCTTGGCTGCATATTTTTCTCGTTTAGTGCTCTGAATATATCATAACAGCCCTTTCTGGCCTGCCAGATCTCCGTGGATAGGTCTCTTGCCAATCTAATACCGTTATAAGTTACATATTTCTTCTCCCGAGCTGCTTTCAGGATTTTCTCTTTGTCATTGAGAGTCGTAAGTTTTACTATTAGATGTCGGGGTGTTGACCTATTTTTATTGATTTTTAGAGGGGTTCTCTGTGCCTCCTGGATTTTGATGCGTGTTTCCTTCCGCACTTTAGGGAAGTTCTCTGGTTTAATTTGCTCTAATATAAGTTCTGCTCCTCTCTCTATTATTCTTTTGGTATCCCAATTATTCTAATGTTGTTTCGTCTTATGGTATCGCTTATTTCTCGAATTGTTCCCTCGTGATCCAGTAGTTGTTTATCTTTATTTTTCTCAGCTTCTTTATTTTCCATCATTTGGTCTTCTGTATCGCTGATTCTCTCTTTTGCCTCATTTATCCTAGCAGTTAGTGCCCCCATTTTTTATTGCACCTCATTAATAGCCTTTTTGATTTCGACTTGGTTAGATTGTAGTTCTTTTATTTCTCCAGTAAGGGATTCTCTAATAACTTCCACGCTTTTTTCAAGCCCAGGTAGTATCTTTAAAGTCATGATTCTGAACTCTAGGTCTGACATCGCACTAATGTCCGTATTGAGTAGGTTCCTGGCAGATGGTACCACCTCTTGTTCTTTTTGTTGCGGTGATTTTTTCGTCTTATCATTTTGTCCAGAGGAGAATAGGTGAATGAGAGAACAAAATGCTAACAGGTTAACAACATCCCCAGAAAATACACTCTAATTAGAACAGAAAAGACAAACCAGGGGAAAAGAATTGGAAAGAAAGAAAAAAAGAAATAGGAAAAAAAAAATAGAAAGATAAAAACAAACAAAAACAGAACAAAAAAAGCAGAATATGATCAAATATGATCAGGCTGGTGCATAGATCAGTGCCACACACTAGATTTTGGGTGTATTTTAGTCTGTTAGAAGAAAGTGCCTCCTAAAATTTTAAAGAAAGACTTAAATATGTGCAAAATAAGGATTGATACGATGAAGGGATGGAATATGGGTGTAAAGATGAAAATTATAAAAAGTTTTAAAAAGAATTGATAACATGTTTGAAAAAAGAAAGAGGAGGATTATAAAAAAGGAAAGAAAGAAAGAAGAAAAAAGGGGGAGAGAATGTGATCAGGCAGGAGAATAGAACAAAGCTATACACTATAGGTTTAGGGTATATTTTGATATGTTAGTAGAAACTGTATCTCAAAATTTTAAAGAGAGAACCACTTATAATATCTGCCAAAAATAAGGGTAACTACTATGAACATATAGAATATGATTCTGAAAATGAAAAATAAAAATGTTTTTTTAAAAAGATTGGTAAGATGGTTAAAAAAGGGAAAAAATTAAAAAAAAACAGTTAAAAAATTAACTTTTAAAGACTAATGAATCAGGGTAAAAAAAAGCCATGAATTTTATGTGCAGTATTCCCCTAGCGCTGGAGTTCTGCCATTCTCATTGATGGGTAAACTTGGTCTTGGCTGGCTGTTCGTGCTGATCTTCTGGGGGAGGGGCCTGTTGCTGTGGTTCCCAAATGTCTTTGCCGGAGACAGAATTGCCCCGCCCTTGCCATGTCGGGCTAAGCAATCTTGGGTTTGCTCTCGGGAGCTGTTGTTCCCTGCAATCTTTCTCTACAGCGTTGGAGGACAGTGAAAATGGCGACCTCCCAATCTCCGCCCCGGAGGAGCGGAGAACTCAGGGCCCCGCTCCTCAGTGCGCCCCCAGAGAAAAGCAGTCAATCTCTCCCATCTCACTGGTCTCTGGCTGCACTCCATGCTCACCTGGCCTGTGACCGAGGGTTTCCATCTTTGGCACCAGACCCCTTGTGGAGTCCCCAAACCGAGCAGATCCCTGCGGTTCGCTCCCGCGCTGCTCCTCCCAGGGCAAGAAGGGGATTTTCCCCGATTCTGCAGCTGGCTTCCCTGCTCTGATACCTGGGAGCTCTGCCACTCTCAGATTTCCCTGGTCTTCCTGAGACCACACTGTCCCAGAGAGGTTCCCACCCCCCCCCACCCCCCAGCCACTGGACTTCCCTCAGCCGAGCCGACTTCTGAAAGTTCTGATTTTGTGCTCCGCGGCTCTATCACTTGCTCATAGTGGCTGATGGAGGCCCCCTCCCCCTGCCATCTTATCTTCCTGAATATCGCCTAGGATTCACTTCTCCGCATGTCCTGCCTTCCAGAAAATGGTCTCTTTTCTGTTCATAGAATTGTTGCTATTCTTTTTTTCAATCTCCTATCAAGTTTGAGGTGTTCAGAATGGTTTCATAACTATCTAGCTGAATTCCTCGGACTAGACGAAATTTAGGTCTCTTGCTCCTCTGCCATCTTGCTCCTCCCCACTGATCTTTTTAATTTTTAAGTTTAAGCAATATTTTTCCTACAGTGTAAGCTACATAAAAACAGGGACTTTAGCTTGATCACTGCTGTGTTCTTAGTGCCTATTACAAGGTTGGGCACATATTAGCACTCAATGTTTGTTGGATGAAGATATGATGGTATCTGTTTGGAAGTAAATGATTGTTTCTGGCTGCAGGGTTTTTTTGTTTTTGTTTTTCCATTTTTTTTCTGCGAGTTTAGCAAACCAGTTCAACCCAGTTTAAATAATAAACTGTCATTTTGCCTAACAGAGTGCCTTGGATTAGAGTGGGTTTCCTGGTCCAGTGATAGGTGCTGTTAGCCATCTAGTCAGCGGCCCTTGGGCTAGTCCCCTCTAGTCAGCAGTGAGCAGCATGCATGTCCAGTGGGAAAAATGGGAGAGACTGCATTTCTGTTTCTAGTTTACCTGAGTGTGTGGGAGAAAAATGGGGAAAGATGAAAAACTTATTAACTTTCTTAGAGAGGACAGACAGCATGAGTTGGCAGAAATCACAAGGACATTAAGAACCTTGAGTACGAGATTTTGGAGATGCTGGAGTATAGGATGAACCAAGCTTATGTAGCTCTTCTTGTAAAGATTTGGAGAAGGTGAGAATTTAGTCATACTTGCCATGGGAAAAATTAAAGGTTGGGGGGAGGGCTGATTTGTTCTTTTCAGGTGCCCACTGGACTTTTCCTCCTTTTTGCTAACCATCCAACTGTTTAAGAGAGTACCTAAAAATGCTAAAGTAGAAAACAAAAATGGTCCACATAAAATCTCCAAGTAAGATCTATTTTTTTTAAAGATTTTATTTACCTATTAGAGAGACACAGAGAGCACAAGTAGGGGGAGGGGCAGAGGCAAAGGGAGAGGGACAAGCAGACTTCCCACTGAGTGGGGAGCCTGACTTGGGGCTTGATTCCAGGACCCCAAAATCAAGACCTCAGCCGAAGTCAGATGCTTAACTGACTGAGCCACCCAGGCACCCTTATTTTTTTTTAATTAAAAAAAAAAGTAATCTTTATGCCCCCCTCAAAAAACGTAATCTCTGTTCTCAACATGGGGCTCAAACTCACAACCCCAAGATCAAGTATTACATGTTTCACCAACTGAGGCAGCCAGGGGCCCCTAAAATCTGTTGATTAAAGAAAAAAGGTATAATACATGCAAGTTGTTAAAAATTTTAAGTATTAATATAAAGAAAGGTATAATAGGACTGAATAGGCACTTTTTTTTTTTTTGAAGATTTATTTATTTTAAAGAGCATTCTTGCATGCGAACGGTGGGTGGTGGGGCAGAGAGAGAGGGAGAGTGAGTATCAAGCAGACAAACAGACTCCTCACTGAGTGTGGAGCCTGATGCCGGGCTCCATCTCACAACCCTGAGCTCACTCACTGAACCGAAACCAAGGGTTGGTTGCTCAACCGACCGTGCCATCCAGGTGCCCCTAGTCACTTTCTTTTCTGATACATACACAGCATTGCCTTCTTTCTCGCCTCAAAGATCTATGTGGTTAACAGTTTCTGTGATTCCTTCCCCAAAACAGTTGTGCAGGTATCAGCACACACTGTTCTACGTCCTTTTTCATATCTGCATAATGATCTGTCATGTGTGGAGGCACCCTTTGAGCCATCTTCTGATGTGGATCACTTTGGTTGGAGCTACTGTTTTGCAATATAAGCAACATTGCCATGAATATACAGATTTGTTGGTAGACCTCTGCACGTGTATCAATGAGGTTTAATCCTAGTAATGGTGAAATCTCTGGGTCAGAGTTTATGAACATTTAAAATTTTGATAGATGTCAAATCCTTCTCCCAGAAGCGTGCAACAGTTTTCATTCCTGCCATCATGCTTACTCCTTTCTGAGTATCAATTTTTTTTTCATTTGTGCCTATCTGATAGGTGTTTTTGTTAACTTGTGTTTTGAATTTTGTGTGTTGAATTGAGAGAGAAATTGAATATCTTAACAAATTTATTGCCCATTAATGTTTGTTTTCTTGTGAATTGCCAGGTGATTGTCATTTCTGGTATATGTGAGCTTTACTTGAAGGAAATTAGCTCATTGTTGCCATATAGTTGTAAATGTTTTTCTTAATCTTTTTTTGATTTTTCTTTTGCCACTCAGATTTTTATTTTTATGGAGTTAAATTTATCACACTCTTTCTTGACTTCTGGTATTCTGCTCTGACTGGCCACTTGGCCTGTTGACACCAGTGCACATATGACTGGGCTGTGTGAATTCGACTGGGCACACTAGGTATAAAGCTGAGGCAGTGGACTCCAGAGCCCCAGGACGCTGGTCATATTAGGAGAAGCCACAAATCCTTGACAGAGCTAAATCTTAGTGTTCCTGGGCTGCTTTATGTCTGTCGAGTGGTGTTAGATTTAGTAAGGTGGGCAGAGTGTTGAGCCCAAAGCCTAGAGTGGGAGTGGGGGGAGGTGGGGGGTGGGGGGAGGGTTTGTATTGGCCCTACTGAGGAGGTATTAGGTAAATGCCAGATGGCCAGTGAGGTAAAATGACTTTGTTGTCTTCCTCAGCTGACACAGAGATCAGGATGGAGAGTTAGACCAGATGGCTGTGATTTTTGTGATACAAGAACTATGTGAACTAAAACCTTTGGAATTTCCTGAGATAGAGGTTCTAGGAGTATCTTGTTATTCATAATGAGCCCCTTTCAACCATATGTGTTTATGCTGGTGAGGTAACTCTTGCTGGGCCCCTAGATAACTTTAGGGTGGGGCTGATTGCCAGGGAAATCAGCCTTGTGATTAGAAGGTTAGAACTTTCAGCCCCATCCCTGGACCTGCAGGGATGGGGAGAGGCTGGGGATTAAGTTCAGTCACCAGTGGTCAGTAATGTAATCAGTCACACCTACCTAATGTAACTTCCTTAAAACCCCTAAAGCCAGGGTTTTAAGAGCTTCTGGGTTAATGATCACATAGAGGTGGTGGGAGGGGGCAGGTGTGCCAAGAGAAGGCCTGAAAGACTTATGTTGCTCTGTGCATCTCTTCCGTCTGGCTTTTCCTGAGTTGTATGCTTTATAAGAAATAGGACATGGTAAGTAAAATGCTTTCTTGAGTTCTATGAGCCATTCTGGCAAAATTATCAAATTTGAGGAGAGGTTGTGGGAACCCCCAATTTGTAGGTCAGAAATATTGGAGGCTCAGAACTTGTTTCTAAAGTGGGAGCACTCTTGTGGAACTGAACCCTTAACTGATGCTAATTCCAGGTCAGAATAGAGTTGAATCAGTAGACATCTATTTGTTGTCCTGAGATTTGGAGAATTGGTTGTTAATGTGAAAAGACCCCACATGTTTGGTGTCAGAACTGTTGTGAGTGAAAAACAGCTTGTATGGGCCATTCTCTTTTCAGGGTATAACTTTGAACCTGGCTGTTTCTTTTATAGGTGGAAAAATGGCATTTGTGAAGAGTGGATGGTTGCTGCGACAGAGTAAGTACAGAACATGAGCCTCTTGGACTGCGTTTAGTGTTGCCTTAGGGTTTATGTTTATTTCTATTGCTGAAACAGATCACGTTTAAAAACAAATGTCAGTCTTATTAATGTGCTTGCTCTGGATTTCCTCTGGGAAATTTTTAGAGCTCTGTGAACTGTGTTTCTGCCTACCAGAGTTCCTTCTTAGTTGCTGCCTTGACAGAAACCAGGGAATTTTGGTGGTCCCTGCTGGTTTCTCTTTTTCTCACTAGTGTGCCCTATTACTCATGGCTGACCTGAGTACCTGCTTGAATCTAACCAAGCTGAACTCTGATATATTAGCATGGAGGTACTGCTGTCTCTGTGGGAAATACCAGTCTTATTTGGGGATTGAACAGTGACTAAGATTCTGAAGTACTGGAGACTTTAATTTATAGAGATGAAGATTTGACTTGAAGGAATGGGTTTATCTAAAACTAGTCTTTTGGATCTCCAAAAGGACTCTGCAGAAGAGAATCAGTTTTGTTTTGTTTTTTTTTAAGATTTTATTTATTTGAGAGAGGCAGAGAGAGAGAATGTGTGAGCATGAGAGAGAGAGAGAACGCATGAGCAGTGGGGATGGGCATAGGGAGAGGGAGAAACAGACTCCCTGCTGAGCAGGGAACCTGATGCAGGACTCGATCCCAGGATTCTGGGATCATGACCTGGGCCAAAGGCAGACGCTTAACCAACTG
The DNA here is from genome assembly GCF_003265705.2 of Callorhinus ursinus. NCBI lineage: Eukaryota > Metazoa > Chordata > Mammalia > Carnivora > Otariidae > Callorhinus > Callorhinus ursinus. The sequence goes on along the minus strand of NW_027397176.1, from coordinate 786,587 downwards.
AGCCCCCAGGTTCATGGTGTGTTCTAAAGCAGGAATAACCAACTCTGTTCATTAGAGAAAAAGTCAACAGATTATTCTGCTGTCCTTCTAGAAAGATCAGAGTTAAGGGAAAAGTGACTACTATATCATTTATGACTCTAGCAAAAAACTGAGCTATAGTTTATACTGTTTATTATTCAGATACAAATTTCTGTTGGGGGGATACCTTCAGAACTTAGTTAAAATTGAGACTAGCAGTGAAGAATGGACTGCATACCTTAGATGGTTTATAAAAACTATTATTTATGAAGGTTGTTTGTGACCCTGTTACATGGATTTTACATATATTATGTACTTATCACAGCAGCTCTGTGAGGTAGGTGGCATTATCCTGGTTTCTAGTTGAAGAAATTGAGTTTTAGTGATATTAGGTAACTTAACACTGTGGGTGTTAAACCTGTATTCAGATTCAGTACTGTGTCATTTCAGCATTGACACACTTTCTACCAGGACACAAGCCTTCAGTTTATTTGTCCTGTCACTAGTTCTGCATTCCCAGACCTGGAGCTGAACCAGGTGTCCTTTCAAGGTCTGTGACAGTTCTGTATTCTAAGAATAGATAGAGCAATGTTCCTTTAAAAAGAAAGTCCTGGCATATTGTAGCCTAGCCCCAATCTTTGTGTAAGTTTTTTTGTTTTGGGTTTTGTGATCCCATCCTTCCCTAAATTGTCAGGGGATGCAGAGAGCCTTGTTTGGACCTTGAGGCTGTACCTTCCTTTCCTGGCCCTTTGGATATCCTCTGGTTTTCTCTTTAGGCTTTGCTGCATCCTTGTTTGAGGACAAGCTTTCCTTTCTTCACCATGACTCAATGTAAATGTTCTGTCAACATAAGTGAACAGTGACCATTTTGACTTTTTGTCCCCTCTCCCAGTCAATGCCTAGTGTGATGACGTACACAAAATAGATGTCTTTTAAATAAGTTGTACAGACTTTTCTGGTGTCCTGGTCCATGGCAGTCTTGAAGTGTATATTCAGAAGACTTATTCCATTTTCCTTTGCAAAAATCAGAACTATCAATCATAATAAAATAAGATGAGGTGACTTGTATTATATTCACTGGGTAGCAGAGGTACACAGGTGGTTACATGTATGCAAAGCTGTCTGGAGGATTCCTTTTATTGCCATTGCCACACAGACCCTTAGGACTATGGAGGACAGCCTAATTTGGGAATCTGCAGTCAGGGCTTTGGTGGCAGGTGAGATACTTGGGTAGAACTCCCTAATCCGGTGATTCCACCTATGGTCTGGGTGGCTCTATTTGTTAGTTTCTGTACAGCTCGGGCTGCCAATCAAGTGGATGCTGATGTCACTTACTTATCAGTTTGGGACACTGCTGTGGATGCCCCTCTTAGCAAGGAGGGTATCTGATAGTGGTAAAAGAAATTTGGAGGGCTGATAATGGTGCATATTTAGTTCACACCAGTAATGGCTATGAGAGCATAAGGAGAGGTACATGGAATGGGATTTGTGCACGATGGCCAAGAAGGGTGGGATCTACAGGAACAAAGGATGTAGTAGGTAGTGTCTGGGTGTGAGGAAGGAGCAGGGGTGACTGACTTGGCCTTTTAGTTTTCCTTTTTGGCTAATAGGGAAGTTTGAGTTTCATAAAGTTAAGTGCCTAGTCCCAAGATTACAAATGTTAGGATGAATTCCTTAAACTGATAGGGACGTATGAGGTAGCGGGACAGATGCACACAGGATGGGAGTCAGTGTCCTGGCTGTAGGTACACCCAGTGTCCAAACCTGCTTCTGTGTCTGTTTGAAGCAGGGAGACCCTCCCACACCATGGGCTTTAAGGGAAGGTGAATGTTAGAGAAGAATATATGTGAAAGCTCTTCGAGAAAAAAAAAAACATTTTTTTTTTCAAAAGAGGAAGGTATTATTGTTTTTTGTATATAGAGACTTCACAGTCCAGTGTTCTCTGATCAGTTTAGCAAAGTTAAATACTCCTGGGAAAGTGTAGATATACTACATGGAAAATTAAATATTAAATGTTTTATTAGCTTAAAATGAAGGATTTTGGGTTTTTTTTGTTTTTTAAAATTTTATTTGAATATAGTTGACATAATGTTACATTAGTTTCAGGTGTACAACTCTTGTTATGCTATGCTCACCACAAGCGTAGCTACCATCTGCTTCCATGCATCACTGTTACAGTGTCATTGACTGTATTCTTTATGCAGTGCTTTTTATTCCCATGACTTACTTCATAACTGGAAGCCTCTATCTCCCACTACCCTTCCTCTGTTTTGCCCATCCTCCCATCCCTTTCCCATCTGGCAACCATCAGTTTGTTCTCTGTATTTATGTGTCGTTTCTGCTTTTAATGTTTGTTTATTCATTTGTTTTTTTTTTTTAGATTCCACATTGAGTGGAATAATATGGTATTTGTCTTTCTCAGTCTGATTTATTTCACTTAGTATAATACTTTCTCAGTCCATCCATGTCATCACAAATGGCACAGTCTCATCCTTTTTTATGACTGCATAATATTTCATTGTATATAACCATCACATCTTCCTTATCCGTCTGTCTATTGATGGACACTTAGCAACTTAGGTTGCTTCCATATCTTGGCTATTGTAAATAATGCTGCAATAAACATGGTGCCTATATGTTTTTGAATTAGTGTTTTTGTTGTCTTTGGGTAAATAGTAGTAGAATTATTGGACCATATGGTATTTCTGTTCTTAATTTTTTGGGGAACATCCATACTGTTTTCCACAGTGGCTGTACCAGTTTACATTCCCACCAACATGAGGGTTCTTTTTTCCTCTACATCCTCACCAACACTTGTTATCAAAATCAAGGTTTTATTGAACTTTAAAAAAAAATTTTTGGACTATTAGGTTGGGAGCATTCTTAGTATCTTTAGTGTAAGGTGCATTTACAGCATGGGTGTTTGTGCCATTGGAGTCTGATTTCATCTCCATTTTGATGTAGTGCTCTGGGCAACTGTATGCGTGTGTACTCATGGGGCCAGAGGAAAGTTTCCTTTGTTTCAGTTACCTGTGAGCTAGAGGATAAAGTCCTTGCTTTTTTTGGCTCAAAGCCAACCTTTCCATTTTTTTTCAGGTACTATTTTGAAGCGCTGGAAGAAGAATTGGTTTGACCTGTGGTCAGATGGTCACCTGATCTATTATGATGACCAAACTCGGCAGAGTGTCGAGGATAAGGTCCATATGCCAGTGGACTGCATCAATATCCGCACCGGGCACGAGTGTCGGGGTAAGTGAGTCACTTGTGGCCAGCTTCTGTCCTCTACCCTTCCCCATTCTTGGTGGGAGTTGAATCATTTTCCTTACTCATTTTGCTTTCATTGACAGACCAAAGAAGGGTTTCATCTTTCATCAAAGAAGGGAGGTAAACACAGTGGGCACCCAGACACTTGGATCATGAATCATATGATTGGGGCAGATTAATTTTCTCATCTGAACCAGACCCAGCAGCCCACATTCCTTGCTCTGTCATGGAGAAAGTGGTAGAGCATAACCAGAGTGCTGGGATCCCCAAGAAAGATGGAACCATCCTAGGTAGTATAGGTTTTGTTGCTCAGAAACAGGCATCTGATTGATTACACCACCAGTCAGTTACTTAAAAATCCATGATGCCTTGGTTTCCTGAGTTATTCCTTATATTCATTTTAAAGGAATACATTTTTTTTTAAGATTTTATTTATTTATTCATGAGAGACAGAGAGAGAGAGAGAGAGAGAGGCAGAGGGAGAAGCAGGCTCCCGAGGAGCAGGGAGCCTGATGCGGGACTCAATCCCAGGACCCTGGGATCATGACCTGAGCTGAAGGCAGACGCTTAACCATCTGAGCCACCCAGGCGCCCTAAAGGAATACATTTTTAATAAGTATAGACTTTTCTATATCTTATTAAGGGCATATGTAGACTTCCCTGTTTATTAGCTCTGTTTCTGTTTGGAATAGAGTCTGTTTTAGTAAACATTGATGTTTGAAACATGCTGCTCCTATATAATAGTTTTTGAATTAAAGAGTTACAAATGGCCTATATGCTTGTAGTAACCATTGTTGTTGTAACATCTTGCCCCTGCATGTTAGTTCTTGAAACACAAGTGTCCATGGACTAGCTGTTGAAATATCTACCTAAACCAGGCTCAAATATCACAGACCTTATTTCTTGGTACACAGAGCTACTTTAAAGTATGATTTTCACTTTTCAAGCAGTGATCCAGTTTAGTATTTCCTGTGAATAAAAACAATAAATATTCTATTATCTGATGCTCATTAACACTTTTCATTGTTTGTGCTTATTCTTCTAATATCTGGGCTGTTCTATACATCTCCATATATGGATCGCCCTCTAGAAGAGGCCTGCTTGTTCTTCCGGCAGGAAGTTTGTTTGTTTATTTATTTATATTTAAAGATTTATTTGAGAGAGGGAGGAGATAGCACACGAGTGGGAGGAGGGTTAGAGGGAGAAGCAGACTCCCCACTGAGCAGGGAGCCTGATGTGGGGCTCCATCCCGGGACCCTGAGAACATGACCCAGGCTGAAGGCAGATGCTTAACCGACCGAGCCACCCAGGCGCCCCTCCTGCAGAAAGTTTAGTTGTAATTCATGTGCTTGGTTCTGTAGAGCAGGACAAAGATGTTTTGTTATTGGAATGTTCTGAAATACTCGTCCTTTGCTTATCTGAGCTGTTAGGTAAGAATAAAGCCTTTAAAAAGAACTATATAAATATTGCCCTATTCTACTTATTTTTCACAGATACTCAGCCTCCAGATGGGAAGCCAAAAGACTGTATGCTGCAGATTGTTTGCCGAGATGGGAAAACTATCAGTCTTTGTGCAGAAAGCACAGATGATTGTTTGTAAGTTTTGGGTTTTTATGTGTTTAATTTAAAAAGTGTTGTGTTTTAATTTCCAGTTATCAGGAAGGGAGTAGAATGAGAATGGCGTTTTCCTTCAGGCAGCAGAATAAGTGCCTTAGAGGATGTGTGAAATAAATGTAACAGGGCCTTATTCCATGCCTAATAACTCTCGTCCTAGTTTCTGCTTCTCCAGAGCTGTGCAGGTGAGATCCCATTATAGTGGGAATGACAAAGTATTAGTATATAGCCACTTTGCACTTTTTCATTACTAGATGTACATTGGGTAATGGGCGTAGTTGAATGGGTTCTTAAATCTTGTTCTTTTTATGTAAAGAGCTTTTAAAAAAGCACTGACATCTCTATTACGTAGTCTTTTCCTTCCTTTGGTGGTTCTTGCTCCATCTGCCATCTCTGAAGAGATGCAGAGCCGCAGGGAAGAAAACCCAGCTTTATCAGTTCTCCGCCTGTTGACATTGGCAGTGAAGTTGGATCAGAATCTTGAAAACACTGATTAAATACAATTTGGGGGTGAGGGGGTGCCTAGGTGGCTCCATCGGTTAAGCATCAGACTCTTGATTTCAGCTCAGGTCATGATCTCAGGGTCATGAGATTGAGCCCTGCGTTGGGCTCCACGTTGGGTGTGGAGCCTGCTTAAGATTCTCTCCCCCTCTCTCTCTCTCTCTCCCCCCCCCCCCCCCCACCCCACCCCCGCACAAGCACACGCACACTCCTCTCTGTCTCTCTCAAAAAAAAAAAGAATTTGGGGGGAAGAATTTTTTTTTTTTTCCTGGCCACTCTGTACCACTCTTATGAGTTAACTCTGGACATTGTAAGAATTCACTAACAGATTATAGTAATATTCATTTATATTAAAATATTTATATGTAGGTGACTATTTTCATACAATCCAGACCAGTTTGTCAGAGTGCCTGCTCTGCATTTCACCTATATGTTCATTTTAAATATAAACATTTATTCCATGCTAAACTCACAGAATTAATTTTAAATCCCATATATAGCTGCTTTTTTACACTCTTCTGATTCATATCAGTGAATCTTAAATGATACTTTCTGGAAGAGATATAGCTTTCCTATAGACTGATGGAGAAATAACCACACGTAAAGCCAGTTTGCTACTTTTTAATAAACTGGACTTATGTTATTACTACTTAACAATATAAACATGTATATTGAACACTTACTTGGCACTGGGCACTATGCTAACTGCTTTATATATGTTATTTAATCCTCAATGTATCTTATAAGGTAGGTGCTGTTCTTGTTAAAAGAAGCTAGTAGCTTCCTGTATCACTTTTTTTCTTTTTTTAAAGATTTTATTTATTTGACAGAGAGAAGGAGAGAGAAAGAGCTCAAGTAGGTGGAGCGGCAGAGGGTGAGGGAGAAGCAGCCTTCCTGCCTGCTGAGCAGGGAGCCTGACGCAGGGCTTGATCCCAGGACCCTGAGATCATGACCTGAGTCAAAGGCAGACGTTTAACCAACTGAGCCACCGAGGCACCCCCCATATCACTTTTTTAATGTTCCTATAATAAATTACCCTGAGCTTAGTGGCCTCAAACAATACAAATTTATGATTGCATTTCTGAAGGTCAGGAGTCCAACACTGGGTCTTATAGTATTGGCAGGCTCTAGGGGAGAGTCTGCTTGTCTTTTAAGTTTCTAAAGGCTTCCTGGTTTTTTGGCTTCTGGGCCATACCCTTTTCTTGTGGTCATCTTTTTGGTTCTCTGCAGGTGGGGAAGGTTATATGCTTTTAAGCACTTAATGAATAGTTTGGGCCAACCTGGATAATCCAGGGTAGTCTCCCCATCTCAAGGTTCTTAACCTTAATTACAGCCGTAGAGTCCCTTTTGCCCTGTGAGTTAACATTCACAGGTTTTCGGGATTAGGATGTAGACATCATTCTGCCTACCACACTTCCCAAGATTTTAGAGCTAATAGACTAGACTCAGGATTTGAACCTTTGTCTCCAGAGACCTTTGTTCTTAACTGCTCTGTTCTACTATACACTGAGGTGTTACATGGAATGTTTTTTTAAGTAGTGGCAAAAATATCTGGAACTAGCAGTAATTAGACCAACGATGTTTATGATCTCATAAATGTGAACTGGTTAAATTCCCCTAAAAAGAATAAGATCTGAGATTGGGTAAAAAATGCAAAGTCTAACTATATAGTCTGTCAACAAGAAACACACTTGAAATAAAATGACTCAGAAAGGTAAAAAAGTAAAGAATAGGGGACTCTTAGTTTCAGGAGACTGTTAGTTTCCCACAGCTACCACAAACTGGGTGCCTTAAAACAACAAATGTTTTCTCTCACAGTTCTGGAAGCTAGGAGTCTGAGCTCAGCGTATCAGCAGAGCCTTGCTCCCTCTGAGACTCCTGAGTAGAATCCTTCCTTGCCTTTTCCTAGTTTGGGTTGTGGCCATTGATCCTTGGCGTTCTTTGGCTTGCCACTGCGTCAGTCCAATCTCTGCCTCTGTTGTAACAAGACATTCTCCCTGTGTGTCTGTATCCAGATGTTCTCTTATAAGGACACCAACTGTATTAGAGTAAGGATCCGCATTAATTCAGTATGACTTCATCTTGAGTCCATCTGTAAAGACCGACCAACGTACCTTCCTTCCTTCCTTTTTCTTCCCTTTTCTTTAAGATTTATTTATTTATTTTAGAGAGAGAGCACCATGTGCCTGGGAAGGGGGAGAGGGAGAGAGTGTCTTAAGCAGACTCCGTGCTGAGCACAGGGCCCTATGTGGAGTTGATCTCATGGCCCTGAGATCACAACCTGAGCTGAACACTTAACTGACCGCGCCACCCAGGTGCCCCAAAACCTTATTTCTAAATAAGTCAAAGGTACCAGGGATTAGGACTTCAACTTTTTTTTTTTAAAGATTTTATTTATTTATTTATTTGAGAGAGAGAGAATGAGAGAGAGAGAGAGCACATGAGAGGGGGAAGGGTCAGAGGGAGAAGCAGACTCCCTGCTGAGCAGGGAGCCTGATGCGGGACTCGATCCTGAGACTCCAGGATCATGAACTGAGCCGAAGGCAGTCGCTTAACCAACTGAGCCACCCAGGCGCCCTCAACTTATTTTTTGGCAGAGGACAGAATTCAACCTATAACTGAGACCTTTGAGTACAAATGGTGAAATGAAGGGGAAACCTTTTAGCAGTAACAGCCAAATAAAGAAGTTCAGCTTTAAGCACCAACTACAAAGAGTGATGGCCAAAGAAAGAAATAGAAGATTTTGTTGAGATGTTTCATTGTTTTTACCTCCAACTCCCAGAAGTAGTAACAAGAGGAGTTAACTTAAGTCTTGCAAATTTTCAGTAATACTCTGCAGTCTGGAAGGATGTTGACTAAAGGAGTAAGGTACTTTTGGGAAAGCTAAGGAAAAACCCTTGAGAATATGATATCCTTTGGACCTCAGTGGAGAGTGGAAGGTTCCCACCAGGATTTGTCATTCCAGAGCCACTGGAAGACTTCGAAGCTCACAGGAGTAGAATAATTCTGTGGCTGATGAAGTAAGTCCTAGCATGAGACATTCAAAAGAATATGCTCAGAAGAGTGTAGAAGCCAGATTTTTCCGAAAGGACTTACTGCCACAAGAAATTTTCTTTTCTCTCACCATTAGTCTCTTTGATTACAGAAAAATGATTGAGGGTAACACCTAGTCTGTTGCTGGGGTGGAGTGAGGTAGGGCTACCAATAGATGTCAGGTTAAGTAGGAAGGGTGTCAAGAAGAAATAACACATACTGTATGAGAGCAAATAGAATTTTTAGGTATCATTTCCTATGTTAAACATGAGCAGGATGCAAAGAAATGGTGTGCCAAATATACCGTAAAGGAAAAATAAGAAGGAAAATGCAATAAGCCTCAGAAAAAGCTCCTCATCTGTAGGAAAATAAAACCCACAAAACAGAATCGAGTTTTCCAAGAATGCTTTCCTGGCTACCATATTTAAAATTATAACTCCCCCTCTTGCATCATACATAGACACACATACTTACAATCTAATTAGCTATTTGTTTACCTTGTTTGTCTCTTTTTATTTTAAAATATAAACTGCACGAGAGAGGGAATTCATGTTTCTTCTGTGCCCTTTAGCATCTGTGTAGCCAAGAAGGTCCGTCATAGGGTATATCTGCCATTCATTTTATAATCTAATTTAAATCTTGGCTCCCTTCCCTGGCGTACAAGCCCAACTAAAAAATGAATCACTGACTTGAAGGAAAGACTTGAGCGTACTCTCAGAGAAAGCAGGGGGAAAAGATTAAAGAATTTAGAGAAAAGATCAGAATTATGTTAGAAAGACTGAAAGAGTTTATCAGGAAGATTATTGATCAGTTGTCTGCAAAGTACAGAACCCAAGAAGGTAGTTAGAAATTCAGTGCAAGAAAAACTTTCTGAAATACTAGAACTGAATTAGGCCAAAGTCCATAATAGACTCTCCTACCTGACAATATTAAATCCAGATACAATATATGAACAATCCAATAGGATACCCTTTAGCAAAATGAATGATGGTAGTGAACTGCTTATAAATCTGTTGGGGGATTTTTGTAACTTGATTGCATCCATTAGAAAAGTAGCTTAGCTTGAAAATAACTTAGCAAGGTTTTTAACTCCAGGAGGTAGTGAAATGACAAAACAGAAAAGGAACTGGTGTAGAAAAGAGCAGAAGGATAGAGTCATTAAGAAAGGTGAGGGGATGAGGGAGGGAGAACAAAATTTGTGAGATTTAAGATTTAGGTATCTAGTTTTTGTGACCATATATGGGCAGTTAGTAGGAATAGAATTTGTTACAACTTTTCCCAGAGTCATTTAGCAGTGTCCACTGAAATATGTTTATATTTCTTGACCTAGCAGTTTCACTCTTTGGAATTTGTCCTATAGAAATGTTTACATAAGGGTACAAAGGTAATAAGGATGTCTGTTTTAATAATAGCATAGTTCTCATGTATGACCAATCCACAGCTAACATATTCAACAGTGACAGGTTGGAAGCTTTCCCACCAAGATCAGGAATAAGACAAGGATTGCCCACTCTTACTACTTCTATTCAGTACACAGGAAGTCTTAGCCAAAGTAGTTAGGCAGGAAAGAAAAATAAAAGGCATTTAAATTGGAAAGGAAGAAGTAAAATTGTCTCTGTTTATGGATGATTTGATCTTCTATATAGAAAACCCTAAAGAGGAATGTCTGAGTGGCTCAGTCGGTTAAGTGTTTGCCTTCAGCTCAGCTCATGATCCCAGCCAGGGTCCTGGAATTGAGTCCCGTATCAGGCTCCTTGCTCAGCGGGGAGCCTGCTTCTCCCTCTGCCTGCTGCTCCCCCTGCTTCTGTTCGCTCTCTCTCTGACAAATAAATACAATCTTTAAAAAAAAAGGAAACCCTAAGGACTCCACCAAAAAATTGTTAGATCTAATAAATGAGTTCAGTAAAATTATAGGATAGAAACCCAACATACAAACATCAGTTGCATTTCTTTATACTAACAAAAGTTCTGAAAAAGAAAATCCCATTTGTAATAGCATTAAAAATAATAAAATGCCTAAAAAAAGAAAATAAATTTAACCAAGGAGATGAAAGATCTGTTCACTGAAAATTATAAGACACTGATGAAAGATGGGCGCCTGGGTGGCTCAGTTGGTTGAGCGACTGCCTTCGGCTCAGGTCATGATCCTGGAGTCCCGGGATCAAGTCCCGCATCGGGCTCCCTGCTCGGCGGGAGTCTGCTTCTCCCTCTGACCCTCTTCCCTCTCGTGCTCTCTCTCTATCTCATTCTCTCTCTCAAATAAATAAATAAAATCTTAAAAAAAAAAAAAAAGACACTGATGAAAGAGGGCGCCTGGGTGGCTCAGATGGTTAAGCATCTGCCTTCGGCTCAGGTCATGATCCCGGGGTCCTGGGAACGAGTCCCGCATTGGGCTCCCTGCTCCTTGGGAGCCTGCTTCTCCCTCTGCTTCTCTCTCTCTCTCCCCCCCCC